>NW_020955394.1:135392-315254 GCF_003031625.1 Empidonax traillii | reverse complement strand
TCAGCAAGTATCTGCAAAACATCCATGCCTGCAGCAGTTTTTTAAAATTAATATCAGAGAAGGAAATAACACTGGCACTTCAGCAGAACTTTATCTGTTGGATTTGGTAAGAATGGGATACTCTGTGTAAAGAAAGTCTTGTTTCCTTATTTGCGTAAGGATCAGAACCGTTGTCTTTAGCTTTCTTTTCTCCTGGCAATTTGTTCCTGTAATCTCCTTATGTTCCTACTTTAAAACCTCTGGCTATATTGAGAGGTAGCTTAACTGACAATTTAAACTACCCATTAGTAAACATAATAAGAGGCAATGGAGCAAGTCACCCAGCAAAGAGAGAAAAGACAATAAACTACAGGAATTCGTGCTACCTCACCTACTAATCTTTATTCCTTTTAAAAAAAACCCAGTTCCTGTCAACGCTTTCTTTCTTCCTCCACTTGCAAGTCCTATCTGCTCATACTAGTTTCATGATATGTAAAATAGTTTACACCATGGTCAGGTCTGTTCTAAGGAGATCTTGGACATTAGTCAGTGGCAAGCACAGGAACTGCATGTCTGGAGGACACACAGTCTGTGCATGTACAGGGCAGTGAAGCAGCAAGATCTGAGATGGGCCAAGTAGCCTTTTTTTGGAGGCACACAGAGCTCCTCCAATGGCTCAGCATCAGCTGAAAGCACCTTTTCAACCGCAAGGTAGGTGGTGTTACAGAACCTTAACTGAAAAACCACACAACAGGTAATAACTCCAGGTAACTCCTTCTCAGAGATGGGGAGGAAGAGGCAGAGAAGCCCTGGGAACCTCTCAGAGGACTTTGCCATCTCTGTTTCTCTGGGCAAAGATCATGGGCAATAACTAAATACAGCTTATATGGTATTCCAAATCTGTTTTCTGCAAGAAAACCAGGATTGCCTTACCCTGGAGTTAGAGCAGCACCTCCAAGGTGTCCTGTTCCTCAGGCAGGAAAGGGCTGTGTTGGAAAGGATTCTGCTAAAGCACCAAACTACAGTCCCAGCTCCTTGGCCACAACATTTTCCTTGCTCTTTCCCCTCTTCATCATGTGATCAGCAAAGTGTCCCACCCACTGAACGTCTGGAAAATGTGACAAGATTGATCAGGAAAAGAAAAATTTCTTCCCCTGTTCTATTAAATTCACTGGGTGTCCTGAGAGAAGAGGATCTTTGGACAGCAGCAGGATATATGATTGCAAGCAGACGTTAATTTTATTACACAACTGTCCTATAGCACTTTTCTGAAATATTTGGAGGTTCGATGGCATAGAGAAAGTCAGCATTTTTTAGAGCAGTTTAAGCCATAAAACAGAGCAGTAACCAGCAGGGGAAAGTAAGAGCGGCTGTTCTTTCAGAATTTTTGAGTGATTAGATTAATTTTCAACCTTTCCCGTGCATGATCTATTATTCAATCTCCCACCTTACTTCATAGCAGCAAACAACAGCTTTCTATTCTAAACTTTTGTTTTTCCTCCATTATTAAAGCACTTCTGTCTAAAAGAATGGATTTTTGCAAAATGCTGCTGTAAGAGAGATGAGAAAGCAGGAGCAGCTGCAAACAAGGCTTCAAATGCCTATGCCAGTCCTCCAGAGTGCATGTCAGTGCCCTGTCACTGCTGCTGTTGAGCATATTCTTTACCTTGAAAGCCAAATCAAAGAGAATTTTAAAATAAGGAATAAAATTAAAAGATCAAACACAAGGAAAGCAGGGTCTGATCTGCTACTTACGAACATAAATGAAATCAGAATTAAGCTTTCCTAACCAGGATCTCCCATATTTGCATTATCATTAAATAAAAAATCAGTAGATGTTCTAACTGCAGCTTATTTTAGAGGAAAAAGGAGGAGGACAGTCAAGTTTCTACATTTTTTTTTTTTTACTTTTCTCATGTAACATGGGCTAACTATTGCTTTTTTTTATTTTTTTCCACTTGATCTCCTTGTAAAATTATCTTAATGAGTTTGCCCTGATTTGAAGAACTAAGTACGAAGGATGAATTCCAGTTCTAAACAGATTTTCTTGGCAAAAATTTTGATTTCTATTCTTGTAGTTTCTTCTGGTTGTATTAGCACTTTCCTTTCTTTCCCTCCACAGCTCTGGCTAATATAAACTTATATTTGATTAACATGTCACTTATTGAGCCCATAAACAAATTGGCAAGCAGGGTGTTAAATAACTAGTAAAGGCCTTATAAAAAAACACGTTTAGAGGGTGAGAATGTGTTTGAATGAATAACAACCACAACAAAATAGAGAAGACAATTCCACCTCTCTCTTTTTTTTTTTTACATACTTTTAGGTCTCAGTAGCTTCCTGAGAAGCTCTGTTTAAAACACTAGCATGAGCACAGAGCAGAAAACCTGGAGTAATTTTGATCCTTCTCAAAATACACTGCATTTGCTTGTACAGCAGAACAACTACAGGGACACTGAAAGGGTGCTGCGAAAATCACTACTCCATAAAGTCCTTGCTGGCTGCTGTTTAGAAAAGGAAATTGTGAAGGAATAAAAGCACTTTTTCACCAGGTTACAGAAAAAGAGGATGAAGAAATAGTTTCCAGTTGCTGGAACTAAAAAAAGGCGAGGAAGTGCAAGTGCAGGCGAAGAGAGAAACCCACAATTCTCCTTTGCAAAGAGGAAGGAATGATGAGCAAAAGGCACTCAAGAAAACACTTCTAAGCCAGTCACAGGAAAGATTTGTATATAATCAACTTCTGTTTGCTGCATAGCGGTTGCCAGCGTATATCCATGGAAGCTGATGTTCTCTCTGCTTGAGTGGCATAGCAATAATAAATACATTTATTATTCATTAAATGATATCAAAGTATTTTAATATGCCTCAGCTGTTCCAAAGTGTTCAAATCACAGCAGTACAACACCCTGCTCACCTAATTTGCTGCATTAACAGAGAAATAGCATAGGTTTTCGTTTAAACTTTCTGGACAGAATGGAGAATCACTTAGGTATCCAGAGTCAAACCCTTAAAAAGGTTTTTCTCTTAAAAATCCCACACAATCACCACGACTTCTGCCCTACCCACCCCCCCCTCCCCCCAAAAAAAATAAAAAAAGAAAGCTGGTGTTATACAGAGCTCAGTTCTCCCATATTTTAAAACAGGATTCATAAAATTCACCAACCTCAGAGGGTATCATATGAGGAAAAGGATGTTTTTAAGGTAGAGGCAGATCAACAGATAGATGCTCTAGCAGGTGCGTGCGTTGTTTTGTGTGATTTGGTCGGTTTGGGTTTTTTTAATATACACGAAAATAAAAATAAGAAAGGAAGGAGGAAAGAAGATTTCCTTTTGTGGTTTTCTCTGCTTGCTGTTTGGAAGCAAGTCTTCCAGTTGCTGACTTAACTGGCCACAGGGTCTCAGCCTACATTTGCATGATGGAGAGCTCTGCATAGCATTTTCCTGAGTGCCACTGCATGCCAAAGCAGATGGAAGGTGATTTATGGACTTTGTTGTTCATGGGGATAAATGAGGACAGAATTATGCCTAGATCACTGTGTCCCAAATAATTCCTTGAGGTTATCAAGTTTGTACAGCACTGTCTTATGTTAAGTTTATGCCAGAAAAAGAAAAATAAATCAAAATAACAGGAAGTGAACCACTGAAGCAGAATGCATAGTGAATATACAAAGCACATAGTGCTTATTTATCTACAGCTGAAACACATCAACCAGGGAGAAGTTTTATTCCTAGTTACTGCTCAGTGCTTCCAGTGAAACACTCCCAGATTGTATTATTGTCACCAAGTCTAGCATTTGGTGAACCATATCTACAATTAGAGTCCTGCAACAATTAGGGTATAAGCAAATGAATCTGAAAGTTAAATCTTTTTTCTTCTTAAAAGATTAGCACTTGAAACATCTATCAGCAGTTACCATTGCTCTGTCCTGTTAAATACACAGAGAAATCATTCACTGACCTAAGAGCAGCCTGTGATAGAATGAGCAATAATAGCGGGATATTCTGCTCTTTCAGGAGCTTGGAGATGACTGCCATTCTTGAAAAGGGTTCAGAGACACTGTAGACGTGATCCTACATGACCAAAACTGGCAGCAACATCTCACCAAGATGCAAAATAAGGCTGAAAATGCATATGCAAGTCCACTGGTATTGATGTTATTTATTGCATGTCTCCCAAATAAGAATATGAAACTCCATATATCCAGACTGCGTTTCCCAGAGGTCTGGCCTGTGCTGTCTTCTCAGTTCTGACAGTGATAGAACTGCCATTCATGAACTTCAGCACATCTCAGGAGCAAAGGCTGGTTTTGTCATTTACTAACATCACTGGAGTTTGAAATTTAAAACAGAACTTGCTGCAACTCTGGCCAAAGGCTTATCACAGGGAGTTCCCTTTTTGGTACATGAACTCTGGCTTTCATAGTAATAAGGTCAGGCATTGACAAACTGGCTCTTGTTTAGGGAAAATGCTACTGGAGGGGTTATATGAGGCTGTGGTCTCGGTCATTGGGGGATAGAATTTGCCATTCGGTTCCAAAATGGAAAAGTCCAGTAAAATGCTCTTGAAAAGGTCCTGTGCTAGGAAGAAAAGCCTTCCAAAATAGATTTATGTCTACTTGGTCCAAGTCCGCAGTTCTTTAATGTTACTGTAAGCAGTAATGGTTTTGTCCTGCAAGACAAATACCCATTGATTTGAGTTTCTAATGACTGCTAGGTCAGGCTTGCTATGTATTTGCTTAATTAATTCCTCTGACCTTCCTTCCATTTAATAGTCAGGATGACAAACTTCCATTTTACCAGCTGTGTGGATGTTAGTCTGAAGCACCTACGATGTCAAAGGCTTTGTATTCATTTACTAAGCAGGTTATTTTAAGCCTTTTTTTTATGAAAATATGCCTGGTCAGCATAGATTTACAAATTTTTTTTCACAGCTCAATCTCATATCATTTGTCACATGGATTTAGATTAATTCATACACATTGACCTACAGGAAAGAGATGGTTACTGTTTCTTGAGATATGAGGAAATAATCTGAATTCCAAGGGGGATTTCAGATAAATGAGTTAATTTTCAGAGTTTAAAAGTTCCTTCCAATTTGTAATTAGCAATGCTTCAATTTTCTGCCTTGACATTCAGAACCAGAGGTGGAGATTGGTAGAGAAGCACCATATCCAGTCCAGAGACTGCAATGTAGAGTCTGTTCTAGGTGCCATCCAGCAAACCAAACACATACTTAGGGCACGAATTTATACTGACAGTATTACTAGGTTAAAATTCAGAGGCATAGGAATAGATTGGCTCTTTAATCCTTCCAAGGAACCTCCATTCTTCTTTAAGTTTACAATAACTCAGGAACCTGAATGCAATTATATATCTTGTCCTTAGTGCTTAATTCTCAGGGCCACCCCGAGGACCAGCTTAAAGTCAGGCATGGGCTTAAATCCTTATGTGAAAATTGCATTCAGATAAGTGATCTGAAATTAAAATATCACCCTGGCTCTTGTATATTTGCAAATCAAATTTGCTTTGACAACAGGTTAACACAAGACACAGCTGAGACAGAGAGCCTAGAGCTAGACGGGCTGTGGGATTTAAGGCTCTGCAATTAAAAAACAAAACCCAGAGATGCCACCTTTTCAAATGTGGGTGTTCAGGTTTTGCCAGGACTCTGCTGTCTGTATGAGTGCCAGTGAAGCGGAGCAGTTGCCACGCTACTTCATGGAAAATTATTAAGTCAGTGATTTGTTTAGTCTCTTTAAAGAAGGTGGGATAAAACAATGGGCTGGTATTGCCGTGGTGATTATGCTGTTATTATTATTTTTTTATTTAATATTGAACAGCCTGTACTGCAGGCAACTTCAAGACACTTCAGAAGTGCACTCCTCATTCTCTGCCTGGAGAACAAAAGCCTTCGTTCTAGAGAAGAGTAGGATAAATAATGTTTTCATTCTAGGACCCTACAGAAAACTACTTTTCAATACTAGGAGAATCTGTCTGTGTATCTTCCTCGCACAGACAGAGAAAACAGACTTGATTTTCCTATTTCTAACTAAGATATCTCTAAACTAAGTATATACAAATCACTGTTGCCTAATCAAACCCACAACAGTATAAATTTGCTGCTTCTCTGGGGAGTGACCTGGAGGGAGCGTAAGGGGCATTTTTTTATACTGTTCCCTGCAAACACTAGCTGTGGGTAACAGTAAATTCTCATTCAGAGGCTCTTTCAACTGTAAATGTCCAGTTCAGATATTGTTTCCATGTTAAAAAGGAAAAAGAAAGAGAAATACCTATTTTTCCCCCATCTCTGAGACATGAAATGTAAGCCCAGAACAGCTGGAGCCCCAGATCTGAAGAGCCCACAGAGGAGAAACTCAATTCCCATCTCCCCATGCTTCTCTAACTCAATGCACTATTCACCAGGACAGAACCAGACACGATCACCCTCACCCTGATGACCTGGGATAAATGATTCTTTCCACCTGTCCATCCCAAACCACCCAACACTCTCCCCTTCCTGGCAGAGCCCCTGCAGTTTGCTGGTGTGGCTGACCCTGTGCTCTCTCACAGTGTCACTCAAGAGTGTCTCCCTGTGTCAATCCCAGACCTGTTCTGGGTTGTCAAGGGGGAAATTTCTTAACACTTTTGACTGAGGTGAAACAACATAGATTTTTATATGGGAGATTTGGCATTAGGGTAGGGGGAAAGAAATACAGAGAAGAGCAGCTGGGCAAAATACCCCCAGCTCATCACGTCTGACCACAAACCTCTGCTTCTTTCTAGCAGCTGAACTTTACATTAACCACTGGAAAAGACTCCTCCAGCTCACACAGGGCACAGCAGAATTTTGGTGCTGATATATTGCAATTGCCCCTCCGTTGAGGTCACTGGGGCAAAGGCAGGTGACAGTCAGTACCAAGTGATACTATCTGAGCTGTGGAAAACCGTGTAAATTCAAAGCTGCCTGACCCAGAGAAGAGACACATTGTTAACTGCAAACTCACCCTGGTGCAATGGTATAACACCATGTTGTGTTAAATCTGTAACAGAACAGCCTTCAAAAGCTATTTTAGTCAATTAATAACAGTTGGACTCTTTAGCACATAGTTACCATCGTCTACTTATTATGTACTTAAAATGCAATTATAGACAGGAAAATAATGTTCGTTTTCTATTGACCTCATTTTACTCGAGTGAATTGAGTCTACTTCTCATCTGCATTCACAGTCCCAGCTGCTTTCTGACTGAAACAGATCCTGTAGGCTTTTTATATCCAGTAGCAATGCAGCAACACCATATGTAAGGCCAGGGTGTGTGGGGGAGCTAGGATGTCTCCTGGCTCCTGAATTATCAGACTGTTCCAAGTTCCAGTGCAGAATCATTCCCAGGATGGTGATTTATGAGGTAGCATGAGGTAGCAAAGAACTTCCATCCAGTTCCCAGGGTAAGTTTTCAGGGTTAGAAAAGCAATGTTGCCTCTGAAGCTTAAAGAAGAGAGTCCTTGTCTGTAACAGAGCACATCTCTGAGACTATTCCTTATCCAACAGACTGGCAGTAAACTAAAGAGTGAATATATAGTGACGTTTTCCTAAACATACATAAACAGCAAACCATCACACTTTCACTGGAAGAAGCAAAATTTGCAGACAGGACAAGTTAATGTGCTTTGAAACGATGTATGAAGACATTCCAGTCACTGGAGTCAGGTGCACTTCAACAACCAACAAACCACATCTGAAATTCAGGGCAGTGCACGAGAGCTCCCAAACCCATAAATGCTCCTGTTCCCTGAGTGTCATTGATGCAAGTCACTTGCTACCATAATTACCTCTGTCAGAAGATCTGAAAGAGAAGGGAATGGAGGGGATTCCCTGCAGCATAAACTGGCAGGTCCATGTACCAGAGTGGTGTGTAGTAAGGATGCCCCCAATTTCTCAAAGGCAGATCTGCATTCATTCCTAACCATGGCACTTACAGTGTCATTTGATGGACAGATATGCATAGGCTGGCTACATTTCACCATCAGATTGCTAATACAGTTTCAAGGTTACATTTATAAGAGACCTGGCAAATTCTTTGGTTGGTATCCACTGCAGCAGGTCACAAAGAAAAAAATACAAACCAACCCACCCCAGTGCAGCTTTCAAAAAATTACTTCCTAAGCTTAAGAGAAGTTTTGAGATGGGACAAGACAGCCTATCAGGACTCAAAATTACTAAAAGACTCACTTCAAGTTATACATACAGAAGATGCCGAAGGAATAATTTGAACACCATTCTTTGTGGTCAAGTATAAGTTTTTATGCTGCTACTATAATATTTAAACACTTCCTATTAAATAATGCATATCAATAGAAATAGCCATATCAAACATCAGGTAATTGCTGGCACTTATTTTTCAAAGTCAAACCTCTACTTGGACTTCCCTTTGAGAAAATTAGGGTTTTATTAGCTGGCAGAGAAGAGGAGGTGATACCAAGGGCAATTTGGCTTGGGAATGCAGTGTTCCCGTCAGAGCATCCTTTCTGGCAGTAAGGTTTTCCTCAGAGAGAAAGTTCAGGATTTCTAAGGCTGCTTATCTCTCAGACCTGATTTTATGGGGGCCTTGGAAGATGTTGAGGTGGTGCCTTCAAACACAGGGACCGACCCAGCAACGCACAAACTCCACTGTCTTTCTCACTGCGTAGTCAGTAGTGAGTCAGTGTGTGGGATAAAAAAAGCTGAGGGGGAAGAGGGTTAAAGTTTGTGCTTGTCATATCACTGCACAATATGGGAAATGCCAAGTGTAGGCTGCCAGCCTATACAGCCCACTGATTTCGTATAGATGTCTTGGAAGCACAAACGTTACTCACTCTGGGTATCACATTGGATCTCCCTCTCCTCAGGCCTGGTCCACCAGGTGTCCATGTGAATAATAATGCTGCCCTTGATTTTCCTGCTCATGGGGGACGTTTGCCACAGAGATGATGACATTTGTGTTTTGGTTAGCCCTGAAACACTGGGTTAAGGTGAAGCAATCAGAAAATTCTAGCTGCCCACAGTCTGCCTGGTTGCAGTCAAAGCAATTTTTATGAGGCATTTTATTATTAAAACAATTTCAGTAGAAATCAACCTGCCCACTGCCAGTCCCACACTTACAAAACTAATTTAGTTCAAGGGTGCTTGCAGTCAAGTCAACACAAACCACACATTATTCTCTGCTAGGGAAAAGTCATTCAAAGAGAGGTGCCCAGCCGTGTGCAGATCATATTTTAGCATGCCAATAAAGTGCTACTTTCTAGCTTGGTGCTGTACATCTCACTGCTTTCCAAGGGTTTGAAGTTGCAATGTTCATTCAAGCCAGGAAGGGTGCCTTAGGCAGCTCTGCCACACAAGCCCCATTATTCACTCTGCGTATCACCACAGGTTGCTGACCTTGGTAACATGACATGCATCAGGCTGTTTGTGAGCAGGCTCTCCAGCCTCCTTCCTGCACTCCATCTTCATTAGCCACCAGCAATTACAAGTCTTTCTAACTCTGAGGCTTGGCATATTTACAAGAACTAAATTTTATAGCAGTCTGAGGCTACTTTCCACTTTGGTCCCCGCCCCTTCCCTCCTCAGAGTGCAGTCGCTGTACACGGATAGAGATCTTGATGAAATCTGCATTTGCAAACTTCAGTTTGCAGAGCAGACAAAGAGAAGACACAGCACTGTCAGGCACAGACTTGACTTACAGACTGTGGGGCAGTGTGGAGGTTTCTGCTGGTAAAGGAGCTTCCTTGTATCTCTTCCTAATATATTACTCTTAGTTAATGATCAGTTTCAGCTTATTCAGAATAATAGGCCACATGATTTTATTTGCCTTCCTTTGGAAATGTTAACTCTTTAACTCAGTTAAAATTGAGGTCTGTGCTTCCCTGTTACAAGTGACTTGAACAATCCTGCTCTGAATAGCCAACTTGAAGCAAACCATGACTCCTTGCCTTGTCCTGCCATAGAGAATCCCTGTGACTATTTTTAGCTCCTACTGCACAAAATTTGAGCATCTTGCACACCACTGCATTCCAGGCTGTACCTACACAGAGATTTCAACCCAAAAGAAAAACCTTGGGGTTTTTTAGAGGGAACCATTTTCCCCCAACCACTGCAACCAATAACAGGGGAGAAAATCAGAGGTTTTGTTATTTCTGTGAATCAGAAACACTGCAGAACTAGTGAAAACCAGTTGCCCTTGTTTGCCTGCTAAGAGAAAGCCTATGTTGAACCACAGTGGAATTATAAATCTCTTTCTGCCACTTCATTATCCCCCTCTTCCATCAAACCCCTGCTTTAAGCAGTCTGACTGTTGTTGGCACACAAGCAGGAGCAGCTTCTCAGCACAGCAATGATGGAACAGCACCAGGCAGAACTGCAGCTGAGCAACAGAAAAGCAAGGTCTGCTTTTGAGCTGAGTGTCCTGTCCTTCCAGATGCTCCAGACTCAGCTGCAGCACACTGAACCTGTGGGAGATCTGGAGTTATTCTGTACCATGAGGCTCAGCACTAGGACCATCAAGAAGACCTTGCAGAGAAAACAGTTCAAGGGGAAAGAAAGAGCACTTAATAAAAAACAAACAAACAAACACACACAAAAAAAACCCCAAAACAACCAAACAAAAAACCCCTACAGTTTCATATCTACATTTGTGCATGTATGAAAATTTAGAAAAGGCTAGTTCTGTATGACTGCAGTCCTTTTAGTTCCTATCCTAATATAAATCTTAACACGGAAGTACACCAAAGGAGGTAGGAAAATTTAGTTAATTCTAATGGTATCATCATATCTTGCTCCCTGCATAGTTTTACAGATCATTGGCTGGATGATCTGTACAGAGTTCTGTGTCTGGAGAGATGGTGCTCAAAGGTAATTCTCTCTTTTTCAGCACACACAGATTTGAGGATGTAATTTCTATCTGTTAGATGTGTACTTGTTTCTGGCCCAAAGCCAAGTGAGCTGCACGACAGCTCTCCATTGCCTGTATTTGCAATTAACTAAACCTTCAAGAGCACGGACATAAAATGAGCCTGTGACAATAAAGGAACACCAGTCAGGGGACAGGCAAAGACCCAATGGGACACATCTCCCCTTATTATTCATAGGACTGAGCTGTTTGAGTTTAGTTTCCTTTCATGCATGAAAAAGCTTTTGAGGAATCTTGTTACTGTACTGAATATAAATATATTCAGTAATAAAAGAGACAGAGTTAAACTAGAGGCAAAGATCAGTGCCTGGTTTTAAAGGTATTAGAGCTATATTACTGACAGATACAAATAGAGATTGAAGCTGAAATTGGAGCAGACTTTAAGTATCTTCTCTTTTCTTGAGGAGAGTTACCAGGAGGCAGCTGGAAAGCAGTAGCAGAATAAGAACCTAAAAAACCTGTTGCTGGGTCAGACCACTGATCTGTCTAGTCCAGCACTGCCAAGAGGAGATGCTCATTAGGAGCACTGTGTAAGCCTGGCCACTTCTGGTAGCCCATCCTCTAACATCCACAACTGCTGTATCAGGGAAGTTATAGGGAAGACCTCTGTTTAGTGCTTTCAGGGTCTATTTATGGAGCTGTTGTCCATAACTCATCCAGCTCAAAGAGCCTGCTGGTACTGTCACCAGTCCTCTGTGGCAGCAAGTTTTGGAAAGTCAGTAAGACTAAAGAAGTACTTTCTCCCATTACAAGCTGATTGTCTACTGGTTCCACTGAATGCCCCCAAGTTTACCTATTTTGGAAACTGGTGAGGTTTTTTTTTAAATTAGGAAGAAACCATTTTCCCATTCTTTTGACCTGTGATTCTGTGTAGCTCAAACATCATTCCTCAGCTCCTTTTTTTTCCCAAACTGAAGAGTCCCGTCCTCTTCAAACACTTATAAAGCAAGTAATCATCCCTTTGACCATTTCAGTTATTCTAAAGAGAGCTCCCTAATACCAAGTATCTATTCCTCAGCACACTGACCTGCTTTCAAACCCCAGTGAACCCCAGTCCACCAGAAACCAAAATAATAAGAGTGGCTACAAAGGGGTAAAGAAGTCAGTGTGATCTCTGCAAGGGAGAAAAGACCTTCCAAACTGCTGAGTCAGTCCAGGTAAGCCCTCCCTGTACATTAGGTTCACTTAAAAATGTTCCTTGTGGCTAATGGCGCATTAATAAGGTATTGGCTGTCTGGGACTGTCGGGTGCTGTGCCAAAAACAGTCTTTTATAAATTGAACAAGTACAAAGGTTCTGGCAGTCTGCTTCCCAATGACCCACTGACAAGCTACTGATCCAGCTGAAGATGTGGAGATGGAATGTAATTGCACACAATCTTTTTAATCAAGGACTACACTTCCAATAATCTGCTGCAGTGACAGAGAAAACAACATCAGGTTGTAATACATGTCTGGAATCAAAGCTCTTTTCAGTACAGTCTTAATTAAAGAGTGTCTCTGACTACAAGTTTTATAGAAAAGTCAATGAGCTTCCAGCTGAGGAAAGGACCTTTCTTGATGTGATGAAAATGCTGCACATGTACTTAGACTATGACCAGAAAAAAAAACATGTAGAAACACAGATAACACTCAGGCCCTGGTTATACTTGCTACAATCATTATACAGACTGGGATCTGGGGGAAGGAGGGAATGAAAAAGCATTAATCACCCCCAAAATCCCAAGCCCAAAAAAAAGCTATGGCCAAAACCATCACTAGCACCAGTCAGAGCCGCTGCAGGGATGCTGCATTACAGCCTGGCCTGCAGCAGCCCCCCAGGGCATGAGTGCCTGAGGACTTCACCTAAAGGTGATCCAGGGAACACGACACAGAAACAAGAATGACAACCAGGGTAAGAGTCATTGCGTGGCTTTTGACTTCTTGGACAGTCTTTAGTGTCAGGCTGTGCTGGTGGTCATTAAATCAGTATTCTCCCCACCTCATGCCACTAAATCCCAGTCAGAAAGCAGTCCATTGCTTCACCATTCTCAGAGGAAAATTCTGACTGTTCTCTGTCTTTGATTAAACATAAACTGCATTTTACACCCATCCATCTGGCGCTTCTCATAAATACATTTTGCAACTAGAAGATACTCAGAGTTTACAAGTTTAATTTGGCATCTATCTATATAACCAAATTAAAACAACCTGCCACAGAGGTCAATCTTAACAGTATTTTGCAGAATCACAGAATGGTTTGGGTCAGAAGGGACCTTTAAGGTCATCTAGTTCCAACCCCACTGCAGTGAGTCAGGACATCTTTAACTAAATCAAGTTCCTCAGAGCCCCATCCAACCTGACTTTGAATGTTTCCAGGGATGGGGTATCCATCACCTCTCTGTGGTGTTCCACCTGTGCCAAAGTTTCACCACCTTCATTGTAAAAAATTTCTTCCTTACATCTAATCCAAATCATCCCTGGTTTAGTGTAAAATGTTTACCCTTTGTATTATCACAATGGGCCCTGCTAAAAAAGTTTGTCCCCATTTGCATGTGCTGCTCTTTACCAGCCAGTCCTGGTGCCAAAAAGTAGCTTTGGACACCTCTGATTTACTACAATAGATATTGCCCACATGTCCTGGGAAGGACAAGAGGCAGAGACGGTGAACAGCTGGGACTCAGACTCAGGATCCTGACTGATCCTCGCTCGTCTGAGCAATGGGCCATTTATCCTTTCCCCCGGCCTTGCTCGGTGACACACCGAATTTGGAGGCTGCTATATTTGTTACCTACCTACAGAGCTATAGACTAGAGTTCAATTATCCTTAAATTCTTATCAGGATCCTTCACTCCAGCCAGTGCTGTCATGGAAAATGTAATGCATGTCCTGACTCAAGGTTTTGGTTCATTTGTAATAAAAATCATCTGGCCTCTCTCTGAAGGAAGATGCAATCCATCCCTGCTGGGAGACAGTGGAAAATATAGTTTATGTGGGTGCCAACTGGATCCTCAACAGAAAGAAGCTTTTGTGCTGTATTCACGTGCAGAGCTGTGAGGATGGGGGGGGGGGTCTTAAAATGGGAAGATTTTTCTGTGATGTTGAGCTGTTTGGCTGCTTGCACTCATTCCAGATGGTGCTGGAGGCACTCACTGTCTCTGAAAACAGGCCAATTTTCATTCTCCCACTTCTTTTAGTAGCAAGAGAAAAACTGTTCTCTTGAGGAAAGAAAACAGGGAAAAACTAGTAATGATATTTCTACTTCTCTTGTTGGCAAATTAGAACCAAAATTAGCTAACATGCTGCAACAGTTCTGGCTTTCCAGCTGGAGAGGGGAGCAGCAATGAGCCTCTCTGGGTGTCTCACATAGCACAAAACACTGCTCCCTGAAACAACCCTAATCCAAATTCATTCAGATCACCTGGGCCCCTTAACTCTTCATTTCAGATCTTCAATTTTTTTTTTTCTTCCAATTCCTTGTACCAGTGAGAAGAGAAATCTGTTTCAGTAGGGTTGTTTTTACTGATGTTTTCCAAGGGGTTCTCATTCTTACCCAACAATATTTCTGGCCTCTGTGGCTGTTCCTTTTGTGGGCCCATTTTTGCCCAGTGACCCAGGAACAGATGCTGACAGTGTTTAACATCGTGTCCTGCTTTGCAGTCAAGTCCATACTCCTACTACATCTCAGAGCTTATTCAGTCAGTCTTTAAGACTCCTTTGCAAGATTTATTTTGGTTTAAGATAGGGTGTTCAGCTGGCATCACACCTCCAACTAGATTGCCACAAAGAATCAGAGCAAAGGCACAGTAAGTTAGATGCGTGAGCACAAGTTACAAACATCCATCCTCCCCCTCCTCTTAAGAATAAACTAGTCCAGAAAAGGAACAGACATGAGCAGTGCCTTTGATGGGAGCCCTGTGTGAAGACGCGGGGGTCAAAACACGCTCTGGACTTTGAGCTTTACTTTTGCTAATGTTTAATTGATCAAATCCCTCTCCCCATGAATTTCTGAATTATCTGAGTAAAGTTCATATTCAAAAGAGTAATAATTAGTTATCAGTATGGATTGATGAGTACCTGCATACACAAAACCTACACCTATTACAATAGCAAAACCCCCTGTCACTTTTTTTTTTTCTAGTTTGCCTCAGACTTATTAATTTAATACCTTCTTGACTATGAACTTTCTTAATTAGTGAGAATTTAACTTCTAATGTTGAAAAAGTGATTTGGAAATGAAGCAGGACTATGTGATCTCTTCATGGCAATGTTTGTGGCAGTTCTACAGCTGTAACACAGCTATTTTGGTGGGATTTCATCCACAATAGTTTTACTCAAATGTCAAAATGTTCATACAGCCTCAATCTGATCCAGGCATATATAGCTTTTAAAGATGAAAGGGCAAAATGTGTGTTTCTGAGAAATATCCTGCAAGTCAGAGAACACTGGACATCACCACCAGAAGGTAGATATATTCATGTAAAAAGGAGTTGCCGATCTATCTTTTGGGTAAAGTAAAATAATTAAATTTTCAGAGCTGTAGTGGAAAAAAAATGTTTTTCTTTTTTCCTCCTTGTCAGCTTTGATGCAGTGAAAAAATTCTCCATTGCTTTGCTGAAAATTCTCCTGGCTAACAGCCATGGTTTAATTTATGAAATAACTCACAGGACCAACAGGCATGTTTTTCTCTTTTTGGAAGATTTAAACAGCAGAGAATTTAAAAAGCAGATACTCCATTAAAATGAGTTTATATCATATCTATTCAGACCTCACAAGCCGTGGCTTAAAAGCCAAATCCATTTGTTTCTGTAAGACTCCTTTGCTTTTGTCACTCTCCATGATGAAAGGGGATGCACACACTGTGAGTCACAGCAGTGATAAGGAAAGCAGCTTCAGCCTCCTTATCAAAATAAGCATTGAATGAAGGGTGGTCCTGTTGCAGACAGATGTTCCCTTTCAAGCTCATCTAAACTTTGCATATCACAGGTATTGCTTTGGTTTTCCTGGAATTATCTACTAAAGGATGAAACAACGTTCCCCGCAAAGCCAGTGCTGCAAGGAGGATGGGTTGGTTGAACCACCTTTCCAAATCCCTGCAGCTCTCACATCACAGCACAAACACACAGGGAACTCAAGGAGTGTCCCTGCAGCATGCACTGAGGCACAGAGCTCCTTTCCCAAGGGGTTAACTAGGCTATTGGTTCGCCCATTGCTCAGATCGTGGCCAGCCAAGGACAGCACTGGGGAGAGGTGGCAAAACCCCTGAGCTGGGATCTAAGGGAGCACTGGGTGGCCTTTCTTCTGCTCCCCTGTGGATTGCAAAAGAACCAGTGCAAAGACAACATCACAACCCTTTCCTGGCTTACCTGCCCTTTTTTAGTTAATATATGTTACTTAATTCCAAGCACTTCCCACCACTTTGTCCAGCAACCCATAAGGTCCATCACAGATCCTTATCCCACTTTTTAACCACTTGCAGTCTCTGAGAAAGATTCCTAGATGTTCTCAGGCTCTCACGTCAGCAAAGTTTAATCAAGGATTATCCACGCAAGTTGAGCTTTGGGAGGCGCTTTTCACTCCAGATCCCAACTGTCCATCAGTTCACTCAATAGCTCTAAGCAGCGACTTGCTGCCAAGCACAAACATCTATTTTTTTATCTTTTATTAACAAGTAATTCCACATACTCCCTTAGTGCGAGAGAAATGATTATTTGATTTAGGATGCTCTCAAATTATAAGCAGGCTACAGCTATTTTAAGTGTATATTGCATTTTTTCTCAGTGAAGGTTAAAGTTATTCTGGCCATGGGGCTATGTAAGAAGGAAACATTTGTGCAACAGCAATTTTTAAAACTTTCCCCAGACTGATTTACGTGTTTATTCATTTTCAGTTTTTTGGGCACTCATAAATGATGCCTTCAGTCTTTGGAGGGAATACTGACATCCAGTGATTTACAACTGGCTAAAAGCAAGTTTGTGGAAAGAAAGATTATTTTTCTCTTGAACTGAGAGGGCTAGATTGAATGAAGGAGTTTGCATAAATTAAGCTGAGCATAAAGATTCAAAAATCAATATGTAAAGCAAGAAAAAGAAACCCCAGCAAAGGAAACAAAACACCAAACAGTGGGTTAAAAACAAAGATTAAACCTGCCTGTGTACTACAAGTACACAGGAGAAATCATGCTCATAGGAAGACAGAGTTACTGAAATGAAGTATTGATTTTCTGCTGAGAGAAGTGTAAGTATAAAAGGACAATTAGTTTTTAGACTAAGCTTATGGTCATATTATTGCTCTCAGGATATTGCAAGAAGCTCATCTGTCTGTATCTATCTACAGCATTTGACTCCTATGCTCAGAGGCAGTGAGTTTTTAATCGAAACTAGATTGTTAAGAATATTAGAGTATGATTAAGTGTCTGGGCTATTCCTTTATAGATTTGAACTTCAGATTGAGGGTGACTTCATTTGACAAACACACACAACATAGACCTGAAGCAGCACTTCACCTTCTTTCCTGGCCATTCACCTCTACTCCCTTGCCTGAGCAGCACTCTGTTCAGCTGAGTTCCTTCACAAGGGATTTGGGGTCATTTTGGGCTTGTTCTTCGCAAAAAACCCAGGTCTGTCATCCAGCAAGTTTTAAGAGTTTTTCTGATTGAATTTATTTTGTATGCACGTAAAAAAAAAAAAAAAATCAAACTAGACTGAAAAAAAATGCAAATAATTAGTAGTTTTTAAGTTTTGGTGTATCAGTTCAGATAAATCAAGAAGTTTTGTTTAAACAGTTGAATTTTGCACTTAAATTCTAGCCATTTTTGAAAGAAATAGGTTAAAAAATCCAAACCCTAATTCTGCAGACTCTTGAGCCGTATCAATTGAAACCTGGTTGATCTTTCACCGTGAATTAAAAATGGGTTATTTTTTTTGCTTGTTCGAGAAGAAATATTGATATGACTTTGGGCTTGAACATCGCTCTTTGTATCACGAATGTTGTTCTAGGGAATGTCTGACAAACAAATCCATCCTGTGTATGGCTGTATCCGATCGCCTCAGGCTGTCCCTGGAGCGATTCCCAACTGCTTAACGAACCCGTCACGCCCACATCCTGCCTGATGAGCAATTGTGAATTATTATCTCTTTTTTCAGAGCACACCGGTGAGAACTGCTTCCAGGTCTGGGTGGAGGTGAACCTGAGCGGAGCCTGAACGCCGTTAAAGCCCCACTGACTAACCAAAACTTTTAAAATATGACTACAGGGAGGATTTTGTCTCCACAATGCTGCTATGCTGGGATGTGACAGGCTTCCTACCCAGGTCTGGAAGGTAGGGATCGGCTTGCATACATGAAATCACATCATTTCCCTTCCTTCCCCTCCCTGTACATCTGTTGTTTTGGGAAAGGAGTATAGAGGGGAAAAAAAGTGTTCTTTTATATATCCTGTGGGTTGAGATGAGCTGGAACATGATTAACCAGCATAGGAACCAACAATGTATGTGGTACATTATTACTTTATATTTAAAGTGACGGTACCAAGATTGTCAGGCCTGGAAAAAAAATAAACCTTGTCTTTCAAAGTATCTTGCACAGGTAAGACTGATTGCAAAATTTAGGCACAATGACAAGCACAAGCATTGCAGAGAGTCTGTAGCAGAGCTGGTACACTAAAGAGGATGCCAACATCTGCCTGCTTGTGCACATAAGCTCACAAAAATGGAACATCTCTTCTGTGGCAATCCTTCATGAAAAGAACACTGGGCAACAAAGCAAATAGCAAAGGCCAAATGCTCAGGATGGATTCTTCACTGAGGTACCAAAGTTCTTGATCCCCAGGCTACATCCCTGACCCAGGCTGCAGGGTCTCCTGACCGCAGGAATGGTCAGAAACACAAGCCAGAGGAACCAGAGCGTCAAAACTAGATGATGCCAATGCTTCTGAGGAGACAACTGCATCCTGGTCCTGGTCCTCTGCAACCCACAAGGAGCCAAGTCTGCAGAGTAATTTTTGGTACTGAATTACATGACCACGACAAGCCAGCACAGCTCCACCCCTGGGTGAGCCTGCCTGTGTCACCCATCTATTCTCAGAGGAGCTGGAGGGGGAGAGACTGCCCTGAAACACCAGGGGGTTTACAGCAGAACATACACTCAGCACTGCTAAACTGCCTAAGGGTTTGAACCAGGGATTGTCCTTCTTCATCTTTTGGCTTTGTTTAGACCAAATTACATTTTCAAAAAATCTGAAGAAATTAAAAAAAAAAAAAAAAACAATTCTAAAGCTCGGTGCTGTCAAGCTGGAAAAAAGTAATTTTCTACAATTCAGCTATTCATAGAAAGCTTGATCGTTCAAGTGTGAAACTTTATAACTGTTTCTGCTGATCTCTTTCCCCCCCCACACACACACACAATGCTGTCAACATCAGCTGTGCAAGTAAACAAGAGCAAAACATCCAGTCAACCAGTCTGTAGCAGGAGTGAGAGTTAATTTCAGTAGCGCTGATGGATTTCACAAGCAAGACTGAGAAAAACTGACTGCAAAACCATTGTGCTCAGCCCCACAGCACATCCCCTAGGGCTGAGAGAGATGGTAGGATGTGCAGGCAGAGCCTCCTCCAGCGTGGACCAACCTGTCAGACATTCCCACACCCCACTCCAAGCCTGGCCATACCACTGGGTATCAGGGAAGTGAGAAGGGAAGTTGAAGTTCTGGCCAAGGAAATGGAAATTAAGCAGGACAAGTTGTGCAGCTATTACAGAGGTGGAAGACCACAAGTTGCTGGGAGACAGGAGGGAGCAGGACATAGCATGTCCATGGTAATACTTGGGAGCTGGACTTTCTCAAGAGGAACGAGTCTGGGTGAACACATGCAAATAACTCCTTCTGTGTTTGGGGACTGTCTCTTGCTGGTCCCAATGTGCCTGATCCAGAATAGTGATATGTTTCAGCCATAATAAATTAACCTGGAGACAACTGCCTTGGACACAGCCCTATTCCAGCATCCAGATCTGTTCAGCACCAGTAAATCTCTGCACTGCCAAGACCACTGGAATGCAATTGCAGTAACCAACAGCACGGAACACCAAATGCCTCCTGGCACCCAACCCACCTGTGACTCAGATGAGCACGGGTTTTCTGTGCAGCTCCAACAGGGTGAGGAGGCTTTACCCTCTGACAGTGCTGGTACACAGACAGTTTCAGGTGAGCAGCCAAACTGTGAGCAAAGAGAGTAAATCTGGAAAGCCAGACACTTCTGCCTAGTCCCAAAAATTATGTTCTCCATCAGTAGTGACTTGATGCATAATAGTATTTCAGCATCAAAACATTATCAGGTTTATGGGGAGAGCAGAAGGAGGGAAGGCGTGATTTATACAGCCTCAAAAATACAGCTTTTTGGAAAAAATGTTTCTATTCCCACTGAAAATGCCTATTTTTCACCAAAAGGGATGAATAAAAAGGTTCAAGCTGCCCTTGTAATGCCCTGTGCAAACTACAGCTCAGATGCCTTACACTTTCATTCTGCTCTCGGGGTAAAGGTTCCTGCCTGGCCTATCCTTTCCATAATGTGCTTTTCCCTTCCATCAGGAAAGGGACTGCATGGCAGTTTTCCTAGGAAACATCCTCCAGGCACAGTCCTGGGGCAGAGAGAAGAAGAGGGATGTAGCACTTAAGCCTCACACTCCTGTGAGATTTTGTGATGCCATTTTGAAGAGAAAAATCTCCAAGGGATGGAACTCTACTTGAAACCTCTGATCATTTTCCAAGTAAATGATTCATCTTTTCAAAGAAAGTACATTTGATTGAAAATGCAGTTTTCCCTCAAAGGTTGGTACTGATGGAAATTACCAGGCAGTTCTGATATTCTGCAGGAGGTAACTTAGTGTGAAATAACCCCACATGGTACAATAGCCAGAATGTCAGAAGACAAAAATCAAATCCATCCTTGTTGGACCTTCACAAGTCCCTTCCCACAGGAGAGGGCTGGGCTGCATTGGTAATTTTGATAACAATTTTTCTTTTGTATTCATAAAGTATTCGTACTTAATACTCAGCCTTGCTGATGAGCCCTTTTTTCATCACATGAAGTTATAAACTGCAATGTAAGATCTCTTGGCTGGTGAAATAGAGCAGTAGCAGAGTCTTCTGGGAATATTAGACCTCTGATTAGGCCAGGTGAGCATTACAAGCCTGACCCCACTCCTCAGTGATTTCTTCATGAGCTCCTAAGGATGTGACTGGTAAATCCATGAGATGATGGGATGTCTGCTTGGCTGCATTCACTTTGTGTCATCAGCTTCTTTCATGTCCCTGCTGCAGGACTGGCTGTCGCAGTAATTTCTATGCTTTCAGGAAATTAAAAAAATCTGACATCCTTGTGCTTAAAATAGACTGGAGAGCCCAGCTGATTTATACCTGCCTTGTGGGATCCAAGGGGTTGTGAGGCTGGAAAACAACTCGAAGTAAATTATGAGACAGGGAAAGAACTGTGAATTTTTATTCAAAAAGGTCTTCAGTTCACCCTGAGGAAGATCTGCAGGGCAGTGGAGTTCAGGAGTCACTGGGACACGCACTGGCAGCTGGCACAGCATGATGCTGCAGGAACACAAAGCTCCAGACAGATGTGAGACACTACTGCAATAGCCCTGCCAGCAGCATCAGCTCGCTGGAAACCTAACCAGGCAAACTTGGCTGTGTAGATAAAACCTGTTCCTGGGAATTCCTCACTGCATTAATGCAGTGATAGAGAGCAGCTGGGCCATTTGATACCCAAGTTTCACCCAATCCTCCCCATGGCTCAATATCTTCTCATTCCCATCTAATCATCTCAAAATAAAGAAGGAACTGGTTCTCAGATTGATTATTGCATTTGAAGTGAATGACTTTGGTTTTTTGTTTGCTTTAAAGAGGCATCCCCTATTCCTGATCTTCTTCATTGTAACCCTCAACACTTCTACCTCCCACCGTGGCCAAAGGTGAATGCCAGAAAAAGTTTCCCCCACCCCTGGGCAGTGACTCAATTCCGTAAGTGAGGTCAGCTCCTCTCCTTCAGCAGAACAATTTTTGTTACCACCTTATGAACTATCCAGAAGAAAACTTGCAGAGGCAGGAAGGGCTTAATCACTGCTGGGGTCATTTGGGTTATGGATTCACACAAGGAAGCCAGAAGAGACCTTCAGCTATGTAGACATCTGCATCGAATAAGATAATCCTTGTTCTAATCACACAATCACCTGTACCTCTCTGGGTGATAAAATACCCACTTAAAAATGATATTGCTCCTAAAAAAAAAAAAAATCTTCTACTGCCTGGAGAACCTATGAGTACTGGAAATTAAAAGATTATGGAAAATAAGTAAGCATAATTTTCACTTTGCTTTGTGCCAGTAAGAGACAGAGAATGTTTGGACAGAGAGGAAAATTGGGATAGAAACAGTCTGCTGTGCCATTTGTCTGATCTTTCACACTAGCAGAGGAATGGAAATATTTTTATGATTAGGAAATGCTGAGACAAGAACAGTGTCTGTGCCTCTTTTAAGAGATGATATTTCAAGTGGATAGTGTTCCTTCATTACTGCTTCTCTTTCCTTTGTTAACATCTCATTTCAGTGTCTAATATTTTATTAAGAAGCATTTGTGGGCTAAATTAACATGGAGATGAGGTTTCTTCTGCTCACAGCTCTCAGTTAACTGAGCTGTGACATTTCCAGTGGGTTTATTTCCCTGCAACAATATATCATAGAGGTTCTCTGTTTCCACTTCTACCCCCAAGTTTCCCCATATCCAGGAGGCAGCAATCACTTGTGCCTGACACCGTGTTTGTTTTGCAGGTGGTTGATGATGTTAGGAGCAAATATAAACCCAGATGAAGAGCGGCACAAGCAATGGAGGGACCAACCCCAGAGCCCGTGTACGTTGACGTGGACAAGGGACTGACATTAGCATGTTTTGTTTTCCTCTGCCTCTTCCTGATTGTGATGATTATTCGCTGTGCAAAAGTCATCATGGACCCTTACAGTGCCATCCCAACGTCCACATGGGAGGAGCAGCATCTAGATGACTGAGAGGACTTCACCAGACAGAGCCATAAAATGCTGTTGTCCAGGAGGCCTTTTCCCACTGGGAAGGCTAACACACAAACAGCCCTTTTCAGATATGCAGGACAACGGCAATATCTCTAAGAGCACACAGTGCAAATGATTTTTGCTCAACAGGTCAAGATATCAGCAAGCCATTCTGGCAGCACAGTTTACTACTATGCAGCAACCCTTATTTTACGGTTATCATTGTAACTCAACTAGCACAAGATTCTCCAGACTTTTACTAATATAACTCTTGGTCTAGCACAGTTTGTCCCACCCTCAGTATCACCCACAAATCCAGGGTAACCATCAACACCATGAACAAGCAACAAGAACATCCTGTCCATCCTGGAAATAGATTGCCTCAAGTATTTTCCTCAGTCACTACAGTTGCATTTCAGAAAAGGCCCAGATTTTACTATTTTGTGTGCCAGGTAGAAGTGCCGAAGGACCCCTGGTTAAGAAGGATTATATGAGCAGGTTTATTCTTGACTCACTTGGTTCTGCACAGACTCCCTACCCCACTGCAGCCATATTTCCAGTGATCAGGATGCAGAAGCACTTGGAATAAGGGGGTACTGGACTAATGCTGACCCTGCAGCACCTCCTTGCTCTATCCTACTCATACAAAAACTAGGCACATCCTCTGCCATGGGTCCATGGATCAGTCAGACCACTGACTGTGAGCTCGGTAGCCACAAGAAGTCCATGGAGCAGAGCCTGGACACTGCTGGTGTCAACCACATAGAACTTGCTGTGACTTTCAAAGAGTGATTCCACATACAGCTTCATCCATCTTTTGTTTCGGGTGTATTTCACTGGGATGAGACAGAACTAGAATGACAAGGACAATAAGCAGACACATTGCTCCTGGCTTTGTCATTCACACACCTGAGCATTACATTTGCAGTAACACACAACAATACGCATTCTACCTCTGAGAGATTCAGCACCTTCAATGGAAGACTTTTCCCACAGATTTCCAAGGTACATTTCCTTCTCTCCTTTCACTAAGACAGCCATTATGCAAGAAGTTGTAAGTGAACATATGAGCTCTGGAAATTTATAATTTACCTTTGAGGAGTGGGGACTGCAAGATTCTCATGTCCTCTGTTCCTCAAATTCTAAGGTTTCCTCACAGCTGCCTTTTTTTTAGTGACTACATACTTAGCTCATGGGATTGAAAGGAAACAACACAGGGCAGGCACTGCAACCACAGCAAGCATCACAAACGGACAAGACTTGAAAGCACAAAACTGCAAGAAGGGCATTTCACTATTTCTCCTCTTCCTTACCATCCTACCTGACCTCTAGTTCTTGCCATAAGAGGAAGGAAGGACTTGTGGCAAGGAATTGGGACGAAGACTTTGTAGGTTACTGTTCTAGCTCTGACAGATTTATTTGATGATCACACAAGTCACTCTGCGTGCCTCAGTCCACAATATTATCTTGTCTCACATCATTTTGTCTATCTCAGTACCAGAAAGCACTTGGAGAGCCTTAGATAGAGACACATGAATTAAGATTCTTATTTACAATTCTTCCTGGTGAAACTAATAGGGAAGATCTGGATTGTAGTATATGGAAAGTTCTACCCAGGCAGAGGATTTATCCAGACCCTCACTTACTCTCCCATTTTGATTGCAGGATTTTGAACCATGTCAAATGGCACCTGTCTTTGTTACATATCCCACTGATTTCTGAGGATGTAAGGTGCTCAGCACTGTGATTACAGAGATCCCAAAATAGCAGGCTACAAGGCACATGGAGAGTTTCTCATGGATCTTTTGAACTGCACAGTTTTTGCTGATCTCTGTTGTAGGAGATCCCGTTCAGGAGGCAGGAGATTTGCAGACTGGCTTTAATTCTGATGTCCTCTAGCAAGAGTCCTCCACTGCTTCCATTAACCACTGTAGTCTGCTCACCAAGCTCTTATTTAGCCTCAGTTTCTGCTAGCCAGCTAATCAGCAGTAACAGAGGACTTTTCCAAGTGTGAATGTTAGTGTTCATCATACTTGCAGCAAACACACTCTTCTCTCCTATTCGTGAGCAGGTCCATGTGTACCATATAGGAATGGATGCCCCAGCTCAAAGAGCAACACTTCTGTTCCCAGAAGTTTAGAACCCATTTTTTTTTTGTCATTAAGTCTTGTATCTCACTTTGATACTACTGGGGCTACTTACAAAAAACCAAACCAACTTAATTTTCAGTCTATGAAACTTTCAGTTTGCAGGTCACCTGCCTGCACACACAGCTGATGCAGAGCAAGGACAAAGCTTGTCCTCACACCTCCCAGTGCCAATACTCCTCTCAGTGCTTATCTGCATGCAGAACCCTTCGGCACTGTCACGTGTCGCTGATAAGCTCCTGTTCAGCTAAGGACTTACGCAGGTGCTTAAGTTTGAGCCTCCGAGCAGGTTGTCCAACTACAGAGAGCAGGGTCAGTCACATGCCTGTCCTTGGCAGGGCAGGGACAGCAACACACAGCCCTTGCAGGAGCAAAGCCTGTGTGAGAACAAAGGGTTACAAACGCTGGGGAAGCAAATCGACATATTCGCTCGGCAAGAACGTTTGCCACTTTTTTCTCTCTTTGTTCAGCTGAACAAACCATTTCATGGATTTTCCTGAAAATTCTAGTGGAAAGACCCCTCTGGGTAACTCTGTTTTGTAAGAAAAATGCATTTGTCTTCCTGGCATAGCCTGTCAAGTCCATCCTTCAGTTCACAAAAAAAGTTCTTCAACAACCTCTGCATATATCACTGTGTAAAAGTCAACATGATTGTTTTTATAGAGATAACATAAATGCATTCTAACTTCTACCTTTCCCCACTGGTTACAGTTACACAACCTCACTACTCTTTAACCAAAAGCAATATTAAACATCATGCCTAAAGCAGACATATCCTCCTTGCCCTGGGAGTCAGGACCCTCCCACCCAAGGTGCATCATTGCAGCTCCAGCCGGTGCCAACCCCACCGGCAAATCTGCACTCACAGCCAGTGGAAGGTCTGTTTTACCAGGGGCTGCATCACTGGGCTTGGTAGTAATTTCAGCTGCATGCAACAAGTGCCTCTGCTAGTTTTAGTTCTTTTTTCAATCATTGTGCCATACTACCAGCAATTGCACTCAGAGGAAATAACTCAAACTTGTTGCTAATGTATTTATCTAACATAATAAACAGCTTCAACATGGAAAACCTCCCTGCTGTCTCTGTTGTGGTTCTCTTCTAGTTGCCAGGACATCTTAAAACACACCCCGAACACAACATGATTTTCAAGAAGGACATACACTCCTGACAGCCCTCATTGTTGTGTGAGGGTGGAGAACTGTTCTCTGTGTAGCTACGCCACTGCAGATTCTCAGGAGCTCAGGACAGAGCTGATGGATCTCCAGGTGTTCCTGTGGCTCTGCAGGTCAACTCCTCCAAAGTGGCTATTTCAGGTTACTCCCTCAGTCAGGAAGAGCATTGAACTGAGCTTCAGCTCAGTGGGGGACAGCAGCATCTGTATTTCAGGAATTCATTACCAGTAACAAATTGCATACCAAAAGAAATAGGGTCACTGAGACCCAAATCCCTCCTGCTAGCAACTGAGAATTAAGAGCATGGAGCGTTTGTGGGGTCTCTTTGAAGAAGCCGCAGAGTGTGGGATATGCAGGGTAAAAAGCACCCAGGGAACTCCTCCTCTTGAAAAAGATGAGACAAATTGCTAATGCTTTCATCTTCCAAAAAGACTCTGTTGCCTGAAAGCTGGGTGCTTTATAGATCTGCTTGTCCCTGAAGCGAGTCCTGTGGCAGAAGGATCTTTGTGCCTGGAACCCAGTTTGCCACAAAGACTAAACCCCACCGATAAATCTTTACCTATGTCCTCGTCAGAAGCAGGGGCTGGAGTCTTTACACAGTTTTCAGAGCTACTACGGCTAATACAAGAACAGACCTGAACTGAAACCAGCAGCAGTTGAATTTGTGCAGACACTCTAGAGAACTACAAGCATAGATCTTTCTCTGAAATAACCAGGGACTGATGTTAGCCCTGGAACCACATGAGTGCTGCTGCTGCAGCCTGTGCTGTCCAAAGGTGTCCCCAGCTCCCTGGGCCATTACAGGTCTCAGCAGGCAGCTTCAACCCTTATTGCTACAGCTCAGAAGTCAGTGCAGGACTCAGGTGGGGAAAAGTGTGCTCAGATTCCAGCAACCTCCAGGGCACACACAGGGAGGGTGGCAAGAACAGCAGATCTCGGGTGTTTAACTAGTCCACTTTAGAATGTGTTGATCCAGAAAATAGAAAATGCATGAGAAATGAAGGCAGGGACTTTTCAAGACAGCCCCAAATTAAACTTTCATGGAGCTTTCAAGACTGATTTTGGTCCCCTGGGCTACCTGTAGCTCACGTGCAGTCCCCTGCTAATGCCCACTGATAACTGAGCCCACAAAGCCTTGAGATTCCCCACCCAAAGACCTCAGTGACATCACGTGGACTGGGCATTACTGCAGGTGTACAGAGCCATCCCAAAGAAGCAGCCAGCCCTGTGGTTTTGCATCTCTGAGGTCAACAAGGCAACACATGGAGTGACATCCACGCACAGCTCCCCAGTTCACACCCAGCTCAGCCCTGGACTGTGCTGACCTGCACAGCCATCAGCACAGCAGCACCATTGCAATGGCCTTATTGAGATGCCCATGGTGTCAAAATCCAGCTAAAAGCAGGCTGGAAAGTTTAAATTCATCTTCTCTGCTTCCTTAGTCCCTCCCCCTGTCTCTGACCTTGTCTGAATCTGAACCCAGATTCACCAGGCTTCAAATTACTTCTTTCAGCTGTCTCATGGTTATACATCTCAGGTGATTTGATTTAAATAGCAGAAATTAAATCCCCAATTTTAACCATGTTTTAATGCTGCAATGGGAATTCTTGATTACAGTCCACATTTTTTCATTTGCATTTTTAATTTTTTTTAGAACTGTTTTCATTAAAAATGGTCAATACCCTTTGGCCTCTACTCCTCCTTGCTAACCAGGAGGGAAACTCATCTCGCACACTCATTTTTAAAGCAATACAGTTTAAAATTCCTGCTTATTTATTCTCAGGGTTCAATTCAATCCACAACATCGTTAAGAAATTTTAAGTGATACACTTCTTAGTTACAAAGCTCCATATTTTGTACTGGAACTTGGCCAGGCAGCCCCCAGAGGAAAATCAGAAATCGATCAAAAATGTATTAAAATTGCATAAAGTTCTCTGAAACCATAAGGAAAGCAAAGTTTTTCAAAACTTATTTTATATTTAAGATTAATTGGATTTCTCAAGCAGCGGCCGTCTCGCCTCTGCAGATCAAAGGAAGTGCCTGGTAGGGGTGAGCAGGCAGCAGAGTTGGGCACCCTGCCAGTCCCCAGAGTCCCCCTGGAACGGGGTCCCAGGACTCCCCAGCTCCAGTGCTCTCTTAGGGCAGTGGAGGTGCCGACTGCAGGTCCTGAGCCCTCAAGCACATTTGCCCTGGATTGAGTGCACAGTGAGGAGGGGGACAAGAGACCCTCCCTGTCCTTGCAGCCCCCAACCAGTCTCCCAGTATTCATTGCCAGAGGCATCAATCCTACAGGCTGAGCCAATGGATGCTCAGCTGCCACCAGGATCTTCTGCTCCTGCAGCATTTCCCTTGGATGTTGATTAACTGTGTTAACCCAGCTCTGTTTCAGCTGCCTATGGAGCAAATAACACAGAGCAAACAGAGTGAAAAATAGAAAGCGCGGGTCTGTAACTAAAAGTTCATGCAAAACAAAACACATGTGCAAGAGAGAATGAGCTGGGGTGAAGACGTTCTTGGGAATGAGGGAAGATGAGAAGGAACAGCTCACAGAAGATTTGTATGGAGCAGCATGGTGTCAGTACTTCAGCATGTCCCTCACGTATCTCCAAAGCCTTCAATCAATTTTAAAATCTCAGAAATGAGCTCTTTCTTTCTCACTAAGCAGCAACAGTGTGGGCATTCTGAACAGAAGCAGCAATCAAGCCTGAGAAATGGCCTCCTGCCTTACCACTCAAAGCCCAGAGCCACGTGAATATCACCTACTGCCTCTGTTCCTCTTCACAAAGCCACTACACCTTGACCCTGAACAGCTACTGAAAGGCTGTTTTACTCTGAGTTATTATTGCCTGGTTAATGAAAGAATTATGAATATTGCTGACCCAAACGTTTCTAACAAAACTAATTTTTTTCCCCACGATATTGCATCTATTTCCAATTAGAAACTCTGCAGAAAACTACTTTAGGTGAAGAATGCTTGCATTTCACACCCAAAAGCCATTGGCCCCCTTTAATTCTGAAATACATTTAAGGGTTTTATTCCATGCTTTTCTTCTGACACTTAATTATACCAACAGCACTGTTACAAATTACACCCATTTTTCCATTACGCACCAACCAGATGAGGCTTTGATCTGTAAGAAAATGCATCTCAAAGTATCAAATAGTGCCTGCCCTTAGTTTTCTTACCAGCAAAATAACAAAATCCAGTGAAATATTGTCAGGCAGCATGATTCATTGCCCCTACAACCACCCTGTGATGAGGCAGTACAACCCAGAAGCACCTCCCACATCCCTCCAAGACCCTTCATCCAGCATCCCAGCATTACTCACATCCAGGACTCTGCACTCCAGCACAAGTTGCTGATGAGAACTGCTGACCTCTGTTGAGGGTGAAACACCAGCCAGCAAGAAGGATGCTCCAGGCCAGCATAAGGGCTGTAGTTTCCATTTAGACACATATTTCCATTTCCTCTGGTTAGGAATGCAGGGTCTGTCTTCCCACACAAAGTTGCATGCCCCTGAATGAAGCTTCTCAGGTGGCTGACACAGCTGAAAGGTTTTATTTTTCCTCCAGGCTTCTGAAGATCCAAGGAGGATTTTCTTCTCCTACGCCCAGGTCACAAACCCACAAACCTGGAGGCAAGGCAGAGGAAAAAGAGCTCTGCGTTTGCTTTTCATTTTTTCTCTTTCATTTTTTGCTGGAAGCCAAATTATAAGCAAACTAAGAAAAACAGATCTAAATCAAATGAAGCAAAGAGCCATGCTCAAACCCAACTGCAGCAGAAGCTTTTAGAAGTAGAGGTGAAGCTCTTTATAGAGAGGATCCACCCAGCTGAAACTGGCACTTCAAAATTAAACTTTTCTAAGCACCCAGAGCAAAGCACCCTCTCACTCCAAGAGCCTCACCTTTTACCCCTACCTTATAAAGACCCTCCCTCCAAACCAGAAGACAGCTCAGTGACCCTCATTTTAAAGGACAAGGGTGCAAAGTGGTTCCAGCTGCCCCAGAGGAGGTGAAGCAAGTGGAGGTGCCCAGAACACCTGTGTGTTTCCCAAAACTTGGGTGAGCATTTACTTCCACCCCAGGCAGTGAGAGCTGCTGTGGCTGTAGTGCTGCTGGTCCTAGGCCAAAGCAATGCTATTTTAAGGCCAGTACTGCCCACTGCAGCACAGATATACCCTTCATTCACCCCTTGACACAGGGTAGTCCAGCAGGGATGAGAATCAGCAGTGCTTGTGGCTCCGGGCTTGCTGCATTGGGTGAGGGCAGCGTGGCTATGGTCCCCCCATCTCCTCAGTGCCCACCCAAAGAAAGCCCACTACCTTCTCCTGGGGGTGAACAGAGACTGGCCTTGGGCACAGAAAATAGTTTCTCTTCTTTTTTAGCATCTCCTGGCATTTTGGCCCCCATCCATGCAGAAGGCAGCAGATGGCTCTGAGCTCTGTCCTGAGCAAGGTTTTGGATGTTGTCCAGCTCACCTCTGAAGCCTGCTGTGCCTGAGCTCCTTTCCAGATATTCTGCACTTTCTGGGAACCTGGAACTTCTCCAGATGTCCCCAGGCTAGACAAGCTCAGATCAGTCACCTTGGGGCCACAGAGGGACCTTACCACCTCCCACCCACGCCCAGCACGGAGCAGGAGTGCTTGGCCAGACACTGCAGGTGGTGACCCCAGGATGTACAGGGTGGCCAGAGCAGATGCAAAGCCACCTTCCTCCCTCAGGGTTGGGGCTGTGGGTGGCAGCCTGGCTCTGGGGACTCTGGGGTGGGAGCAAGCTTGGGGGGATCTGTGGCTGGGTGCCTCCATCCTGCCAGAGTTTGGATTGCAGGTGGGCTCTCAGCACCACTGACCTGATGAAGCAACGAGCCCAGCTTCCATTTGCTGGCAGCAATTGCTGCATCCAGTTGGCTCTTTGAAAGAAAAGAGGAACTCATTGCTTATGTACAGGACTTGCCTTTACCTCGCCCAAAGCTCGGGAAGAGCACTATGGATTTACAGTTTCCCTAAGTATTCCTGCAACCAGGAAGCCTTGACACCACAGTCCTTTTTGGATGCAAAATGTCTTTCATCAAGGTCAAAACTGATGACTAATGACATATTGGCCCAGCATCAGCTCCTGTCCCTCTGTATAGGTGCACCCCTCTCCTCAGACATCACGTTTCCAGCCCATCAAATGTGGCAAGGTGCACCCTGGCTGTTGCTTCAGTGGAGAAACTTCTCCCCTGGATAAATGCCTTCTGTGTCCTGCTGCTGCCAAGAGCAAAGCCAGGCTGTGCTCAGAGGAACAGCATGGGTTATTTCTAAATCCAAGGGGGAAGGTGTCAACTCACAATTGTCCTTTGAGGTCAAAAGACAGCACAAAGCATCTACAAATTGATGACCAAGTCAGAGTACACTAAATAAATATCTGCCTATTAGTTCAGCTCTGAGTTTCTGCAAGAGCCTGAAGGGAAAATAGCTTTTCCTTGATAAACAACAGTGAACCACTGTTTTCCTGGCCAGGCTGTCCTTGATTTGGGGGTGATCCTCCAAGTAACACTCTGTAAGGGACTATTATTTTTGCACACTGGAAGAGTGGTTCAGTTCACATGCCCCATTAGCAGTGATTTATCTGCACTGCCACATTTTTTCATTAATTTTTATTTCAAATTCATTTTTCCTCTTCTGTATGGCCATGAGGTTTGCATTTCTGGTCAGCACCAGGTGCTCCCCAGGATGACATCAAATGCCTACGTGTCCCACAGCGACAAAACTACCTGGCAGACCTTGGGAGCAGCAATGGGAGAGCCTGGGAAAGCAACAGCTTGTGCTCATCCTGCTGGCACTGCACAAAGCCAGCGGCCTCGTCAGGTTCTTCACTTGGAGGACCAAGCAAATATTTAACAAGTTCCCCTTGCACTGTACCAGAGTTCATTATCTGGTCTCCTGAGCTCCTTCAGTCAGTAATATCCTCTAATTGATGTGATTTGGCACTTGGCCATGGAGTTAGATTGATTTGTAGGCCAGCAGGAGACAGCAGATGCCCTTTACACTTGAGAAAAGTGGCACATGGCTTTGTTTACAGGCTGCTGCAAGGGGATACCAGGGCAAGAGATGCCTTTTAGGGGTGGAGGAAGGGGGTTGGCCTTCTTGGTGTCCTCCTACCACAGCTCCTGTTAAGTGACAAGGTGTGACTGCCACCAGTGAATGTCTGGGGATCACTACAGGGATGAAGTTCACCTTCCCTCCCTGACCCCAGGGAAGATGGTGTGAAGGGTGAGAGAAACAGGGAATTCCCTTCTGTAAACCCAGGCAGGATGCACGAAGCATCTCCACGCTCCTTTGAGGGGTGCCCCAACACAGGCTCCCATCTGTGAGCTGGGATCAATCTTTGTTCTGGGGCAGGAAAGTTGCCTCTGGTTGTGTAAGGGCAGAAGAAAAAGGACACCCCACCTGTTGCTGTCAGTTGTATCAATTATCACATTTCCAAATTGCTTTGTTGCAAATTATTTTAGGGCATAGTCATCTAACTCTTACTCAGGATGGTCTGCAAGTTTTAACATCCATATGCAACTCACCTTCAGGGTTTTACCTCCAGTATATTAACACCATGGAAAGAGAAAGTCAGCATGGAATCTCAGATGTTATCATCAACTTAGTACTCTGAATATTTAAGTTTACTTGAAAGTCTCTTTTTATAATTACGGAAAAAAACCACATTAATATAGTAGAAAAGCTAAGAATCTCACTTTCCACTTCAATCATCTTATTCCTATTCTGAGACTTGCAAGATAGCACTGAAATATTTTTCTTATCACACCAGAGAGCCACGTTCATCTTTAAGATATTTATTGATAATTAAAAATAATAAGATTTCAATCACTCTTATAAAAATAATAAATCTGAGTAAAGCAGAGTGACTGGTAAAGGCAGGGGGAGGGTTCCTCATCCTCAGGCGTCACCTTACTCCAGTCATCAGGGGTTTGACAGAGCTGGAAGGATTTTTCCCGAGCATTGGCCAAATCCCACGCGGAAGCCGTTGCCCTGGCAGTAACCTAGGGACAGAAAACAACAGACAGCTTGTGCTGTAAGGATTGCAGGATTTTACCAGGAATAAAAGTGAATAAAGGCATAAAGAGACCCAAATCAAGTGAAAACATATCAGAAATGCAATAAGGGGTAAAAAAATAAAAATAATAATAATAAGAAGAAGAAAAAAAGAACACCTGGAAGAGTTCAAGTAGCTCAGGAACACAAGAAAAAAAGAAGCACAAAATGTTAAACACAGCAATATGCAAGCTCAGTGAATTGATCAAAGAGCAAACAAGATATGCAACATTTCTGTTTTCAAACCTAACCTGGAGCACCATCAATCTAACTGGCAAAGCCATTTGCTGCCTCTCCCAGCCCTGCAATTAATCAAGTAAATCTGGATTCTCTTTCTGGAGCATTAGGACTGCTCTTGGGACATCAGGATGCTTACAGCCAGAAAGATGGTCATTAAACCTTGTCAAACAGCACGATCTACCCTTGCAGAAGTTGTTTTGCTTGCTAAAATCAAGTGGTTTCGTTCCAGGAAAAACTCGGCATCTGAGTCAAAGTACTCATTTATCCTGTGTTACAGGAGTGGAAGGTCTGCTGGCTGCTGCTGAACTCGTGGGGCTGTGGCAGAATTTCTCTCTGCACCTGTGTGATGGAGGAGATGACACCAGGATGGAGATGCCGCAGCACCTCTTGCTGCCACAGGCCAGCCAAGCTGCTCCAGAAACAGCATCCACCAGCAAAGCTGCAGGTAAGGCAGGGAAGGAGACACAGCCAGGGCCCTCTGGCCCATCTGGGCAGAAACAGCTGAAGAGACCTACTGCAGCTTTCTGCTACAACAGCTGATCAAAGGAAGGACAGAAGTGGCATATGCTGGGTTTTAAGGACTGATTTCATAGTTAGAGATGGATTTCCCTGATGGAATACATCAACCTTCCCTGCATGTGATAAAAACCAGCTGCTTTCAAGAAGCCAAGAAGGAGCTAAACAGAACAGAGCTTAGCTCCAATTCCCATCCTTAGCACAGGTCAGTGGAAACCTCCTCTGAGGAAGAGGATGGGTGGGCTCAGGCTGCAGGGTAGCCAAAGTTGTCACAGCACGAGGACAGACCCTGCCAGCTCTAAACCATGGTGCAGTCCTCACAGCCAGGCTGAAATGAAGTTTTCCCAAGTACAGCAGTGTCTGTAAGTGCTTGTGTAAAGCCACAGACACCATCCCAGTGTCTGCCAGGTAATCCTCATCCATAAACAATACTGGAGTAAGGTGCTGTAAGGCTCAGCTCCACTTCCATTTGTCTCATTAGGCTTCATTGCCAGCTTTCCTTCGAGTGCCAGCTTATTATTTCAGTCCAGTTTAGTTATCCCCCGCTGTCAGCCACGATTTAGAGCAGCACCAAGGAGAAGCACATTAAATAAAGCAAGCTCTGTGCTGCCAGCAGCCCTGGCCTGAGCTGTGTGTGTGCCAAGGAGCTACTGAGGGGTTTTTGCAGCTGGCTGCCACACACCATTCCCCTGCCACAGCCCTTCCCCTGCAATGCTCCCTCCCTCAGACACACTTCTTGGGAGAAAGAAATGTATTTCTCTCATTTTATGTGTTAGGTCTCTGAAATAGCTCCCACATGGGGAACAAGAACATGAAGTTGAAACAGGAAACTAAAAATGATGGGTTGGGCACTTGGAAGCGCCCTGGGGATGGGATGGAATAGCAGTAGCCCTGCCTCAAGGGTGCCTTAAGGCACTGGACCTGCCATACATCACCAAATAGGAGCAGATCCCAAACTGTCCCAGCAGACAGCCCCAGCAGCACCTGACTCTTTGCAATGCCTGATCACCACAACCACAAACTGCTGCCAGTGTAAAATAGCTCAGCAGACCGATGAACATGAGACTGTCCCACCGGGGCCACAGTGCCTTCATCCAGGTCAACACCAATGCCACTGTGCCATCTTTAATGGTTAAAGACATTCGGGATTCAAAGTATTTATGTAAGTAACACAGCTTGTTCTGGGCATGGAGAACAACGTGGGTCATGGACCAGCCCCATTTGTCCCTGAGGTGGCTCCCCATGGCAGCAGTTCCCAAACCACAAGGTGCTTCTCACCAATATCAGCATGAACATCCGAAGGGATGTTCATCATACCCACCTGTACCCTAATTTAGGGCTCCTGGCATAGTTACTGAAGGGAGATTGGCAACTCCAGAGGGCAGTGTGGCACTGGGAATTGCTGGAGGAGTGTCTTTGCAGGGAGCCTGTAGAGGGCAATGTCAGACTCCTACATGTGACAGCATGAGTAGTTGGGGGGTTGTTGGGAGGCTGAAGGATGTAAGAGGTATTGGGGACTCCTTGTTTTCATCATCTGTGGCTTTATCCAGTACCTCTCAATCTCCAGGCTACTGCACAGGCTGCCAGGTGAGAGACACTGGGGCTCTGGCTGCAGCAGCACCACCACCACTCATAGAGCCATCGCTTGGGAGAATGGAATACATACATTCCTTTATTTTTTTCGTCACAGAAAAGTTTTGGGGGTTTGTTAAAAATCTTTCTGAAAAGAATTACAATTTTAGACTTTGTCAAAAATTCTAAAAGTCCTGGTTGGATTAAGAGGGCGCAGGTATGTAGGCTCAGAGTAACATCACACCCTCAGGTTGCTGCACAAGCATTAGTCACTCACATTTTATCTGCCTTCAGTCACACCTGTAAGGGTTTTCCCATTGCTTGAGCCATTTGTTCCTGTGCAGACTATCTCTGGTCACATCAGCAGGATGGAGCAGCTCAGAGCCAGGTGTGGCACTGGCTGGATGTCATCTGATGACGTACAACATCCCACAAAACATCCCCTAAACATTCAGTAAGCAGCATAGCAAAGACATGCAGGCTAGAACCAAAAGTTTCTCATGACTGTTCTTGCCAAATATTTGCCACCTCAAAGCCATAATGGGGTTGAAAAGATGAAAGTTAAAAATATATTTATTCTGCACTAGGTTTGGGTTAAAAAGAAGTAGGAGGGGGATTTGGATCACAAAACACCGTGGAAGATTTTAATTCACAAAATCCTGAATCTACAGAGATGAAAGCTAAAACCATGTCCCAGCATGAAAGAGCTCTGAAGCAGAGCCCTTTTCAGAGGGGAGCTGGTCAGCTGTTCTAGCAGGCATCATGCTGTTTCCCACATATTTGATTTGCAACACACTTCACTGAAGATGCCTAGGCTACAAATGAAATATTATTTGCAAAATAGCTTCTTTCAGCGTTTGCTGAGCTCTGCTCTACATGCAAACTTGAACTATGGTGGCAACAACACATCAACTGCTTCTAGTCCCGGGGCATTTTCACCCTTAAAGGCAAACCTACCTCCACCATCCCCTTAGCACTCACACACCAGCACAGCAAGAGCATTAAGTACTTAGCAAAGCCAACAACCTAATCTGGAGAGCATTTACGGCAGGGAAATTTCTATCCACCTGCTTTTGGCTCCTGACAGGTAGGATGGAAACAACTGTGCTTGCACGGCAGGTACGTACAGAGCAGCCCATCTCTGCACCAGCTGCTTGCCCTTCTGGGATCAATCTATGGACCCGTGTCCTCGATGCAGCGTGAGAGCAGATATCCACCATTACCTGTCAGAATGATTTCATCTCCGTCCTGAAGGAATTTACGAGACTGTCCACTGCCAAGAGGGATTTCTTTTGTTCCGTTCCAGGACAGCTCCAGCATGGAGCCAAAGCTCTCCGGCTCCTGCAGCGAGAGTTTGTAAACAAATAAACAATTTTTTAGTATCTCTCCTGCTGTTCAGCTACTTGCTGCTGGGACCAGACACATAAGTATGTTACCTCTAAGGAACAGAGTTTTGCTGTTGATTTAATTCATTGACACATTGGCTTCTTTCCCCGCCTTTGCATTTTAATTGCTTGCTGGCTATCAGCAGTGATGCTTACATCTGTTATCTGGTGCATTTAACATAGTGCTCATAACCCTGTGAAAGCAGTTTGGGTCTGCCACAGCAAGAATGGAAACAAATGGAGGAGACTTCTACAAAGCCATTGCTTTTATGTAGTCACGTTTCAGATTTTTAATTACATTTTGTTCTTTAGAGGAGCAAAGCTGGCTGAATGTTTGTGAATCTTTGATGTCATTCTGCCAGTACAATAGCTGGAAGATTCAAAAAGCACATGAGAAGTGTTTAAAGTGAAAGTACAGGCATTCCAACTTGAAAACAACTTACCTGAGGCTGTCCTTGAGACAGCATGTACAGGATTTGTATTTGGTGTTTCAGAAAGAGTGAGTTACCTGTAAATTAAAACAACTGCCCATATGACAGTTCAAGGGGAATAACAGCTTGGGAAGTTGGCTCCAACTTCACTGGAGAAACTAAAAGTTATACCCATGCACCTTTTACATTCTTAGCAGAAGTAACAAAGCTGCATTTTATAGAGGATAAATGGGCTGTGTGGATATTTGGACACAGAAATTAATTTGCAGCTATTGTAAAACAGTTCTTAGGGAAAGGAATAAAGGAGAGACCAAAAACCAAACACCAATTAAAAAAAAAAGAAAAACAACACCGAAAACACTTCACAGTGTGATTTTGGGTCTACCAAAGCAGCAGCAGACCAAAGTGCCTGGGAAAGAACTGCAGATAGTTCTGTGGCTGCTCAGATCAGCCAGGATTCTGACCCAAGCCCTGCTCAGCTGGTTCTGGATCATTAACCAGTGACTGTCATTATTTAGACACTTACGGGTCCACTGATGGTGCCAGAGGCCAGGAGATCTCCAGGTCTGAGGTTGCAGCCGTTGATGGAATGATGAGCCAGCTGCTGTTTCATGGTCCAGTACATGTGCTGGAGGAAGGAGGAAGAGGAAGCTAAAGCAAAGAGGGACAAACCTCTCTGGTGTGCCATTAAGCTATGCAGAATGTATTGCATTCTTGGGATGATGCTGGTAAGACTGTCCCCAAAGGAAAATTTCCCTCTTTAATCAGGAGCCTTCAACAACCTAAAAGCAACATCCACAGTTACTCAGTAACTGCATTCTGAGCAGTTATGTGGCCTGGCTGATGGCATTTATAAAACACACACTTTAACATGCAACTTAGTCCCCTAAAATTTCCCTTTTTTCATCTGGATGTGATTTTCCCTTTTCTTCTTCCTCTCTAAGGTCAGCACTACTGACCCAGGCTCCATGAGTAAGTCCAGCATTTTAATGGGTTCACAGAAAAATCTCCTTATTACTGATTTGCTGACTATTGATTTACTGATTAAGGTAATTACTATGCAAAGAGCCAAAAATGAATATGAAATTGCTTGAGAAACGCTGCAGCTGGCACATAGATCTCCTGGCTTCAATCAGTGGGTAGAGGCAGAGCTTCCTCGCTGCCCACAGAGGGGCCAGGGCAGACCCAGGCTGGCAGCAGTGAGCTGCATCTAAATTAGAGCTGTGGCTGCAGAGCTGTATTGCACCTTGGCATGGCAAGAGGCAATTCCCTCTCCCTGTGAGCCCTCTGCTCTCACTGCCAAATGGACACATAACTTAAAATGCTCTGAGCACCCCAAACCAAGCAGTGGAAAGAGCTGCCCCCTTCTTCAGTGCTTGAGCATTCAGGAGTTTCCATCCCACAGGGGTGAACTATCACCACCCTCCAACCTTTTTTCCTCTGTCTCCTGTGGAGATACACACCAGGCTGGATCTTCAGCTGCATTGGAACAGGCTGCCCAGGGAAGTGGTGGAATCATTACCACCCCTGGAAGTGTTCAAAAGGCGTGTGGGTGTGAGGGACATGGTTCAGTGGTGGACTTGGCAGTGGTGGGTTAACATGGGGGCTCAATGGTCTTGGAAGTCTTTTGCAACCTTAGTGATTCTATGGTTCCAATGCAAAAAAACCAGAGTTTAAAAACTGCCTCAGGCTGGAGTTGATGGCATCAGCAAGACTGCAAATGAACAAAACATGCTGGAGTCTTACCTTGAAATTGGATCTGCATATAGTAGTTGGTGTGTTCATTCCTTCTCCTGCAGAAAAAAAAAAAAAAAGAAAGAGAGAAGCAATTTGTTTGTGTTGGATGAATGATATTGGAGTCTTTTATTTTACAGATGAATGGAGACTTCTTTAATCATTGTAATCCCTACAGAGAAACCAGTAATAACATTTTCTATTGCTACAGAGACCAGTATTTCATAGAAAACAAGTGGGTTTTTTTTTCTGATGGATAGCACCAGAGTAGCATCATGCTGCCCATTTTCTATGCTCTCTCACAGGAGCAGCACCTGGACCTAGCAGTCAGCAGGGCCATGAGCTGGGGGCTGAGCTGGGTTAACACCTGGATTCCAGATATATGTGCACTTTTCATGCCCCATTTACCCCCGCCCATGCAAGGAGACCCCACAGGGACCCTCCTCGTCAAAAGCCAATCATCTGGGAGGGCATTCCCTCCTTGGCACATTGCTGCATGGCCAGTATGGGGCAAGAAGAGCTTTGCCTCTTTCTCTGACAGAGGCAATCTGGGTAAAGATGGAAAAGAAGGACTGTGGAGCCAAGAGCAAAGTGACTGAAAAATGTGGTGATTCTGCAGTCCTTAACGGGCAGTTTCAGCTTTGTAACCCCCTCAGCTTTGCCATACCTTTAATAGCAACAAAGAGATTGATGTCAAAAGTGTAGGGTTCTTTATCCTGAAGGTAGGGCAGTGGCTTGGGATCCTAAAAGCAGATAAAAGGCATCACAGTCTAAACACACAGAAACGAAAAATTCCACAAGCCACCCGAGTGACTTTTTGTTTACCCAGCCCGTGCTGCCCACCCCATTCATTTCACTGTTCTTACTGCTCAGGTTATCTCTTTGATTGGTCTCATGAACACAATTTTAAAGATCTTTCTGAACAGATATGATATCCATATAATCTGATTCCTTTTTCTGCACATGGGCTCCAAATGCCACCTCCATCATTGCAGTGTGCGTGTTAACCCAAAACAGAGTGCTAAACACACCTTTGCTCTGTACCTGCACAAAGAAGATGGTTTGAGGTCTCTGCAAGACTCTCTGTTACCCTTTCCCACTTTAACTAAACATTTACATAATGCAGACAACTGGAAGTGCTTGAAAAAAGTGTTTTGGCTTGAGTCCACCCTCTCTCCATTGCCTGCTGGATTTGCCTTCCAGCTCTGCTGATATTTTTCTAGCACCGCTTTGCCTTTATTTCAACCCTTTCTCCTGCTAACCTGGACAGGGTTTGGCAACACAAATGGCATGAGAGCTTCCATGGTAACAACCCACGGAGAGATGGTTGTGCCAAGGCTCTTGCTCAGGAAGGGACCCAGAGGAACATACTCCCATTTCTGGATGTCACGGGCTGGGAAGAGAAAATTCAAAGCAAAGCAGTTAAATGTATCCCAGGAGTTGCACAGCCATCAGACCTGTGAGACAGTAACATGAACTGGAGATGTTACCCCCATCCTTTTCTAGCCATCCTAATTTCAATCCATTCCTTTTGGACTTTCAACCCCGTTTTCTTTGACCAGCAAGATTAGGAAGAAAAAAAGTCAGCAATAAGTAAAAGAAGTCAGGCTATCCCCATATAACCAGTATTTTTATCGCCGGTTTAATTAATGCTTTTGCACCCAGCTAATGGTCTTTGCCAGTCATAGGGCCAATTTCAACTAGTTAAATCTTTGTAGAGACTGAGGGATTTGAGATTGCCAAATCCTTTTCCTTCTCCTGACACTGAAATCAATCACCATCCTTGGAATCACCATCCTCAGGGCTGCTCTATCCCTGCCCAGAAGAAACTAGACTGATATTAGCTCTTTTATAAGTAAATAAATCTTCATTAGGCAGCAATTTCTGGTTCTACTGATTGATTGAAGGCAGATTAATATAGACACTGCGAAATACAGACAGCACTTCATTTTCATCCGTTTCAGCTGTACCCAGTGGTTTCAATGATCGCTACTCTACTATTAAAATATGTAATTTATCCCTCTCTAAGGCTTCTCATGACACTGTAACCCCCTCTCCAGGCAGACTCCTGCAGCACTGGTTACCGCTCCAGTCGTTCATAAGGACCATCCCAAAGATGTGCTCGTGGGCTTTGCTGATAGGAATTGGCTCCCCATACTTGTTTCCAGGACCTACAAAAAATGCCTGAAATTGAAAAGCAACACACTGAGTTTTTTTAAGCTAAAAATCTTTACTGCACAGAGGATTACAGGCACCAGCAACAGAGGCTGGACGGGATGGGCTGTGCATTTCCCATACACATTTAGAAAAAAAACGTGGACTACTCCCTCTTTCTTCCCCTCCATGAAGCTGGCAGGCTTGATTTACTTAAGAACACTGTGTTGCTAAGAGACAGGCATTAAACAAGGGCATGATGTTGTCAAAACGAAGGAGTGAAAAACGGTCCCTCCTAATTATAATCCGGATGCAGAACAGGTTTGCCCACTGAAAGGGCTCTGTTTGCTGCAGACAGTGAACAGGAAAGAGTTCAAAGTCATCTGAGGGGATGCTGAACGTGGCTGGAGCCTGTTGTGACAGTGGAGAAGAGGAAGCAGATGGAGAAATGTGCCCCACTAAATAAAACAGGTCATGAACTGGGTGCCCGCACTTGCTCCCTTAGGAAATGTACAGTCTGAGCACATGGCAGAGGATTCTGTGGGGAATCAGTTCTCTCCTTCTGCCAACAACGTGGAAGTTTTTTCTTCTGCTCTTGCAGTATCCACCAGGAAAACTCAGGCTGCAAAGCAGAGGTACAGCAGCACCAGGGGTACCCCACTTCATGGGACTGCTTCCCCCTTTATAGCATTGATTTAGAAAGCACACAGTATTAAAGGCTTTCACTTCATTTTTGGTACAATTTGCCTCAACACCACACTTCCTCCACTTTTTTTTTTTTTTTAAACGGGAAAGATGGGGAACGAATCATATAAAAATTATATAAATCATTGAAATGACATAAATCTTAGTGAACAGTCCTATGCAAGTCTCCCTTCTGGACCACACTAAGCCACAAGACACTGTGCCTTCCAAGTATGTTTTGCTGCAACATCCACAGCACAGGTTTCCTCTTTTCAGTCAGGAGGATGTGGAGTTTGAGTCACACTCCCAAGTACTCACACTTCCCCTGCTCTAGACTCAAGCCTGAACTTCCAAAACTCACAGCATCACTGAAAGATCCTGCTGTGGTGCAGAGGTAGCTGCTAACCAGGTAACATGCTCTTGTGTCTGATAAAAGAAATTGTGCCTGCCTTCTGCCAGACTGCTGCACTGGTGCTCAGGTTGGTGCAGTTAAGCTGTTTCCAGCCTGAAAGCTGTATGAGCAAACCCTCATCCTCGTCAGAAGGGAAGTTTTTCTCTGCAGAAATCTTTACTGCCTGCTCAGAGGGGAACACAGGAATGGACCTTATAGGACACTCAGTTTAGAAGAAGCTAAACCCACCCTTTCTTCCCTGTTTCTATTTTAATGTTTTTCAAGTGGTAAGGAAAAAAACAAACAAACTCATCTCACCATTTCTAACTCGATATCCAGGCGTTTACAAGCACCAAACACTGGAGGTTTATCTGTGGGTAGGAGAAAGAGAATTTTACATCAGGAAGGCAGGTAGAGAAATAAAAGTAATAGAGAGCAGAAACAGAGCAGCTGGTGCTGCCTGGCATGGAAGCACAAGATGGACTTAACCCAGGGTTTTCTCTTGACCTGACCCAAGGCTGGGCTTTAGACAAGGCCTCCCAGACCCTTCCTCTCCACTGCTCTACGATGTGGAGAAAAAGTAAAAAATGAAATAAGTAAGAATCCACATTAAAATCCTACCATGGACTCACCATTGTCAGGTTTCATTTGTCCCACAGGTCTCCGGATGGGCGTCCCAGACACCACAACAGACGATGCCCGGCCGTGATAACCAACAGGTAAGTGCAGCCTTGTGAAAGAGCATCACAGAGCATGGGTTAGCTGAGTACCAGAGCAGCTTTTTGGGGTGGAAGCACCATGGGGTTGTGAGGTACAAAGAGAGGGCTCTGCAAAATGGGAGATCATTGGCACCTTTCTTACCCTTCTACAAAGACATGAGAGAACTATAATCCAAAGCCATGTAGTAGTGAAGTGCCACTGCTCCATTTAATTCCCTAGAGCTTAAACTCTGCTTTTTTGCCACTCAGCAAAAAATAATTTCTTAGGTATATCTGTCTTTGAACCAGGGGGCTGCAGGGTAACTGGTGAGGCTGCTGCAACAAAATGCAGTGCCCTCAGGTGAGGCTGGGGATATGTGAGTTTCAGTTCTGGTATCAAATTCTTGACTACTTTGTTCTCATCTGCTATGAACTGAAATCAGAATGTTCCTGAAAAACTATTCAGATCTTTAAAAATTCATATATATGTGGAGATAAGCCTGCAAAAAATACTGCACTAGAAAAAAATCCAAACCACCCACCAGTTTGGCATCAGAGCGTTCTCCTTCCCCCTGAACATGATCCCAACATTTGTGGCATGTTGGCGGGAAGAATAGAAGTCAGTGTAATCTCCTGCATGAGAAGAAAAACATAAAATAGGGATTAATGGTAGGAAAGTCCCTCATCTGCTGAGGGGGCTAAAGCACATCATAAGCTGCTGGCAATGAAAAGAGCAGAAAAGGAGAGAATGAGAGTGCTGGATATGGGGATGTAATTAATAGCATGAAAGGGTGATTAACAGTTCACCTATAAATTATGCATATAAAAATGGCGCTTTTTTTTTTTTTTTTTTTTTTTTTTTCCCCATTAGAGAAGAGGGGGGAAAGTACAGGACATAAAGCAACAGCCCCCTTTCCAGAGACAAGGCAATTCCCAGTGCTTTTCCTCCTGCCGGTGGTACCCCGTGGAGGGACTCGGCTGATACTCAGGACATCTGCTGCCCTCTGCTGCCGTCCTTGCAAACAGCTCCCACCCTTCGGATCCACGGGAAAACGGAGGAAATGGGGGAAAAAACCTCAAATTGGGAGGACACATTTTCATTATGTTGTTTTGTGAGCTCAGTAAGTTATCCTGCAGCTCCAGGAGGATCCAGCAGTAATTTATCCCCTGCAGTTTCAGCGTCCCAGCAAAGGATCCAGCCACTCACATCAAGCAAGAACTATGCACAGAACAGAGCTTCAGGTCAGTGTTGTGGAATCCTTAATTCCTTGTGTCTCCATGATAGAGCCCCGTCACACAGCCAGGGCAGTGCTCTGCTCCCAGCACCCATGAGAGACAGCAGCCAGCAATTTTTTTGACAAGACATATTGAACCTGAAGCTATTTTCAGGAAGGTATCACACCTATGGGAACTCCACACTGTTCCTTTGGGAAAGGCTTTGTCCCAAACTGGGGCTGTGCTCCATGGAAGCCAAAAGCCCAGTGGGAACAGTGTTTGGATGGGAAATGGGCAAGTTCACATCCTTGCTCCTATGCAGGTTACACCCTCAAGTGACTTTGATCAAGTTGGTTTGGGTCCAAATACAATTTTCTGTTAGAAAAAGGAAAATGTTTATATCTCTATGTGAATATACCAATTCCAAAACATTCCATGGCCTCATGGGAGGGGTGGTAAGATCTGGAATGCACAGTAATGATCTGGGAGTAGAAACTCATGCCTGTTTATGATGCCACGCTGGAGTATATGCCTTGAAAAATTTTGCAAGGCCTGAATTATTTTTTGATGGTAAAAGGGGAAATTGTTGGAAACTGAACAAGTGTTTCTTGCCTGGCTGTAGTCACAAAGGCCTTTGGTAATGCCAATCTGATGACAGGAGTTATGTACCACCAGACAATCCTGATTTAGTGGAAATTTCGTCCAGGAATCTTCTGGCTGCTATTGAGCTTCCCCAGGCTTTTATTCTTGTGCCACAGACAGCACCTACCTTTCATTACGTGCAATAATCTACTTCTGGCTGCTGCAAAACCCATTCCCTGTCACAGCTATGATCTGACTATCTGAGCAGGCTGGAAATAAAGCAGCTTCTCTGGGCAGGAGCAAAGGGTAGTGCTGAGGAGGAGCCCTTGGCTGCAGGGAACTCACCGATGTGGGCGGGCAGGTGCATTGTTGCAGAAGCTTGAGGTACAAACGCCCTGAAATGAAAAATGATGCCTTCAGCCCTCAGAAAACTTGCAACTCTCGCCTGTAAGAAGCATGTAACTTGCTCTCCCAGCTCCTTCCTTAATTTAGTTTGCAAAGCCTTGCAGCAAAAAAACCTTGCAGAAAAATCTGATGACTGCACAAGCTGCTGTTACTTGAGATGGTTACAGCCAACAGCAGCATCTGCCAGGGTGCGAGTGGGAAGAGGGGCATGCCTGAGGCCAGCTGGGTTTCCAAGGGGCGCAGAGAAACACCCTGTGCCCATGCTCAGCTCACCACTGCCTTTGCTGCGTGGACAGGGTGATTTCATGGGATGTGGCTCCTGAGGTGGCTAATTTGAACATCTGGCACTGCTTAGGGAAGGTCCATGTGTCAAGCAGAGGTTCAACCCTGCTCCTGTACATGTGTGCCTAAATCCCCCAGGGAGGAGCAGCTCCTGCTGGCTGTCAGGAAAGGCACTTGCAGCATTTAAAGCATCACTCCAGACACACGAGAAGGTGTGGGGTTAATGAACACACGTTTTCCATCAGCGCAGCAAGGAGCAGAGCATGGTCCTCCCCTCCTGCCCCTACACCACTGCACTGACCCAAATCTGAAGCCAATTCGTGACCACAGGTTCAGTTTTAGCCAAGTCAGGTGGTTGGTGAGGACAAACTGTGACAAACTGTGTTGGTGAGGACAAAGGTGTGACAGGCAGGGAGGTAGATGCTGGGGAAGGTAGGAGAGGTGGAGACTTGCAGCCACATCTCCATGGAAGGCCATGGTGAAGGGACTGTGGTCAGAGAACCAGCCCAGCCCGCCCCACACCTGCCTGGGCAGCCCCACTCAGCCTCCACAGAGAGGCAGCAGGTCCAGGCACACCCCAGGGCAGAGTTTGGTGTTTCCAGGTGGAGGGTAACACCCCAGATCTGCAGGCACTTACAGGATTAATCAGAGATTAATCTTGATGTAATTAAGAGAAGGAAGCACTCAATGTGCTCAAACCCCAGTTAATTCCCACGTAGGAGGCAGGTGGCCACATTCAGACTTTTGATTTTGGTGCCTCAGATCAGAGGGTGACCTCAGTGACACAGGGCACAGCTGAGAGCTCACTGTTCTCACAGCCTCCCTCTGCTCCCTCACCTTCTCCGCAGCTCCGTGTTGTCCCTCAGGGTGGGCTCTCCAGCCGACAGCAGCCTTTGGAGTAAAGCCCTCGCCTCCGTCCACGCTGGCCGGCCCAGCCCCATGAAGGCATTCAGGGTGGGCTGGCAGGGACACAGAGGTGGGGGGACAGGGGAAAGACCATGTTCTGTTCATCCTTCACATGCATGGAGATGTCCTGCACTCCCATCCGAGTGCTGGATGCCTGTGGCCAGGGTTATGCAGCGGTGGCTGTCTAAAACCACCTGTCCCACCTGTTCATGGCTGCCTGCACCCCCATCCACCCACCACAAGTCCTCTGCAGCAGGACCTGCTGCATGTTTGCATCACCCCATCCTAACACACCAGTTCAGGCCTTGGTGGCTTTGATATCTCAACCAGGTGTAACCAGAGGTTGTTTATATTTACCTTTACCTTTAGCACAACCTCCCTGTCATTAATATCCCATCCAATTCCTTGCCGTGAAGTGTTGAAGGCACAAGCAGGACTGAAATGACATTCAGGCTTTGTGTCAGCCCCCTGCATCGCCAAAGGCTGATGACACTTTCACTGAAAATGCCCTTTGGACCCCCAGTGCCCCAGCTCTCCTTTCTATCACACCTGTGATGGTTTTCCCTATAGCAGAACCTGCCTGACAACACGTTCCTTATCTCACCACTCACTGCTAAAATTCCTTGTGGAATATTTCTAAAATGTGTGTGGAAATTAGAAGAATAGACTGATAAATACCTGGTCAAAGACGTGCTGATGTTTGGCAAGAGCTGGTCCATTGAAAAGATGTTTAATGACGCTGAGATCCAAAATCTGGTCTCCAATCGCTACCCCAAGTCTGTGCCGAGGCTGCAAAGTAGCACGAGGACGGGGGAAGAGAAGAAGAGTTTATGCTTGTACCCAAAAATCCTCCAAAAAAAAGAGGGAAAACAGTGACAACAGAGAGTTTAATCCATGTGGGATAAGGGTCTGATACCTCGGCAATAGGCCATTAAGAGCCAGTCTGTGAGTCTGGCTGCTGAAAAATGTCTGTGGGCAGAGCATCGTTGCAGAATTCCTGCAGACCTTGAGAGGTGGAACACAGCCCAGCCCCATCTTTTGGGGAAAGGAAAGGACTGCACAGCAAGCAGAGGTTTCTCTCCCTTTCCCCCAGAAGCACTTGCCCATCCCTCATTAATGACAAGCATCGCACAGTAAGCCTGTACACGTGGAATATGCTGTGAAGCAGCCAAAAACTGGAGCACAGACAGACCATGGGCAGGATGGATCCCATCCCTACAACCCTGTAACAGGAGAGAGGAGCGGGCATTCTGCACCCCAGCTCCTTCCCAGGGCACTACGTTATTTCTGTACCCCACGGGACGAGGCTGCCCATCCTCACACCACGCGAGGAGCCCACGGCTTGCACGCAAAAGCCCGGCGGGGATCCTCTCTCCAGGAACGGAGAGGAGCGGTGGGTTTGTGGCTGCGCTGGCCGGGCAGATGCAGCCCGAGAGACAAAGCCCCTGTTCATCCCCCGGTGCGTGCGGAGCCGGCGGTGACGGCGGGGCAGCCGCACGGACCGACCCACGGCAGCCCCCCCGCAGCTGCGTGGGGCCGAAAAAATGCAGACAAATTTCAATTATTTGTGTCTATAGGCAAATAGAGACAAACTGGTCACAGTCGGTCTGTAAACAAGCTCACCAAAATAACCACCCGTGCTATTAAACCTGGTTTTTTGTTTTTTTGGTTTTTTGTTTTTTTTTAACCTTTAATTTATAAACAGGATCCCAAGTGTGGTAATAAGTATTTATTCAGCAAACATTCCTGCAGGGAAAAAAAAAAAAACCTAAAGGTCACATCAGGTTAATTTGTAACTGGGATAGTCAGGGATGACATCAATTGTTTTAGCCTGAAATCATTAAAAAATTGGGCTACTTTTAGTACATTATTTTCCTAAACAATTTCCATAAGTCCATTTCTGTCTTGTCACAGGGTTTGAGTGAAGATGTTTTCTTCAAGTAGTTATTGAAGAAGGCAAAAAAATAATCCAAACTTGCTAGATAACAGCACACACATTTGGGAGGAGATTAAATGAACCATCTGAGTTTTATCTTTAGAAAATACCACATCAGAAAACACAATCTTCAGGTTTAAATTCTATTTTTTTTTTCAGACCTGCACAGATAAACAGCAGAAACCACGAGGTAATCATGAAGTTTCCATGAGCAATGATAAATAAATTCTCTCCTTTTTCCTTCCAAGATGCAACTCTTGGCATGTTTTTCTTCTCTCCAGGAGGACTCATCTCTGGGGCTGCATCCCGTCAGGCACTTGGAGGTGTGAAGTTCAGCCTGCTTGGGCTCAGTACTCATGAAAAGAGGAACTGGGAGCTACCTCTTTGGCAAAAAGGTGAACCATGTTTTCTTATGTGATCATAAAACACAAGACCTGAAGCTGGCTAAACCTGTAGCCTTTGGGCACAGCTTTAAACGTAACACACTTGCACACGTTTAATGCAGCATTGCATAAACATGCCCAGTAAAACACAATAGGTCAGCTGCAAAAACAGATAAAATATACATGTGGTGCCCCGGTTTAACACTTTGGCAACTACTAACCAAACTCATCAAGAGCACTATTTAATGTGGCTTCTTAAGGGTGACATTGTGACTACAATCAGTCACAAAGAAGATGAGGGATTGAGTTAAAAAAAAAAAAAAAAGTGAATGCGAACTCTGCTGTGCCTCTATGTAGGGAGTGAGAGGATCAACATAGATTTAATGATTTCACAAAAATGGTCAAACACACAAAAACTACCGTACATATTAGCCAAAGTACTTCTCATCACTATTACCACCTCTCATTTCTTTTGTGCAGTTTTAAAGAAGCTGTCATCAAAACAATCATATAAGGAAACAGGCAGTGCAGCAGCTATAGCTTTGCAGTCAAGCCAGGAAGGCCGTGTGAGTGTCTCAGGCTGGGAAGTTTTCCTTTGTCCCAGGTTGCTGGGAAATTCTGCTCTCTCATAGCCCTGGAACAATTACAACACCCCAAGGACAAAGTGTGCTGTTACTCACCTCCTCCTTGGTGGAGAAAACCCCATAGGGGAGATTTTGGAGAGGAAAATCCGAGTCCTTGTCTACCTGGATGAAAGACATGCTGAACCCTGAGCAGTCCCTGCTCACAGATGGCAGCTCCCACCTCCTGGGTGCTACACGCCTTCCGAGGAGGAAGAACCTCTCCAGGTGTTGTAACCCGGGGCAGAGAAGCATCAAATCCCACCCTTTGTCCTCAGACACAAACCAATCGCCGCTCAGTCGCCATCCCACCCCTCTGCCTGGTCCCCTGGCAGGTTAATCAGTGCCAGAGCTTTGCCTGAGTCAGCAGCTGTTGATTGCTCCCAGCAAGGCAGCGACCCCGGGGAAAAGGGTCTTCCTGCCCACAGTTACCTTTCCTTCAGGCATTTAGAAGATGTGTTGATGAGGCACTTCATTTAGGGCTGGACTTGGCAGTGCTGGGTTTATGGTTGGACTGGATGACTTCGGAGGTCTTTTCCAACCTAAACGTTTCTAGAATTCCATAAACCTTCACCTGAAATTGATGCCCTCCTGTAACAGGTACCGTGCTGTGGGTGAAGGATCCAACCAGAGGGAAATCCACTCAGTTTGCCTTCTGAGGGGTCACTTAGGTGACAGGGTGCTGGTGAAATGATTATGCCCACACTGAGCCGTTCTCCCACCAGGAGCTCAGCAGCCCTTGAAGTTGCACAATTCACACCTGAAACTGCACTTTGTGTGTTTTTTAGTTTTGCAATGCTGCTCCTCACTGAGTCCTTCCACTTTCCCCAGATAGTTCCAGCAGTTTAAAACCAGAGATAAAAGTGCACCCAACCATAAACAGCAGGGAGGCCAATCCTTCTGCTCCCAGTCCCAACTTTCTCCCACCTGCAGGAGAAAATTCACCCATTTTCAGAACTAGAAACCACTGAGGGAATATACTTGAAATTTGAAGTGAATAGCAAAGACCATCTACTTCTAATAAAAAGTTAGATATTTGTGACTGCCAAGCAAAAGAACTGGTTTCCTGCTCATTTTTTTTTTAAATTTTTTTCAGCAGAGACATCAGAGGAAACGCATAAAGTTTTACAGCCAGAGATTTGTGCAAGATGATACAACAGCATCCATGACAGCCCATCTGGGACAGCCATTCTAACTAGAGGGGACACAAGCTCACAAGATGCTGTTTGAAAGGCCTTCTTCTTTAAGCAATACAAATGCACAGCACAAACTTGTGGAGAATTTCCTGTAAAATTCCTGTACCTCAGCTACAACTCAATTCCGCTGGCTGTTGGAATTGTTTTAAACACAGTGAAAATGTTTCATAGCAACGTTGGAGGTTTTTGGGTTATAGAACCTGTTTATTCCAAAAATGAAGCAAAACCACATTGAAAGTGTGTTCCAAAACACCCTGTCCAAAGCAAGAAGACAGATTTACTCAAGCATTTTGTAGTGCTGTGAATGCACTGGTGTTAATTAAAATGTTAACCTGCTAACCTCGAGCTGATGACACAAAATGCAGAACGAAAAGCAGATCAGCCACCAGAATAACGCAGAGCCAATGCCAAAGCAAACAAACACGACACGCAACTCTCAAGTGTCAGGGAAAGGTGGATTTCCAGTCTAAATGCAAGCTCATGCCTCAGGAACATATACTCTTTCCATATTCTGAACTCTGAGAGACCTGCACGAGTCAGGCCAAAGGTCTGTAGGATGGCTTGGAGAAGGACAGGTGTGGAAGCAGAACAGTCCAATGCAGACCCGCCTCACTGTGGGCACCGCCAGGAAAGGATCTTGTGGTCACAGCTGCATTACTTACAATGTGATCAGGAGCCAGAAGCTGCTGATTTTTAACACGTGGTGGTAGTGCGTGAATTCCAGAGGCAGTCACTTTTCTTGTATCATTTCTTCTTTCAGTCTCTCAGACACCAGAAAATACAAACATCACTAGTTTTCGCCTCATTGTGAAACCTGTGGTGTCTCCTCCTCCCTGCGTGGACCAGAAGCATCAGTCACATCAAAGGCAAACTGGTGGGGAGGGTGTATGGGGAAGAGAAAAGGACACACTCAGGAAAAGGGAGAGACCAGAAAAAGGGAACAGGGAGGAATCAAAGTGGATTAGAGAATAGGGAAGTAGCAGCAAAGAGGAAAGCAAATGAACACCCACCAAAGGTGACGCTGCTGCTCTTCCTGGGTCTGTGCTGTGTAAGAGGAAGTGTTGTGAGGAAACACAGGATCTCTGACCCCTGATAAGACAGGCCATTACTGAAACTTGCCAGTCAGAGTTATTTATTCCTTCCTTTATAAAACCCATGTGCTCATAGATTATGGTTAGAATATTTTTGCAAGCACAAGCTACTTCATTTATTATTGGGTCTTGCAGATTACTTTCTACAGCTACCATAGAAAGCTCCTTCTGCTGCACAGTTTATATCCCAAATGTAGTGCTTTATCTACTAATTGCCAGTCATAGCATTCAGAAAGCATTCTGAATTTTAAAGGATGGAGCCAGCTTTGATGAAAAATTTAATGTTTTAAATAAAGCCATGCAATTACATTTATTTCACAAATGCTTCGAAGCAACAGCAAGTCACACAGTGAAATTTCAACTGCAGATCAGTACCATCTGGAGGGGAGTTGGTGCTACTTTAGTGTGGTGTTAGGTTTGGTGATAAGCAGCACTGGCTGAAGTTTCCATGGCACTACAGAAACCACCTCTAAGTTATGGAGACGATATGGGGGGTTCAAGGTTTGAGGCACAGACTTTAATCTCATGACACCTGAAGAAAGACACTTACTGAGCACCTTCACAAGGCAATAAAAGAATAATTCCTCCTGCAGTGTTGTCTGGCAGACAGTGGATCCCAAACCCCACAGCTCCATTTCCTAGAACCAGAACCACACACCTCCACACCTTGACTGCTCCACACCTCGACTGATCACATCAGTTTTACCTGTGGGTCTGCCCCAGCTCAAGTTCATTGTCACAAATGACCCAAACTCCTGCACACGAGTTACACACTGCACAGGAAGCACTCCCTGGGCAGAATCAACACACAAGGGAAAAAGCTTCTGGAAACTGTGGTGTCTGATAATTACAAGTGAAAGGGTTAAAAAACCCCAACCCAACTCAAACCAACCAACAAACAAAAAAAACCCACAAACAACCCAAAAAGTTAGCTGGCACTGGGATACACATGACTGCTGTGAATAAATACACCATAAGTAAAGAAATCACCTGTGGAAGGTCCCCATTAAAATAAAGCAAGAGAAATCCAAGTTAATTATGCCAGTGACAGCCACGGGGGCTCAGATTTTTTTAAATTTTATTTAATCAAAGTTAAGACGTGGATAAACATAAATACAGCACAGGTACTTCAGATCATTCTTCATATTTGTGTACAGACAAACTGATGGATGAAATCCCAATGAAAACTGCAGTCAATGAAGTGCATACAGCCTTCCCCCCACACACACACAAAACAAACCCCAATTAAAAAAAAAAAAAAACAAAACAAAACAACAAAAAAATCCCCCACACAATCTCAGCACACACTCTCATTACAAATGATTCATACATAAATAGGTAGAGGGTGCAAACAAGCTAATATGCGAACATGTATAACCTCTCGTTAATGGGAAAAAAAACCAGAAGCAGCCATAATGATTAAAATACATTCAGTTACTGATAACTAGTTGTGCCATACAAGGCATTATCAAAAAAAAAAAAAAAAGGAAATTGTGCTGCAGAGAAAAGCTATATACAACAAGAAAATAAACTGCAAAGTTAACGCATGCATGTTTTATCCTGGAAAAGCACAGCCCTCCAATATTTTCTCCACGTTTGTTATAAAAGCCCTCTGCACTCAACTAAAATTAAAATGATCTTAAAGGATAATACTTGTAAAGTTTACTTAAGTCTTCAGCCACAGAAAACTGCAATGAAAATAATGTTCAGAGTCATTTTCAAAACAAACAAAAAAAAACGAAAACAAAAAAATCTATTCATCTGATGACATGCATGATTAAAAGGTCTAGGCAAGATACACTGCTCTACGTTCCTGATGACTAAGGAAAAAAGCTCAAGTCAATTTAATCTGCAGATGGTCAGAGGATTTTTGTATTCCAGCAGAAGCAGCAGTTCAGATCTTCTGGATCTTTTCCCCAACAACTACAGGATTCTCTTTTCTGATCTTCTCAGCAGCATCAGCTTTGTAATTGTAAGAGCAACTGTGTACATCTGAGTAACGGTGCATTCCACAGTAAACGTTCCCACACCGACATTCAAACCCTGTGGACAGAAAAGCAGCTTAGACATTTCAACATTCTTAATTACACTGGTTTGTTTTAAATCCTGAATGTATTCACTCACTAGCAATAAATCTCAGTCACCAGTGTCAATCAGCCAAAGAGCCTCTGCTGCAGAAAGCATAAGAATCACAAACAATACACTTTTAAGTGATTACAGGAATTTTGATTTGAACATTCCTTCCTATCACACGATACACTAGCACAGAACATACTCCTAGACACCTCCTGCTGTTTTTCTTTGTTTATGAACCTTCACCCTGCAGAACTCAAGTTCTCAGGCCCTTTCACTTGACCACTGCAAAGCTGGTTAGTGAAGGGCAGCAAACTATCGTCCAATTCCTCAGCTAAGCAGAGCTCCTAAGGGAAGTATTTGGAATCATGACTTAAAGACAGGAGGCTGAAAAACAAAATAATATATGAATAACTAGTCTAGCAAAAGTCAGGAGAAAGCATCTTTGACTAAGTGTTATTTCAAATCAACATCTTCCCTTTAAGAGAATATTTCAAAGGTCCAAAGCCTAAATCAATCTCAGAAAACTGAAATCAGTTATTTCTTACCAGTAAGTCCAACCTTCTTCCTGCACATGAAACAACGATTCTTTTTCTGTTTTGGTTTGTCAAGCGACTTGTCTTGTTCTTCAGGTGTAGGCTCTGCATTCTCTGACACTGAAGCTGACATTAAAAAAATTAATGAGAATAGTGGAAAAAAAGTCTGTCTCTCCCCTCCTCTAAGTCCTACAATAATTTAAAGTGCCTGATGTACAATTAGCCATTTTTCTGCAGCCTCCATGCCTGAAGTGTAATGGTGTCTCAGCAGTGACTGGAACTCCCTCTTTCTACACTGTCAATATAATTTGAAGGGAGGATTCACTAAATGCTCACATAACGTTCACAATACAACAATACCATAAAAAACCCAGAGTAGTTAAACATTAGGTTTAAGAGGAAGATTCAGTGTTGTCAGATATGGGAAGAAATCCAACACCCCAGTGTCTCCCCACAGCTTACCAGCCCAGTTCCCAAAATCTGCTTGTAAGAAGCACTGTATGTAACAGGGTCGGTTGAGCCAAACACCCTCTTTCAAATCCTGAATCAACACTGTTTTTGCTGAAGGCTGCAACACTGAGACGACACAGAGGGCAGTGTTTCAGAACAATCTCTACCACTGTGATGCTGCTGCTCTTGCACACCTGGAAAAAGCCTGCACAGGAGCTAGTCACTACCTGGGGTGAGAAACACCAGCTCCAGACACACAGACTTACAGGGAGGAGCTACACTGTCCTGAAACACAGAAGGAAGCAGGTAAAAACCTAATTTTAAAGATGCTTTTGCTAATGCCACTTTCAACCTACTTTAATGTTCTCTCTCTCATCTAAAAGAAACAGGTTATAGGTTGTACGGGAGAATACAAACAAGTAATGGTAGTATTTGCCTGACCAGGTAAAAATAGAAGTTGGCTGGTTTTCCTCAAGTATTTGCACATTCCTTACATTACAAAACAGAAATAGAAACCAAAACCCCCAACTTCATTTCAAGAAGGGCTACGAGCCAACCTCTGCCTAAGAGACATTGGCAGACCACAGCAGGACAAGTCTCCAGTGAGTAAGGCACACAGGAGTTAGGAGTATTTGCAGCAAAGAGCAAAAGTAAGCTCCAGCTGAGAGAAATGTCAATGGAAGCAGAGCTAGAACCAGTGCTGTGAGGAAGGGAATACACCAGCAAGCTCAGACATTTGTCAGGGAAGAAGCTGCAGGCATCTCTGTGCAGGCTGGACTTTTGTTCAGCAGAGACTGTCAGATGCAGTTCTGTGCTAGTTCTACGCCAGTCAACAGCTCTTCTGCATGACAATTCCAGTGGGGTTTTTCCTGTGCTGCTATTCTGATGATTTTTTAAAGGAAAGGGCACTTCTAATTTTTTCTATGTATCAAAACATTATAGTCTGTACTAAGCAACATCAATGGGTAGCAAGATACCTGATCACCAGCAAAGACTTTGCCTGAGGGGACAGTATATTCCACAAAGTTAATCTAGCAAAGATACTATTATACATGGTTTATTAAATCCTTTTAAATCACCATGTATGTTACAAGCAGAGCTTTTCTTGTCCTGAAATTTCTAACAATTCAGAGTTGGCAAAAAAGCTTCAATGGCTTTAAATGGCTGTTAAAGGGCACATTTCTTAGTGGACAGATAATATCCAAAGGTTTTCAAGATAAGAATCAAAAGCAGCAAGGACTTAAATAGGAGAGATAAGTACCAGAAGGGGCAAGACTTACTCAAATGAACTTTTGCAGCTTTATATGAAACAGACATTGCAGTGTTTATTAATTCAGTAAGGCAGCTTCATGCCATGAATTAGCCTCTAGCAGCTAACATTCTCAAGCTTGCATTTCCTGTTGTAGCAAAATCCAGTTACCTCGATATAAGTTTCACTAAAAGCCTCTGTAACTATTTGCTAAATTTAGGGAAAACTGGCACTCTTCCCTGCATAACAAGGCTCTCATACATACTTCCATTTTTTTGTGCGTATGGCTCTCACATTAAAAAGGTTTAAAAATATTTAAGAGCTGCTGCTCAGTGTAGAACTGAGTGGGAAGATTCTTCTACTGTGCCACAAGTCACCCACTTCGAATCTACTGTAGTAACCATAAATTTTAGGTCTCAATTTGCACAGAAGCCAGAGATTTGACTCAAAATCCTTGATGACAAACCATGAATATCCCAACTGCTCAGACACCCTTAGATGACCAAGTGCCAGTGTTCAGTGCCCAGTCTATAAGCCAGCTGTGATGACCACAGCAGAACAAAGGCAGGTAAAACGCAATACTGCCCAGCAGCTTAGAGCTTGCAGGAAACATGCTGCAGCCACTCCCAGCTGCTGGACTTCATCTGGATTCCAGGATGCTGCTGCCTGCTTTCCTTGAACCAAAATCCTCCCTCCCCCCAGCCCCAGCTCTGCCTTTAGCCAAAGCACAGAAGCACTGGCAGCACTAGTACAAGCTGCCAAACCAAAAAGGAGTAAGGCATGAACACACTCATTTTTCTGGAGCTGACAAGCTGGGTTGGCTGCTAAAAGTTCCCTGATTTACAGTACATGTTCTTAGCTGATCAAAACAAGCTGAGTCTGGATTTCCTCCTAAAGGTAGAAGCTTTTCCTGCTGCTTTGTTTGTGCCAATCCTGCTTGAACTTCAGAGTGTTCTGACTGACCATAAAAACAGCACCCTCAAGACAGAGTTCACTCCAGCCCTTGAAAATCTCTGAAGGCACAACTCAGCTCTCTGTGTGTGCAGCAAGACTCCTGACACCTCATCTGTTCTCTTCTCTCTCTGGATGTTTTACATTTATCACTCCTGCATAACTAGGCAGAGCCTCTTAACGAAAAAGGTTCCTCATTCCCACAGGAAGAGAATAAAAAGCTACATTTAATTCTTAAGATCACCTGACTAGATGGCCTAGGAAGAAGAATCCCCACTCCACCAGAGGAGTGAAATGTGAAGTTAATCCTAAGCAGATGATCACTACCTCCTAACACTTTAACACCAAACTCAACTAATCAGCCTGAAATACACTATTTCAAAGTTAGGAAGAGGCAAATTAAATAAGAGCACACTCATCTACAGAATTTAGTTTTAAATCTTTCTGTTGAATGTTTCCTCTCTCCCTGGAGCATTCATCCAGTATATCAGGATATCCTACACTATTTTCTACACTTATATCATAGTGATACTCTACCTCCCTGGTACTATCACAACAATGTCAAGTATCCATCAATTCCTTTCCAGTACTGTCTACTGAACCAGCTCTGATGAGGTCCACTGAAATGGAAGCCTTTAGTTCAGCTGCATTCACCTTTGGTCCAGGTTACCTCTACATAAAATGCTGCAGCAGCTTACATGTTTTAGTATCAATTTTTTCAACTTAGTCCCAATGACTGAATTAAACTGATTTACCTCACTAAAACCTAGATGAGGACAGTTATTCAAATCTTAGTTTGTACTGTGATTGTTCAAAATAGTAACCACACCACATTACATGAGTGATGGCATTTTGCATTGCTAATAATACCTGCTCTTCTCCAACTCACAATGAGTTTGAAAATCAGAGAGGCTGTTTTGGCTTTCACAAGTTTTCAGCCCCAAACAGGCTGAGACCCCATCTGTTAGTTCAATTTATACTTTTAGCCCTATGTTCTTCAGCTTTAAGAGCTCCATGAAGTATGTGCTGGAATGCTCCTGCCTTCCATGGCAAGTTCCATTTACCTTTGAAAACCTCCCTGAAATATAAAGCATGAATCCTAACCTGGATGGTTTAAAACTCATTAATCCTAGGGAAGGGAAGTGCCTCTTTACCAGCTTGCAGGCTTGCTGGGAGGCAGCCCTGTTAATCCTCTGGCTAACAAATCAGGAATCCTGACTGGCTAATCCTAACAGGGTTGTAATGTTAAGCAAAAGGTACAACAGCTCAGGAGGCAATCTAAAATGAGTTGGAGAGATGCTCAGAATAGAAGACAGCTTCTAGAAAAGCTGGATTGTACTTAATGAGTTTCATTTTAGGTCATCTTTAATGGTACGTTCATGGTATTTAAGAACATTAAAGCTAAAAAAAAAATAAATTCTAGTAGTACCATCTAAGAGCATCTGGGCTTTCTGCAGTGTTGCATACCTACAAGCATCAGCACACAAACACTAACTGTAAAGTCTAGACTTATTAATACATTCTACAGTTTCTCTTCTAAAAAAAAATTTTTTTTGGCAATGCATAAATCCAAAAAACAGATATGAACTGCTCTTTGAGAGATTTTTATGCCCTCATAGTTTAAGCTTGTCTGCAAACAGCAAGGACTGTGTGCACACAGCCCAAGTCCCATTAATCTGTCTGCTTCAGAAAAGTAATAATAGTAATCTAGGAAAGCTTAATTGTTCACCCAATCTTTCTTTCAATGCTCTTGTAGCCTGGTAATTTTTGTTAAATGGCAAGTTACAGGGAACTCAACTAAATACAATACATGAACTTGCACAAGTAGCATAGAACAATTTGCCCCAAAACAGACATTCCCACATGGCAAGATTTTAGCAGAACAAATACTGAACAAGTCATTAGAGCAGACAAAATTTCTCCTTTTCCTCCCCTAAATCAACAGAAGTAGCATTAGATGCTCTTCAGTCTGGGACCAATTACCACATTGTTGTGACTTAATTTTTTTTAATGCTAGAAAGTCAGGCAAAAAAAAAAAATCAAGAACTTTGATTCACACATTTGTATTACATTCTTGACATCAGCCTGAACTTCAAATGTGGGGAAAATAAAAGAAACTTTAGGATGCATAACCGTCATAGCAATTCAATGAAATCCTCTTAGCATCCATTCTAAGCTGCTTTCCTTCCTAACTTACATTTTCAAATCAAAATACTTAAAACTGGAAACACTACATTTCCTATAATTTTCAGTTAAAGGATAGCACAAAAGAAACTCTTAAGGAAATAAGGTTGACCCTGCCACAGTGAGTTATAAATAGAGATAGTAATTTAGAACTGCAACTACATGGCAGTGGTATTCTTAGTTTAGAAACTAGGGTACAAAGGAAAGGACACAGGACACAGCTGAGTAATCTAAACACCTGATATAGGTTGATCCTTGAAATACATACTGTAAAAAATGAAGATACGACTCCCAATTGAAAGCTTTAAGTTGAGAAACCTATCTTACCTTCTGCTAAGGAGAATGAGCTTTAAAGGTGGAGAATTAGAAGGAGCACAAACTTATCCAAATGGGTAAGAAGTGAGCCTTGAGACTGACATCTCAAAGATTTGTAAAAATAGCATCAGCATTAAAAACTTTTCTCCTAAGTTTTACAGTCACTGTTTGTGTGACCAAGGACATGGCCTCACTCAGCACAGCAGCTGACTCATGACTCTCACATTCCACATTCCACCCTACAAAAAGGGACAGGTCAGGTTTAGAAATCTGAGAGCAAAACTTTGATACCAGAGGTACACTAAAAGTACTAAGTGGAATTACAAGTCGTATCTGTTGAAAACCCAAACTCTTATGTTTAGACAGAAACATAACTTCATCCACTAAAGCCTTAACTGTGTCAACAGAAGTAAAGGCAGAATATTTACTGACTTACCTTTAAATACATTTTATAATGTCTACAGGTTACAAATCTGAGCACATTTTGTATACTATTTGGTATTTTTGTATTTCCTAAGAAATACTATTAAAAATTTTTAGTCTTAAATTCTGAAAGCGTGCACATAGAAAGTAAAAAAAGAAAACAAAACCTTTACATTGTACCAGCAATAAGGACTTTAGGGCAATATAGTTAAAACAACCCACTCAGCCATCTTCCTTCAAACAAGTATAGTCAGAGGTTTGGTTATTTTATATTTGATAAAACAAATTTCAGTAGGTCAAAATGCTATGCCACTACAGTTCATAGGTGAAAGGTTCTTTTGTAGGTGTTTCCTGTTTCTAAAAGACATTAACACTGTTCTCGCAATGGTCATGTCATAACACCCTCTATCACAAATATGCTCCTAAACCTCTGTGGTATCTGCTGCAAATGGTTCCTCTGAGAGGTAACAGATACTCAAAACTCTACTTACATGCAATAGCTGTGGCATAAACACAGAACAGAATGTTGATTTACAGTGTGCTTTTCCAACACCAATTAACACACTTGTTATGGCAGATACTGACATCACCAGTGAAACATAAAAGTTTTCAGCTTGACTTGCCTTTTAAGAAAAGAAAGTTTATCCTTCTTTTGCCTTCTGATTTCACAGAATATTTGGGTTTGAGAATCAGCCATCTCTTGAACAGGAGTATATTAAGAACAGTCAAAGTTTAAAAACACTATTCCTAAGTTCTCTCTCTGAAAACTAGGCACCAACCTTGCAACTCTTCTGTCTCAGGTACTGTTTTGTCCACGGCCGTACTATCCGGTTGGGATGATGCTACAGATTCTGTTAAAAGTGACTGACTTGACACAGGGCTGAGGGCAAAAGAAGAAAGTTACAATTTTTATGATGCATTTCCACGTTCTCTCCCTGAAAGGGATACATTAGAGCACCTCTTGATGAAAAAGCATGCCAGAACTTCTCACTCTGAAGTTGTTTCTGTAATGATTTAAAAACACCACAACCTGAACTGACAAAATAAGTAAACATTTTTTTGCATTCATATTGAAATCAATAAACCAATTCAACTATAAAAAGGGAAATATTTTGGGTAGTTTGGCATACCATCTTTTCACACAGAAGCAACAATGCAACATTCAATATGCAAGGATTTTTATACCATAAGTCAGCAAGATGATTGTAGAGGAGCTACTTTTGGTGTTCTAGTGATAGGAATGAGAAAATTGTAGCATGTCTATGTTTCCAGCAATAAAGCAGCTGCACAAAGAACCCCTTAAGATTTTCACAGTATAAAGCAGTGGCCAAACTTCCCCACCCTGTCAGCCACACCGCTAAATCACAGCATGACTGAAAACTCACAGATAGGAGCTCTCTAGGAGATCTCTGAGACAAGGCACACCTGAAGTCCCAAGCAAGAAGAAGCTCTACCTCATTTGCATTATTTGTTTCTTCCTTTGCACTCAGAGATTCACTTTGAAGTAAAAAAATTAGATTATTCAGCAGCCCATGAGCCAGCAGACCATGACACTCCTCTAGCAGAGGTCCATGGCACAACCAGAGCACTGGATTTGCAATTTTAACTGCCAAGAACTGCACGTAGGTCTTCAGCTGCAGCTTTGATTGCACTGTCAATTTACTGTGTGTGTCCTCAGAGTATTTTAAGTCTGAGGTATTCCCAGAGACTGAAGTTGAATTCTTACTTTTCATTTTGGAGAAAAAGCCAAATAAGTGACACTGACTCTTTTGAAGTACAACTCCAAGAACAACCATACACTTATTTCTCCTGCAGTCAAGCCAGTGATCAATGAGGTGCTTTTATTCTCTCATGATTCTACAGAAGTTGTATGAGAACAAAGCCAAGGCACCATAATTGGTTCAGATCTGTGCACTGACCTGGATGATTTTTCTTTTTATTACACACACCAGAAGAGTTGTTTCAGGGTAAGATACATATTTTCTATCCCAACTAGAAGTCTCAGAATGGAAAGACTAAATATAGCCTCAAGCATGGCACCTAGCTCTCAGTTCATATGCAGGATCCAAGCACGAGATAACACGTCCTATAAAAAGCTAAGGAGCAGAAAACACAGTCTGAGCAGAATCAGCCAGCAATAACTAATGAAATCACCCTCGGCCTGTTTTACTACATTCTGATTTTTTTTAAAAAAAAGTTGGAATGAGTATTTCTGCAAGTTAGCTTCCATAGTGTAACACACTAACACTTTTCACTCAAAAAATTTCCAAAGCACTTGAGTTGCTGTTGGTTGTGTCATCCTGAACTGAAATGCTGCCACTAAATATAAACAAATATTTAGCTTTTACAAATGGAGAACACTTAGTAAGTCTGAGCAGTTTGTAACAGGACATTATGTATCCTTCAATAATCCAGATGGAAATTACTTGTTTAATAAGAAATCAGTTCAGTAGCACAACATGTACCAAGATTCAGAGATCAGTTCAGTAGCACAACTTGTACCAAGGTTCAGATATCCTTCCCTTGTCCTAGTACTCTCCAATCTTTGCGAAACAACTGGCTGTTAGCACATTATCACACGTTTATTTATGAGAGCTCTAGTAAGCAGCTCTCTGCCGTTTTACAAACCCCTCAAATTGCTAAGGTGAAAAGAGCTCTCCTTTGGTAAACATACAACTGCAAGTTGTGGAATCAGAAGAGTAGCCAGACAAACCTCCTTAGAACAGCATGAAGCTGGCAATGCTCCTACTTGAGGCTAAATTCTAAAGGCGAATTTCCATTTGAATGCAAGATGAAGCTGAGAGATCTGCTAGTATTCACCATGAGATTGAGATCCTATGCTTTAAAGTCAGAAGTAAAATCTTACACCTTCCTCTAATTCAGGTCCCAGCATTTAAATATGCGGGATCAGTACATTTCATTTTACCATCTTGATATAGATTTCTACATAAAGACACCTTACCTTGGCTGCATAGATGGAGTCGATGTAGAATCTAAAGTGGACTGAGTTTCCTGGGTGCTGCCTTCTGTGCACTGAACCGGTAAGGACTCGGTTATACTACTGACAGAGGCTGCTGGAAGACACACACCAATGCAGAATGTGTTACACTACTTCCTGGGATTACAGAAGTTACACACTGCAATTACTCTTTGACCCCTATGACACCAATCAGGAAAGTAATTGAATCGCTGCCTGTATCATAATGAAACGTAACTTTACAGAAAAGTAATTATTTTTGGTCATATCTTGATCTCATTCCAGCCCCAGGCCCCCAGAACTTACACTGCAGAGAATTCTGAAGCTGGAGATTTAAAATAGTTACTATTTTTTGCTAATTAAAGAATCTACAAACAGCTTTCTCAGCATAAACTGCAGTATTCTGACTTGAGAACCTTGGGGTTTGTTTGAAAAACCAAGATGGATCTGTGAGAAATGATAGCATAGCATCCCAATGCCAAATTCAGATCCATTTTGCAGTTGTAGAACTTACATCGCCAGATTTCAATGAAAGCTTTTTCTTCAGTTTAAAAGGTCAAACTGAAGAAAAGGATAGTACAGAGGGCACTGGGCCAAAAAGAACAAAAAGTATCTGAAGATAAGGAGAAACTATCAAGTGTCTACAGGTTAATCCTTCAGCGTGAGGCTGCAGAGATTAAACACCTGTATTTCAAATGCTTTTCACAAACATACCCCAAGGTAAATCTTATCTCCACTGTCAGTAATTTCAGGAAAAATATGTTGGTAGAGTATTTTTTCTGCATTTTCAGATCTTCAAATTGGAAACACTCAAATGAGTACAAAAGATATTAGGAGTCTACTTCTGAGCAGATTAATCACAGAACAATCATATTATGAGCATTTCGTCCAAGCTCATTCCATGATGTCGTGCAAACCACTTTCCTCAAGGATCTTTAAGGCTCCCAGCATTTAGTATTTGGACATGACCAGGAAGCTGCTGTCCACCGTGGCAGTCTGAGCTGCTCAAGCACACGCATGTCAGTGTTACTTACCAGGAGGGCTAATTCTACCATTACTGTTCTGCCTTTGAAGATGTTCTTTGTAGCACACCGAACACATGCCATTTGTGCGAGGATTCCCGTAAAATCCGCAGCCAGTGGAACAAAGCATAGGCACTTGGCTACGGTTCGTTTCTTGAGCCATTTTCCCTTCTTCTATAAACCTGAAATTGATACATACAACCCAGTATTTAGAGGCCTGAGAAAACCTTTCTTTTACAGCTGACATTTGAAAATCTGAAGTTTCCCACAGCTCAGCAAAAAGATCATCCAGAAAAAATGCCTTGCGGGTAACTCGGTGCCCTTTCCCAAAACAGTCTATAAAGTCTGCCCAGTACCACAAATACAGCCTTCTGCGGGCTTTGCATGACCCACACATTCAGACCCTCCCAGCCCCACCAATTTATGTTCAATAAACACCCACAAAGAAAAGTCACTTTAGCAAATACTGGAAGTATCACTGCTTCTGTCAGGCAGGTGAGGGAGACAGCTCAGGCTGAACTCCCCTTGAAACCTGAATGCCTGATACTGTGCATGAGAACTGTAAAACGAGAGACCAGCATGGTTAACACAGCCTGACTTACTGCATAATAATTATAATTACCAGCAGTCACACGAATTCACGTGTCACTGTTTAGTCACTGCGTCATTAGTGAAAGACAACGCGACTTCATACCACAAACCCCGTGTTATGATTTTTCACATGCAAAAAAAAATAACCCTCACCCTTTCAGTCAAAAGTATGAGGCCAGGTACACATACCTATTTATCAATTTTGTGTCAGAGATATAAAAGTTGCCTTGATATTTAACATCCTCAGAATTAATTATCAACTGTATAATTTATATGCTTTTGTACCTGGCTTGTATTAAGAAGGTTTACAGATATTTACAAGAAAACCAGAACAAATGACCACTTTCATCAGTATTCTGAGCCTCCTAATTATTATCAAGTGATCTAAACTGTAAATCAGTTTTGACATCTGTCACTTGGTGAGATTAAAATAATTTTTGTGGGTTTTGCCCCACTCCATAAATATACAATTGCCCTTTAAATCAGTTTTGAAAGAAAAAACAGCTTCTCATTAAGGAACTGTGTACATCAAGGCATTAATTATTTCATTCAAGATCAACTTGAGTTTGCCATTTTATATTTCCTGCTTAAAAATTAGGCTGAAGCATGGGTGATTTTAACCCTAAGTCAAACCAAAAATGAGTAATATTACTGAAAAAAAAAAATGCAATCAAACTTTCAAGCAACATCAGTACACGTTTCAAAAGAAAAGAAAAACAAAACAGAGGGGAAGTGGTTTCAAGATACTCGAATACTTCACCAATTGCCACATTATAAAACTAGATTAAACCACAGTAAGAAGTAACAGGGTAAAAAAGATTTCCTTTTACATAAGATGTATTTGGCTTCAAATACAAACAACTCTCCCATTATTTTGCTTCCAGACAAATCTCCTCATCTATGCTCACACCCACATCCACTGCATTTTGTTTTTATTTCTCCAAAACATATGAAATTGATACCAAGAGCAAACCTCTGGGTTGCAAAGCCAACAGTAACACAGAAACAAATCAGGTCTTCTGCTCATGGCAATAAGTGACTCTAAGGATGAGATGTCCAAGATATATGGTAAGGAAGATGCACAGGCTAAGACAACAAAAATCTGATAGTACCTTCTTCAGCTTCAACCTGTAATTAAGCTTATTTCAGCTGCTGATTGCACTCCCCCACCCCAATTTAGAAGCGCTTGCTTTTGACATACAAAGCCCCCATTGACCTCACAGGACAGCTAAATTTGATTTTGCTGAAGTACTGTACTTGTAGCTGAAAGAGCACTTTCATTCCTGCCTTTCTCCAGACAGTCCCTCAGAGTGAAACTGCAAGTAGTGCATGTGGGAATTTAATTTTTATGCTGGGCCCAACATTCAGCAAAGCCATTTCAGGGGAGCATAAATGAAGATGCGTTTTCTGTGCTTTGGTAACTAGAAACAATTTAAAGATGAAACCTTATGCAAGTCACTCTTGGCATAGAATGTTTAAGATTGAAAGGCTAATTAAAAACACTTTCAACTGAGAATTTCAAGTGCTAATAGAGATTCAATGTCACAATACAAGTATTAATCCTTTTAATTTTAGGCAGCAGCATATTAAAGAACCCTACCATACTAACTTTCAAAATGCACCATGATTGCCTTTCTGTTCAATATTAGCTTCAAGCAGCACACAGGAATTCAATAACAGCACCAGCTACTGCTAATATTCCCCAACACAATGCTGCTGAAGGGACCAGGTGCTACTGCAAACACGGCATAACAATCTCTAAGATGGAGGTAAAAAGATAAATAATTCTGCTCCCATTCAATAAACAAATTGTGAAAGGTGCACAAAGATGCCCAGATGAAAAACAAGAAAAGCTGGCCTGAGTTCCAGCTAAGCCAGTTCCCAAGTTCATTAACCAGTGGGTCCTGTCACCAGCCAAAGCACAAGCCACTGGCATGAGCCTCCAGAACACTTAAATCTCTGAGGGGAAGTGCCAGAGATTCTTCTGAAGAGTTTTAATAAGGGCCACAGGAAGCAGAATGTCCTTCATTGGTTGCTAATATTTGAGAAATAAAAAGAAGAGATAGGATCAAACTGATGCAATGTTACAAAGTCAAATGAGACAGAAATTGCACCAACAAAGCAGCTTGTTGTGTTTGAAGGGGGCAATTGTGTCCAATCCCCCACGCCAGCTCCAGTGCTCAGCTGGACCCTCACCCACCCAATCAGTGCCATGAACTACCAACAAAAAAACCAAAAAACCCACCAGGAAAAAAGGGCCACCATCACCACATACAGTTTTCTGACAGTTCAGTGAGCTCAATCAGATCACACACCAAAACACAAAAAGTAGAAAGTACAACACAGAGGAAAACCTCTGGAATTGATGTGAGGGATGACATGTGACCAGGGGAGACAACACATGTTTTAGCAGCCTCTAAGCTGCTGAGATGGTTGAACTCATCCATTTGAACCCTAAAGCCACAGAATGCCAAGCCAGTAAAATAAGCTCTCACTCCCTCTCCCCCATGCTGTGCCCTCCCTTTCAGTGCTGAGGTGCACCAAAACGAAACAAGGAAGTGATCAAACTTAAAGCCAACCACTCCATCTTCTGCCAATTACTTTCAACACAGACTGGTTTCTCAGCTCGTTTGTCACACGTGCTGTTAGGGCAGGAGAGAGGGTCTAGCTGCAGACACGTGTGGAGCCACTTGTTTCAGCAGCAGAGAGGCTTAAGGAATTAGGAGAACTACTAGCCAAAACAGGCATAGAAAACAGAACAAGAGAGATCCAAGTGCTGGCAGCTCCTGGCACTGCACCTCAGACATACCTCTCCCGTGCACATCCACTCCCTCCCTCGGGAGGACAAGGGCCAAGATGACACAGCACTGAGTCTCAGGGACTTTTCCTCCCCAGTGCCCGGGCAGGAGGCAAACAGCCACAGGCAGAGCAGCTGGACTCTGTCCCCAGCTCAGCAAACATGGACAGCAAACATGGACATCATTGAACAGATGTTTTTGGGGGAGGGAAGGACCTCCAATCACCCCACTTTTTGGCTCAGCTTCAGATTTTTGTCTCAAAATTGTCCATAATTCCTCATGCAGGGAGATCCACGGTACCGCTGAGCCCAAACATCCCATAAGCCAGTAATGGTGGGCAGTCACTGCTGGAAGAGCGCAGTGAAAGGGGCAAGCCCACTCCCACTGCTGCACATCCCTGCCCCTGCCTCCAGTCAGATCAGTTCAGCCATCTGATGGAAAAAACAGGACTATTTATTCTGGTGGACTGGAGAGCTCGCTGATCTGACAGAAGATCAGCTCCAGAGAACTGACATACACTGCACAGGAAGTGACATGACTAAAAATAGGACGACCCTCTTTAGGGGCAGTCAGCTCTTGCTGAGCATCAAGCCCACTGTAAAATAAATCCCAAGTGCAAGTGCATACCCTATTCTGTATTTCAAAACTGGTCTCCCAGCTTGGCTTCAGTATGAAACTGGAAGCAACTTCATACCTGAAGTGACTGCAAGGTCTTAGGATCAACATGACTACGTGTGTGTCCTATTTGGTTGCGGTGTCACAAAACAAATGCTGAACTTGTAAAGCTCCTGGAAATGGCTCTGGGCTCTGCCTGTTCCCCCTGAGCTGTGCTTGCACAACATGCACAGGGCAATTCTTTGAATTCTGAATGTTATTCTCGATGTAGAATTGATTCATTTTAAAGAAAAAAACCCAGAACAACAGAACTCTTTACAATATTTCAGGCACATTTCCCTGCTTTGCAGTATAGTTGTATAACCAGTTGTACAAGCACTAATGAGAAGGAAGCATATTAGAGGGAAGTGCAAGAGCCTCAAACAACTCCTCTCAGTGCAACTCCAGAACAACCACTTTGTTCAAGATTATGGAATAAACTGCCTCTTTCTGTATTAGCTAATAAATTTAAGATGAAATTACCTCTATTTGCTTCTCAAAAATATTTATTGCCACTGTAAGCATGGCAGGACACAGCTCTGCAGGTTATATCCTTCTTTTCCTACAAATTTGGTGCCTAAAGTCTACCCATTCCTGTTACTCTGGCCATACACAAACAACTTGATGTATCCATAAGGCCTTCCCCTTACCACTGCTGCTAAAGTCTTCTCCATACCAAGCAAAAGCATATAAAGGGCATTTCTGATAATAAAGTGTATAGAGCTGAATCACTCAAGTAGGGTAAGTCTTATGGCCATTAAGTTCTCTCAGGAAAGAGCTACCTCTTCCAATACTTTGTAAAGCAAATAAAATACTTGTGTACATCCTTTTCCTGCAGAGCAGGCACTGCAACACTGGTCTTCCCCCCTCACCCCTCTTTCTTCTCTTTCTTTTAATAAAATGTTTATAATGCTACTAGTTTTAAATAACTGATACCCTAGCTTTATAAGCTTCAAATGTTAATCAGTAAGATCAGAGAGAGCAGCATTTAGTAGGATTAAACACACAAGGTTTAGGAATAATCTCTTCTCCCCGCTTCTCAACAAGGAAAAAAAATCCCACAGAGAAGCCAGCCTTCTCTTCCCCAAAGAAAAAGGTCTCTTAAATTCCAGTTATCCTCATACTTCAGCCTGTGGCAAGAAAATGAGATCCTGACATCCACTACCCCAGCTGAAGTACTGTCCTGTGTTCTGCAAACACTCCTAAAATCCGTGACTGGTATGGGAAGGATCCCTCCCAAATGCTAATGCTGAGGCTGACGAGACCACCCAAACAGCTTTCTGCCTCAGCACCACACCAGACAGTCCGAACCTCACTAATGCCAGCTCTGAAACTGCTTCTCAAAGAGCAAGCACAGCACTTGTTGTGAGCTACTCTTCCCTGTGAAAGACCAACAAGCTGACAGTTTTACCTGACACTCACCTCAAATAATGAATCCAACTTTTAACAAGTGATTAAAATTTTCCCTCCTCTGTCATAATCACCTTTATAATGAAACAGTTCAGCACCAGTACTAATGGTCATTTTCTTCGAGTTAATGAAGCAAGGAAGAAATTGCAGAAGTGGTATTTTGTGCTGTTTAAACATATAAAGTTTCATCCCAGGCACAAATAAAAGCAAGACATGAAGTTGTGCAGACACTTCACTTTAGAGCATGTACTGGCACAGACATCCGATGCCACCTGTACCATCATATGAAAAGGCATGCTGGTACAAAAAGCAATAAATAGAAAATGCATTCCTCTTCAGGCTTATCAAAACAAATGGCAAAAAAAGGCCCAAGAGCACAGTTCTGCTGAATCTTGCTGCAGAAGTTACCAGAACACTGGCTGTGATTGAGGATACTGCTCCACAATGGAATTTGGTTTTCAGGTGTCTGGTTGGAAGCAGGGCACTACTAAGGGTATAAAGCACTAGACCCGTAATTTAATATAGCAAGTTACAAAACAACTCTGTTTTCTTTTTACTTACTTGCTGTCTCCCAAAAGGCTCCAATTTAAATTCACTGAGCAGTCATTTGTACTTGCTTTAAGGCATTACCATGTCCCAGCAACTTGCTATGGAGCCAAGAAGAACTGGCAGATTTGAATAGGGGCCTCAGTCATTACAGCTCAGCCCAGCTTGCTGGTTGCAGTCAGACATGTCATTTCATCTACAGCTCACTCTGGCTAAAACATTGCAGCTGGTTCACATTTGCCAGCACAGCTACACATGTATTACACTCTGACCCAGTTTCATCAGAATGCTTTGAGTTAAAAAAAGTGAATATGGTTAAGGACCAACCATGCAAGCAGATCTGTAAGGGCAGCGACCTCTTTGTTCCTGGAGCAGCAGAACAAACAGCTGCTGCATTTTTCAAAACACAGGAGTGATCCCACTTCCTTAGCACCAAGAGAATCCATGCATTTTAAAGCTTTCCATTTATTTCAGTAGGTCTCTAGTATTCTTCCTGCCCACACCTAACTAGACTTAAGTTGCAATTAGAGCTACTGAAGTAGAATTTATATAATGACTTAGTATCAAAAACAAAATACTCACACTAGTGACCAAAGACTTACATAAGATGTTCTCTCAACTCACTTGACAAGTCATTCAATATCTACTTATGTTCCTGTCTGTTCCTGTTGAACAGCTTTTTATTTTTGTTTCCTGCATAGACTACTTATTTTAAAATCAAGTACTTTGATATATCAGACACTCCTAGCAGAAACTTCAAAAAAAAACAGACAAGAAGAAGTTACAGAAGTCTGTTCTTCACTTCAAACTTCAAGCAGTCAGCATCTTTAAAACCTTCAGTATATGAGTTAAAATATAGGTAAATTTTGGACTCTTAAGAAAGCTGTATCCCAGGTTTAAAATGACAGGAAGACTGAGAAAGAATCACACTACTGGAAAAGAGCCACACACATGAGAGAAAGTACAAGCTCAGAAGCAGCAGACGGACAGAAAAGAGAGAGTTCAGGTCTTAGGAAGGGAAAGAACATGAGCAACTTTCATAACTGATCTGAGCCGGAATATCATACAACGCAGGAACATTTGGTATAGACAAAGCTTCCAGTGTTCAAGTGTGTATATTGCTACGTACAGCTGTCTGCTCTTGTACTCAAGGTTACACGAAGAACAAGAGAACGTTTCACTACAACCTCTTCACTCTTACTAAGCAAGAACAAAGACACACAGATTCTATACTGGTATCAAGGAGATCACTGATAATAAGGACTTAGCTTCCCATGCTTGTCTGCATACACTATTAATAGATGTTACTTTGAAACTGTAATTACTACTTGTAGCCACGCTTAACCTTTGCAAAGTAAGGATTACTAGACCCAAAGATTAACTGCTGTAAAAGAGGGTACCTCAGACTCATTCACCTCATGCAAAGGCATCAAATTACTTGCAGTGACCACATGAAGTCTACAAACAAAAACCAGAAGTATAAGCAAGTGTTACTTATTTTAAGTTTCCAAACTTTCTAGTATAATCACCACACATAATAAAGGGGCAATTCCATGAAATGCACTACTCTACTGAAGATTATTCCTAAAACAAAAAAAACTGTAACAAGCTAAGTAACAGGTACATTCTACTACCTCACGGGAGGAATCACTTTTTTTTTTTTATGCTGGGTTTCAGAGGCAGAATACAGACAGGAGAATTTTCATGTTGGAATCCCAGAAAGCTACCACACAGAGCTACTGGTGTGATGGTAGCTTTTTTGCAGGAATGACCACTACTTTAAGCTGAAGCATGGACTAACTGCTGCAGCACCTAAAAGATTAAATGCAGCACTGTATAAAACCTTAAACACTCTTATTTATGATGTTTTTCAGTGAGTCTAAAGCAGCAAAGTGCAAGTGAAGGCATTATCACTGTTAGTACATTTAAGCATGTGTATTTGGACTTTGTTGTTCAAGACTAACACTGCAACACCACGAGAATTAGGCCCTTGCATATGACAGTATCCCAACTTTGTGAGATTCAAACAAACATCAGTTTTTCCTCTGACTTGGAAAACTTAAAAGCCTCTTAGTTAGCTCTTATTCCCCAGCAGCACAATACATTTATGGGCAACTCCAGTTAATCCAGCAGACTCCAGTTCAGACCAGCACAGAGATGCTTTCAGAAAGATCACCTACCAACATGTTTTAAGTTTCTGTTTCTTCAGTGATGACTATCAGAAAATCTAAGCTGACAAAGCTGCCTTTTTGGAGAGGTCAACCTGAATGCAAGTGAAAACAACAAAACAAAACACACACACCACAAAGTCCCTTCTTAGGTCCAAGAGAAAAACCAGCAAATAACCCTTGGGCTGGACACGCTTTTTTACAGCGAGACATGACAGGGACCTTCAATAAAGATAACTAGTTAAACATTAAAAGTACTAAGAGCAACACAGTAAATATAACTGTTCTGTACAAAGCAAAGACAGTTTCTGAAGAATTCCAGACAAAAAAAAGTCAACAAGACAAGAACATGTCTCGTGTTTTGGGAAGCTGGTTTTAATCTGGTATCTTTGGGGAGTCGTGGTGAGAGAAGCCCAAGAAGTGTATCGGAGGAACACAGAGGACACCAGCCAGCCACCCCACTGGTCATGCTGTCCTACTCAAAGCACTGTGTGTCCATACACAACCCAGAGGACAGTGTTTTTTTCCCAAAATATGAGGTTGAACTGAAGTTTAGCCTGCCCAGATCGCACAAAATTTAAGGCTAGAGGCAGACAGGCTCAGCAGGCCCATTTTTGGAAAATGGCTGTCTGAGATGAGACTGCCACAGAAACCTTACACGAAGTTACACTTGTGATGGGATACCCAGACACTATTAAAAGAGCACACTTTTAGGGAGTGCTTGCTCTGGCGTCTCTGCTCAAGAGAAATAAAAATTCAGGAGTTACACCCATTACAAAAATCAAACCATCTCAGTAATTGCTTCTCAGCAGTCTGCTAAGTCAGCTCACACAAGCCACAGTTTTCATCCTGTGTGGCTGAACCGGTGTCGAGCTGCACAAGTTGCAGATACTGCTCGAGGAGCCCTTTTGTTTCCTCTGGAGTTTGTGCCATCTCATACCTGTATTTTGGCATTCAAGTACTGCAGGAATCCTTGAGTTGCCCTTTGCATTTCTACACAGCCCTAAAAATTTAGGGTTTACTTGAAATCCGTCAGTAAAGAAATGCCTTCTTTTAAAATGCTCTATAAAAGATAAGAAAGGTTACTCTGAAACAGACCAGACAGGGCTACATTCTCCTTTCTTCAGCATCATATTTTGAGGCTGGTCATTTCAGAAATCAGAGGTTGTATAAAATTAGAACCGAGAGATTCTAGAATTCTCTACATTTCTTTAAAATAACAGGCCAAAGTTTAATGGATGCAGGAAAGCAACTCCATAAACTATCTTTAATGTTGTATTCTAAAACAGGTTTTACTTTACACGCTGATGAAGAATAATCTGTAAGAAGATTCAAACACTTACAAGATTACCCTCATAATTACTGAAAGAATAGATATAGATTCAGTAATCGCTTCTTTTGAGCTTCAGTGAATAAGTAATCTTCTCTCAATAGAGCATGAGTTTCACTTATTTTAAGCATATCAAACCCAGAAGAGATAAAAGCCGCTTTAACACGAGTTCCCAAAATAGACAGCTTCTTGTTAACAAAGCACCTGTTGCTGAGAACTGACAGTAGGCATAAAACATGTTATAATTTGTTTTTATAAACAGCAGTATGTAGAATTTTAATTAGCTTATAATGCTACAGTTCTACGTGGGCTTAATGCTAAGGGAGCTCCTGCTCTAATATCAGGGTTCCTGTGTGTTAATAAATAAAACAATCATCATCATCATTTCTGCTTAGGGCATCTTGAATTCAGCTTAACTCCAAAGAACACTGTGATTATCATGTATGATGTGCAGCTCTATTTAGAATTATGCACTATGTCTAATTTAGGTGTTCAGAATTATACAATACCCTTACTGTGGTTTGATGGGGAGCTCAACCTAAAGCTAAATCCTGACCAAACAAAGAGGGTATTTAAGGACAAGTTTTCAGTGTAAGAGGTGTAAGTATGACATTCCCTGTGGCAAAGCTGCATTCCTCATCTTCTGCAACACACTTAAATTTAGTCAAGGGACTTAAGGATGCTACTTTCTTTTAACCTTAATGCTATTCTAGGGGGTTTTGTTGTTGTTTTTTTTATCCCTTAATTATTATTTCAATCACCAGGGAAGCCAACTTACACAATTCCAAACAAATTACTGGATGTCTACAGATGAAAACTTAACACCCTGCACAAAGCATAGGAAAATATAGGTGATCAGCAGCACCATGCTGGGCAACTCGTATTTATCCAACACTTTACTGTGTTGTCAAGTTTCACCAAATATATGAATACACCAACTGGTCACACTACAAAGTTTTGCATCTTTCCTTAGTTTCCCCTCAACTGCTACTTTATGCTACCTGAAACAAGGGAATGTGTAAACGTCCAAGTGTGACTCATACACATGCATTCAATATGTATTTATATGCGACCAATGCAATGGTTTCATGATACAGGTAATTTGGAGTTTTGGACAGCTCTGCCACAGAACTGCTGGGACAGGAACTGATCTACCTTGAAGACTTCATTCCTCAAAAGCTTGGATTGGCTCTTGTATGCGGTTTATGGTGCAGCTCTCTGCCAGAGGAGTCAAAGCTAACCCGTGCACTGCAGGAGAAAGGTGAACCTCCCATGCTAGTAACAGAACTGAACTCAGGCAAAGATTCACTCACAGCTTAAACCAAGCAAAAATGAACACATCACCAAGAGTGAAACAAGGTCAGAGTGAAAATTAGTAAGAATTGCCTTGTGTCAGCTTTAGCAACCCAAGACAATGGGTAGGCTAAGGGACAAAGGAACAATCAGAAATTTGCTGTGAGACACGTTCCTTTCTGAAGGTTTCCAAAACTACACCACTTGCTTAGATGGGGAGGTCATTACGCTGTTTGAGAAACGCTTAAATATTGGAAGCAACTTGACTGAGGACAACTGGCATTTCTTCCCCCACTGCCACCATGGAACAGAAAATAGTTTTTTACACTTCTTCCCTAAATCCATACAGAACAGACTGCACATATTTCAGTTCCTCAACTGAGGAGAAAGCCAGAGCTGACAGCTTTCGAGTAAAAGTCTGCGTTGCAAACATTGTGCTTTAATCACCAGGGCATCCTTTTTACCTACTAATACTCCAGCTGCAGCTCCATAAACTGCTCTCCTGGAAGTCTGCTATTCATTCTGTTTCCAGACAAGATTCAGCTGTGTGAGCACACATTTCTAGTACAATGTCTCCCCCACTTACTGTCCAGAACACTGAGATCAGCAAGTTAAGAGCACAATTGCCTAAAAATAGCATGGCCGGATGCCAATCCCCCCATTTATTATGATGCTACCTTTGTACAGAGTTTTTTTCCCTACAATTCTACACAGAAAAATAAAGCTATAAATGGCTTCAAGGGAGGACTTGTATCCAAAAGGCCAAGCTGTTAAGTAGTGGCATGGGATTTCCCCTTTTTCCTCAAGCCACATAAACAGAAATTTACATTTTTAGAAGCATTTTGAACAATAACCCTTGAAGTAGATCTGACTTCTCCTTTTATACTCTTGCCATAGTGATTGTATTCTGCCAGAGAAGAGATTGACACATGAAGTAACAGCACTTTTCTAGAGAAAGGAAAATTCATGATATAAAGGAAAAGTAGACAAACAGAAAAATACAAGGCAGATCTCCAATTATGACATATTAAAGCCAATATCACACTTTAGAATGGATAAACAGGGAACAAAAAACTGCTCACAGGATATTGAAGTTCAATTGTCAGCAATTGTGGCTTTCTACCAGGGTGCTTGTTCCCTTCCATTCACCAACATTGGCCAAAAGGGCTTCTATCAGGAAACAGTGGAAAAAGAGCATAATATATTCCCTTTTATTATGGTGTAAGGTCATAAACAAGAGGGACATCAGCAAGAACAGTGCTCTTTAGCCTGCCTGAAGATGTACTCACAGGCACCATGTCCTCACTATTGAAAAAAAAAAAAAAAGCCGAATGCCTCTACACCGTCTCCCAGAAATCCCTTCTGTCTCACATCCCTTTTGCGAAGACAAAAAATCCCCACACAACCATTGAAGAATATTTGTATCTCTTACATAAAAAATAAAAAAAAATATCATTAATTTTAACCCATAACCCTGCAATGCACATTCTACACTGTATGTGCCACCCTGTGTAAGTCCACCAGACAGAGTTCTCAGGCCATTCAAAGAGGTTTCAATAAATTCTTCATCTCAGGCCTTGCCAGTTTGAGAAATCAAGGTGCCAGAGCTGCAGCAAGGACACAGGTGTTCTTCAGAGCAGACAATTTCCGATTGTGCAATGGGGGATCTGACGTTGAAGACAGAAGGATAAGTAGGTAGCAACTAATCAGGGATTTATTTATATACAGAATGACGAGGTATAAACTTAAGACCATGGGTCACAGCCACTTTATGACTTTGCAGAATAACAAGTTAATTCTTGTAGAAAGAGAGACCACAGACAACAGCCAAAAGTTTGACAGACACCAAGTAAGAGAAAAGCAAATGCAAGAAGGCAACACAATCAACCAAGTGACTAGAGTGTGAAATAAGATTTTTTTGTTGTTTTATTAAAAGAAAAAAAATTTAAAGCCAATTACTCCACTGCTATGCACAGGAGCTTTAAATCACAATCAAAGCACCAAGTTTGACTGGACTTACTAAGAAGGCAAAAAATTCATGCCCAGCTGCCAGGACACTCCACAACAAATCAAACACTCCTTGATCTCAGCACTCCCAGTCTCAGCCCCTGCATGGTTTGTCACACTCAGCTGACAATTTGTTTGTTATGTAACTAATAATACACTTACCTTGGCCTATTGTTACTAATGCTGCTTTCCTCCTCTCCCAGGATACTTTAAACAAACCCCATGAAAATATGCTGATATTCAAAACAATCCTATTGAGCAATTCTAAAGCCTCTTCCCTAAAGAGCATTCCAGGTAAGTCCTTCCATGTTGCCACAGTTTTTTTTTGTTTTGGGTTTTTTTGTTTTGTTTTTTTGTTGTTGTTGTTGTTGTTTGTTCGTTTGTTTGTTTTTTGGTGGTTTTTTTTGTGTGGGGGGGTTTTTTTGTTTTGTTTTGGTTGTTTTGCAAACTAATACTCAAATGTTTTTGCTATCATAAACCATTAAAAAATTACTTTTCTTGCCACTTTTCACCTGGACAACATTTGTTTTACAACTACTTCTAGTTAATACCTTTAAAATCACTTTATTCAAGGACTTAACAGAAATACCCAACAGTACGTCATACTAGCATGATGTCTGGATAGGATAATCCCAACATGAGAATTCTGGTGAAATCACTTAGGAAAGTCTCCTGAATCAGCAACAAAAGCTATCTCCTAAGTGTCTTACCCAATTCTAAAGGAGCTGGGCAGAAAGAACAATCTACAAACACTTCTTATGCCCCTACCTTGATAATGACACAGATACCAATGCAAGGTCATTCTGTTGCACAGAAAACATTTTGGTACATGACTACATTGCATTGTATGAAGGCCTTGATTCTATATGATTTTAGAAAAACATGCTAAATTCATATGTGGGGTAGTAGAGAAACAATTTTTATCCTTTATTTTTTTATCCTCTGCCAACCCATCCTCAAAACCAGCATGATCAACAACTCAAATTTTTTCTTCTGACAATCTAAATTAGATATAACCTTCTGTATAAAAATGCATTAATATGTCCAATTTAGGTACAAAATTCTAAAAGTTCTGCCTGCAGAAGCAGCGGTTCCCTCTTGTCTCTTGCCCCAAACACAATTTAAGACAATTTAAGTGGAAAATGCCTGCCTTCCCCATGCAATATTCTTCTTTCATCAGCCCAATTATACTCCATGGCACACACATGAAAACCATCCAGGCTGCTGTGTTGTTCAAGCTAATGGTGAAAACTTCAGTCCCACATCCAATGCAAAATGTTTAAATGAACTGAAAGTGCCTCGCTTCTGTGCTCAGAAACACCGCTACTAAGCTCCCACTCCAATTTGATTATTAAGTTTATATTTGTTTCCCTAATCCTTCCCATAGATAAAGGTGCATTAGCATCGTGAATCACAGGACACCCGGGCACAGTGTTGTCTCACACCCTGGGCTAGTTAAACTGTTGGGGTGGTTGCCGGGGCCTGCCAAGGCAGCCACACTGTTTATAGTTTAGTTCTCCAGATACAGGACTATTATGTTTCAGTCTGACAAATACCATATCCTGAAGGTTAGTCCTGTGATGCAAATGCATCCTGGCAGGGCAGAACGGCTGAGCAGGGGTGGTCTTTAGCATGGAGACAGCCTGAGCTTCTGCAAGATTGCTGAAGCATTAAGTTAAAGGAAGAACTGTGCATTTAATCAAACTGCTGCTTAAAAAGGAGCTATTTTTAGGAAATACTCAAACGAGGGTGTTCATTTGTCTAAGTAATACTCAAAAGACTGTCTTAAGTTGATCTAAATGGAGCAGAAGATGGATCAGGTTAGGATTTAACTCAGTTTATCTCTTAATGCATAATTTAATAGCCAAAAAGTTACTTTTCAAATGAAAAAACATCAGATTTTTGCCAACAACTGGAGAATGAGCAGAAAACCACAACTTGATTGAGGAGAAACAATTTTTGCACTGTCAAAGCTTTGTTTTTGCTAATCTCTGTTTAGCTCAAAAGCCCTATAAACACACTTGGAAGGAGGGATCTGTTAAAAATATACCACCCCACCCCTTCAATTAAGGGCTGAGAAGCTTATGACACATCAGAGATCCAACAAGAACAGGGAAGGACTTAATGTTCCTGATATTTCTAAAGGTAAAAAAAACCCAAGCAGGTTTAAAAATCCCAAATGTTTCATGCCCCTGTTAAATAGATTTTAAAGCAAGAATTCAGATCCAAGCTATTTTTATTCGTTTGTAGGTCATGTTTAATTAACTGCTTATTTTCACAAAACCTTATTACAGTGTAAACATCACTGGCCAGATGATCTGCCCCACCCAGAGTGAGCTGCACACCACAGAGGGACAACTATCTCCTGAGGAGCCCTTGTATCTGCGGGAGAGGGCTGGTCCTGGAGCACCAATCTGCCCTGCAACAGCATTGCTGCGCTGATCACACCTCCTCATCTCACCCCTTTCCTAGAAACTGCAAGAAAACTACTCAGAGGCCAAACTCCACATCTAAAACCATGGGCAGGTGACCCTTTTTTGGATATGCTGACACTCTCTGGGATGTCATTATTCTTCTCCCCCCTCCCTTGTGCCTTGGGCACAGGGCAATTAGCAGAAATGATCACTAAACCACTTGGGAAACTGGGGGAGGAAGAGGAGGGGAAAAGAGCCAGTTGGGTTGGCTCGAGCCACTAATTTAGAACAATCTGAGCCAGGCTTTGCCTCCAGTGCTTACAGAACCCACTCTGCTGGAGAGTGGCAGGGAGCACCCAACACCCAGGGGGGGATCCAAAGCCCACATCCCTGTTTGCAGGGTGGGCATCTGCCCTCCCTAAGGCTCAGGGATGTTTTACAGAGATCAGCGCATGGCAGACGAGCATCCTGCTCAAAGCAGCACTGGGCAGACCCAGAAAGCGTGGTCACCATCCCAGCTCATGCTGGGCCAACCAACTCATGACACTGGGCAGTGCCACCAGCAGACAGTGACCTGTAGGGCACAGACATCCTCTGCCTCATAAACAGGGGAGACAGAATTCAGTCCTGCATTTTGTACACAGAGCTACAGTCACTTTTAAGAACCTCTTTCTCCCATCAGAGATGTATATTCCATCCTGGCACAAGAAGCAGACACATAAATCCCACAGCACACAACACATTCACAGTGTTTAAGATCTGCAGATGGAGCATGTGCAGGAGAAGGTTTTTATGAACAAGAAATGCTGGAACAACCAATCGCCGTGCAGGGACAACACAGGTCCTGCCAGCAACGGCTTTGAATGCAGGCAAGAAACATTTGCTGTAGCCTGAATACAGAAGTTGTACAGCTGTGCCAGCTAAGTGGTGTGTTTATCCTTTAGGGCATATTTGCTTTCTACAAACAGCCTGCATTAGAACTGTATACATGTGGCTGGAGAGTTGAACATTTCACTCCTGTGTTGAATAAATCAGGAAAACTGGTCCCAGATAATACAACTTTACTAAGTTGGGGGGCAGAGGGGACCCAAGAATGGTTGCTCAGTGATCAAGCGACAGGAACCAAGTTACCTCATGTAAGCAGCTTTTTCTTGTTCTAAGCAAAACCAGCTTTTGGTTAAATGTAATATTTAATAGCACACAAATACTTTAGTTGGCTTCCTTTTGTTTCAGCAATTTCAATACACATATCACAAGTCTACAGAAATTTGAGTGAAGTTTATTATTCTTCTTGTCCTAACCTCATACACCTGATCTAGTCACCTTGTCTAGGCCTAGCATCACATTCAAGTTAAAAAATGAATAAAAATCCAGGTATTTAACTGCTTATGTATTCTGGTCTTAAACATCTCCCCTGGTACAGGAGATCTGTCCCACCTCTGAGCTAAAAGACCATACATAGTCACTGCTCATTCTAAAATACTATTTCCAGGGTTTAAATATAGAACATTTAAAAGTGTTATAAACAGGTAAAAACAGATGACAAGAGTGAATTAGTGATTCAGACCTATAAGCCACTGGACCACGGCAAGATGCCAGTGTGTCAAGACTCTGACATATGTAAAAGTAATCCATACCCAGTATTTTGGGCAAAAACAGAATGGCTCAATGTAAAACTGAAAGAATGAGGTATCCTTTAAAAATAACACTTGTTTACATTCAATAGAGGTCTAAGCAATTGCTTTCCACGGTCATTTGGAAGACTGTTGCTCAATTTTCACATCCATTCCTCTATCACCATGACTAATCATGCAAAACCTATCAAACTCCTCAGACTCAACAAGTATTAGAGACACGAGTTATTTCTTTCCAATTCCCAGGAGCAGCTGTATATTGACACACAAGTAATTTCACAAAAATCAGGAAATATTTAGGGAAGTAAGAAAATACATTTCCCAATCTGAAAGCCTTGTTTTGGACAAGGCCTCATCTAACATACTTGTCAAAGATACAGAAAGGATGGTTAATTAAAAGAAAGTCTCTATTTCATCTGAACCCCCCCTTGCTTCCTGCCTCGCCACTTCCTGCTCTCCCCCCTCTCACCCTATCCCATGCCACCCGTGGCAAATCATACTTTTCCTGTTCCTGAAGCCCTTTCGGCTGTGCAAAGTGTCACTAAAAATACCATATATTATCAACCTGGTACACAAACCGAAAATAATCTTCCCTCAAATAAAACACCTGTTATCATTAGGCAATACAGGTTTTCAAAGAGATTCTGACCTTTCTCAAAAGAAAAAAAAAATACAGTCCCCCTTCCCTTTTTTCTTTTTTTTTTTTGGCTGGAAGGGTAGTAGCTCTAACACAGCAGTAACACTTAATTTTCCTGCCTGTGTTTGTAATCAGAGCTCTGGCAGACCCAGACACCCTATAAAATGTATTAAAAAAGAGAAAAATTGCCATGTTTTACATAGTTTTTACATATCTTTGTTCCAAACGCTAAAGACCTGTGAGACATTCATCTCATCAAGAACAAACACACAGACAACAGCACAGCAGCCTTCAGTGATACAACAAAGGACAATTTAAGACAAACGACTTGGAGCAAATGCTATCACTGAATAATCCCACAGCAGCTGTCATAATTAGTTACCTCCAATCTCATCAGAATCAGGGAAGTTAGAGTTAAAATCGAGCTCTCTTCCTGTAACATTGTGTAACTCCAAAACAGCAGCATTATCCTCGCTATTTTAGAATTAACATTTCTCCATAAGATAATGTGGAACCACTCGATTCTTCCACGCCAGAACACCCGGTGCAAGCCGACAGATGACAAAAGAAACTCGGTCAAGTTTGAGCCTCTCTCAGCACCTTATTTCCTGTCTAAAGAGCCCTTTTGTTCTGCTTCCCTGCATAAATGTTAATATCCTGCCATCATTAGCGAGCGAAACGACGAAGGGAAAGCCCCACGCACATGAACTCCGCTGCCCCGGCGGGCGGAACGACGCCACACGACGCGATTAGAACCGCAAAATTCCTACCACCAAGATCTGCACAATTCTCTGCTCGCTTCACCCCAGATTAACTTCACTTGGAGCTGCACTTCGGCGCAACCTACCCCGGGGCCCCGCCCCCGCGCTCCCATTGGCCGAGACAGGTGGGGTCCCGCCCCGCCAGTCGGAGCGCGCTCGCCGATTGGTGGAACGGCCCGTCCGTCACGCAAAGAACTTTTCCTCGCTAGCAGGTTAGGCTGGGCGGGCTCGGGCACCCCCGGCGCGCGCTCTTAAAGGGGCAGCGTCCCGCTCCCGCCGTGACAGCCCACGGCCCCCGGCACGGCCCCCCGGGACATGCGGGGCGCCCACCCCTCCCGGCACACAGCCCCCCCGGCCAGGGGGACCGAGGTGGGGGGACAGCAGAGCACCTTCTCTTCTCCCGCGGCAATTACACAACTGCCGCTTGCTCCATTTCGGGGGATAAAATTAGATGTGGGTTTGGAGCCCATCCGCGCTTTAAGGGTGACTGGAGTTGCCCTGGGAGGCCGATCGCACTATATAAATTAGTAACCCCGGCTAAAAATACATCGGGTGGCCGGTTCCAAAGACTTCCACCCATTTAAAGCATGAGTCAGCAGGAGCTCCGCAGGAAGTGACTGTCTCCATCCCACAAGGTACCACGGCTCCTGCCAGAAACTTTTTGTGCTTATTCAGGCTTCACTCGGCTGAACAAATTTGCAAGATTCTGGTCACGTTGTGGCAACAGCGTTTCTCACGGCAGAGCTTCCCCTCAGCACTAGACAAAACCCTGTCCTTTTAATCCTTAGATTAAAAGTGTTTCTTTTTCCTCAGTGCAAATACTGATCTGGTTCCCTACCCATCTATCCACTGAAAAGAAGAGTAAACACAAAACAAGGCTTGATAAATATTTCACAAGGGCAGATCTGACACCTGGTTTGAGACAAACCTTGCCCCATTCCAAATAAGCAACACGAGGAAGAGCCACAACACGGTGTTCCCTCCAGCACCCACAAAGTATCATCATAGTTACACAAGACTTATCTGGGCAGCAAGGCTGCCTTGCATAAAACATTTTCATGTGTTTACTGTAAAATAACTAAAAATATTAAGCTAGAGGAAGATATAGCACTTGTCGGCATAAACATATTCGGGTTGTTTTTATCCTGCGCAGACTCCTCCTTGTTTCTGGCTCTTGCCACCTTTCTTCTCACAGTGCTGGAGCTGCCTGCTTTGCCTTAATTCACCCACTGCCAATACCACAAAATGGGGATGTTTTAACTTCCCTAATACAGATTAAAACGTCCAAGGCAGTTTAGCATTCTGCGTTACTGCAAATACCACACAAAAAAATATTTACAGCTAAGTACTCCCTTGAGCTGTGAAACACCAAAAAGAGCATTAAAAACACCTTCAGGAAGGATATTTCATTCTCTAAAACTGTGAAATAGCACATTTTGTGTTACCTTCTCTTTTAGAGCAACCTACCATGCCACAAATTCAAATAGGACTGAAAAGCAGCAGTTGGTACAGCTGTAAGTTGCTATGCAAGAAGCAAGCATAGAATTAACAATATTCACATAATTTCCCCCACAGTACCTAAAATATAAGCTGAAAGGGCCAGACCCTAACCCTTGCATCTGAATTCAGTGCCCTGCCAGAGCCAGCACTGCTGGAGGTTAATCTCAGGTCCCCTGAGGATAACTCTGAGGTCACACTTACATGACAGTTTTTTGACCAACTCTTATCTAAGCAATCAAAACCAAGAACACAGTTCACACAAACAAAACAGACCAGTAAAGTGTCCCTTAGGTATCACAGTAACCAATCTTGGAAAGCTTCAATTTAGAACGCATTAACTTTAGGCCCATAAAAACAGCAGCACAAGTCACGAATCGCACCAACCAAACTGCCTAGGGTTAGAAGACCCAAGAACCCTAAAGTAAGTGTTGTTGTTTGGGTACTTTCAAAAGGAGGGAAAAAAAAAAACAAAACAAAACACACTACCCCAAAGGTTTCCAGGTCTACATGTATGCTATCACAGCAGTCTCACCACCTGGCAACAGCAACAAAAAGTAATTTTTATCATAAAACATCACACACTTCAGCTCATGCTTCTGTTACACAGGCAACTCGGAGCTCTTATCACTAGGAGGGAGACATTTCTGCCCCACCTCTCCCCCCGTCACACAGTCTGGCCGACTCCCACAGCCCAACTCTGGTACTCATCAGCCCCTTCCACCTGCCTCCGAGTCTCTGGGCTGGCAGAAGCTTGGCCAGCCTCTGATAAGCAAGAGCATGGCTCACCCAGAACACAAGGAGGATGGCAAAGCACATTCTCCTCCCTCCAGCACTGACCACCCAGATTTGCTTACCTCATCTCATTCAAAACCAAAACAAACCCACCCACACAACACAATTGTCAGTAATACCACAAATGCCCCAAAGGAGGTTTGCCATCCTCCTAAAAGTGAAGATCCAGGCATCATCTGCTAAGTGGGGTATCCAAACTAGGTTCCCTAGATCACTGGATTAGAAATCTGTATCCAGATGTTAGGAATCTGAGCATAACAAAATTGCTATTCAAGTTATTATCCCATGCTGAAGGAGACCTAGTGAAACTAGACATTAAAATAACTTAATTTTTTAGTGTCAGTTTCTGCACAAAACCCACTTATTTTCCCTGTAAACACACATACTTTCTGGAGAAAATGCAGAAGCACCATTTTCACGTCCAGGCTTAAGTTAAGCCTCTGCTACTCTTACAGTATCTGTGGCAATGCAGAAAAAAACCTGAAAATAGCAGATTGCAGCTGCAAGAACATTAAGCAGGGAAGCTTTGGCAGCAGTGTTAAAAAAAAAAAAAAAAACAGTTTGGTGCTACCCAAACTTCACACTGAGGACAGTAACAGAAAACACCTGACTCTCACTTGACTATTGTGATCATGGAACAGCCAAAGGGCCATTTGTTCCGTAATCTCACACATACACAAGACAGCAAGTTTGGAGGACTTGACAGCTCAAAAGATCAAGAACAGAGCCTTTCATCTTCAAGTCACCAGTTCAGAGACAAGAATAGTAGTGATCAAAAGCTACATGTGATAGCTGTTCAGGGATTAGATGAGAGATGGTTACTCGCTGTCCAGTTCCCAACACAGCAGCATAAACCACAAGAGCTTTCTTCAGTGTTTTGCACCTGTTTTTCCGTCTTGAACACATTACACCTTCTGGTTCTGTACATGTTAATAAGTAGCAAAGAAACTGATCTGCTGGGTGCACATACCAAACTGGCATTGGAGAAAAGGACTTTACCCTCTGGTTGTCAATTATGTCAACACTAATGCGCTGAACTTTTTATTTCTTATTATTATAGTTCTGACTTTGCTTTTCTTATTAGAGACAGATTTGAAAGTAGTATTTAGCTTCTCATTCCTTTCACACTCTCAGATGTTGTAATCCTGTTTATAAACAATAGTTCTCAAACTTGCTGGGTATTTTTGGAAATACATCAATTTTAAAAGCACATTAGCATTTGAGAAATTATTCTGAGACATTATTGCTGATTTTTTTATCAAACCCATACAACATTAACTTCATAAGGGCAATGTCTGCATAAAGAATGGAAAAAAAATCCCTGAGTGAAGAAACCAACATTCCTTTTCATATCTTACACATTCTTCAATACATTAGTGTACAGCTTCTGCAGAGTTTGTTAGCAATAGCCCCTTTCCAACCTGACTTGAGTTTTAAAAGTCTGCATAAGTACCTGGAATTTCCAAACTGGATAAGCAAGATGAAAACAAGTTCAGAGTGTATGTTGACTGAAGGTTCTGGGAGCAGGGGTTCATTGTCCTGCTACAATCACCAGTACTAAAAACAATCTTCTACACAACCCCAGCAATAAACAGGTCATAGTTCTTAGTAGTGTATTACTTCCCGAGAATTAAGTTGCTGATGAAAAGCCAAGATCCTAGAAACCTACCAGGAAACTTATCCTTAGCTGTAACTAAGGAGGCCCTCACACACAAAGAATTCAACTTGCTATTCCAGGAGTTTAAAGAGAACATACCAGACTGATGAGATTTCAATAATCTTGAACTTTGAGATTCCTCTTGCTGTTTTCAATCCAAGATGTACTACTGCTCTGCAATACTCCGACCTGGAAACAACAAAGAGGCGCACGTGGTAAATACCAGGTCTTCAGAGAGATCTGGTGACTTGTCTGGACAGCAGCACACAAACACATTCCCCTGGCAGTTTTAGCAGCTGCCTCAAACCACCCAAACCTTAGCTAACCTGAGAAATTATTGCTCATTCATGTTAAATCCCAACCGCCTCCTCCTATGTAGGGAATAAACCCTTAAGAGAATCATTTGTCCTGCTCGTATCCCCCTGGACTATAAAGCTGGACATCCATAACAGGTCTCAATCTCTCAGCAGTTGCCACATTGGTTTAGTTTGAGGGGGTTTGTTCATGGGTTTGTTGAGGTTTTTTGGGGGGCTGTGATTTGGTTGGTTGGGTGGAGTTTTTTGGGTTTTGTTTGTTCTTTTTAATCAGAACATGGAACTGTAACTTGTGCAGCTGCACCACCAAGGCCTCTGGTGATAGATGGCCACAACACTTGCCTCACTCAAAGTCCTTGCAAAAGGATCTAGACATTTAAAAACACATTTCCTTGACATCAGGTACCTCTTGGGTGGAGCAAAAATAAGCATACTACAGTTTCCATTGAATTCAGCATGGTCCAAGTACATTTAAATGTAATCTGTAATACTCTTTGTGGCTCAAATCAAGTATCTTGAATGCAAGTCATAGCCCATTCAGTACTAAAAAAAGAAAAATAGAAAAAGCTGCATAGCTATTAGCTGCCAAGAAAATAGAGCCAGAAGTTTGTATACTTCCAATTCTCTCAGAAATCAGACTGATTAATATAGCTGTTACAAAACGACACACTTTCACAGAAACAGGGATTACCTTTATCTGTAACCATAGCAACTTTTCAGTAGTTTGTGTTAATGCTACTCTCCCTCTGATAACTTGCCACTATCTCTTTCAAGCTATTTGTGTAAGGTTTTCACTGTGCCATCTGAGACCCTGAAGCAACAAGAAGTTGAAATGTAAACTTACATTCTTTGATCGCACTCTTAAAAGTATGCAATGTCACACACACTGTTGTTCATTTTTACCATAAATTCAAGATTAGTCAAGAAGTAAAATAATAACAGTTAAAAATAAATTTAACATGATTCACAGGTTTTTATGGCAAACAAATATTTTAAGAGGTATTCTATGAAATACATACAGGAGACAGTTTCTCCAGTACTGAAGAATGTCTTCTTTAACTGCAGAGTAGTAAACCCAAGAAATTAGGCCACTGATATGACATACATTTTGTTATGCAGTATCATAAGAAACAAAAATCCTCCCCAAACATACTTATTTTGGCCTGAACAAATATACAACCGATCAGAAGACAGCCAGCCCCCTTGTTCTATATTAGGTGATAATAAATATAAACAACAGGTGTAGGTACCTCAGCACTAGAAAAACAAATCGAGCAAAGCTATAAAAGTTAGAGGAGAGACAGGAAAGAGACAAAGGAAGGACTTTACTTCCTCAATTGTTGAGCTACCGTCATCCACAGATCAGATAAGGACTCTGTGACAAGAAATTATTTAAGATGACATCAGACAAACAAAATCATTTGCTGGGAAGTAGGAGGAGGAAGAGGATAATTTCTTCTTTATTTTTTTTTTCCCTGAAGCTCACAGGGCAGCTTACCGAGCTGTGCCCTTCTCTCTCCAGCGTACACAGAGTTTGGCACAGTTAAGATGCAAGCAAAGAACCTTAGAAGAGTGAAAGAAACTCGGCACGCTCTTTGCTCCCCGTAATTCTTACGCAATGATACCTATTACAGGACAAGTCTGGACAAACACTCGGGGAATGGACTCCAGAACACAACGGTGCACTTGAAGTCAGTCCACGCAGGGGGTGAAGCAACTACCATGGTTTTGCTGAATGCCTCCACATTACATCAGCACACGTGGTGGAGGCTTCTGTATTTAGCTGTTGTTGCTATTAACAGTAAGGCTGCTGCCTTTTTTTTCCCTTAAGATTCCCCAATCCTAACATTCCGTGGAAACACAAGTGGATTTTTGCATCCCTTATCTATATCACTCCAGGCTTTTTACCTAGAGTCAAGCGTGGGTTAAATTTCACAGGGTTCTTGGTGAACACCAGCACAACACCAAAAACAACTTCTCACACGAAACTCAAAACTACCACAGGCTGTATTAAGTTTTAACCCCCGGCTTAACCAGGGGGGTGCCACAACCCCAGCTGAATTTGGATCCCCGGTACCCCTGTCCCCACACCGGCCAGAACCGCTGCTCTGGGCTCACCCGAGGGGCAGCGAGGCCCGGCCAGGCGGGGGGAGCCCCGGGTCTGACAGGGCACCGCCGCCGGGTCCAGCCCGGTCCCCACGGCCCCCAAAACCCCCGCGGTCCGTGCGGGGCAGGGCCTGGCCAGCGCAGCGCTGGCGACGGGCCGGCTCTGCCTCTCCCTTCCACCCAAGGACACGAGTACAAACACCTCTGCCCCGGGATGGCTCCTGCGCACGCAGCCGCCCGCCGGGGGTGGGGAGAGGGACGACGGAACCACCAAAAAAGGCAGAAAAAAACACCCGCAGAGAGCCCCGCGCTCGCCGCCGCCGCCGCCTCGCAAGCCCCGCGCCCGCCGGGTCGGGGGTCGGAGGTGCCCGGGGTGGGGGACACGACTCTCCCCGCAGCCCCTCTGCCGCTCCCCGGGGGCGGCGGGCGGCCGCAGCCCCCCCACACACCTTGCCCCGCCGCGGTGTGGGGCCGCAGCTACCGCCGCTGCCCGGCCCGGCCCGGCCCCGCCGCGCTCGCTCACCTTGGCCGGGCCCGCCGCGCCCGCCCGGCCCCGCTCGCTCCGCACCAAACTTTTTTTTCCCCTTTCTCCGTGTTTCGTTGCCCTCGGAGTGACGCGGGCGGGCGCTGATTGGCCGAGCCCGGCAAGGGAGGCCGCGGGGAGAAAGGGGGCGGCGCCTCGGCCCCGACAGTAATTATGGCAAGGCGACGGCGGCGACGTCAACCACGGGATGGTGTTTAAAGGGACAGCGGCCCGTCCCCCGCCCCCCCTCCCCCCGCCCTCAGGAGTGACCTGAGGCGAACGCGGCGGCGGGAGGGCGAGCGGGCAGCGGTGCCGAGCTCGGCACGGCGTCATCCGCCCTCCTCCCGCCGCAAATAAATTCATTTCTCTGTAAATAAACCCCTGTGTGTGTGCGCCTGCGGCCGCTCCCTCTGCCCTTCGGATCCGCGAGGGGAAAGGTTTCCTGCCAGAGCGCGGTCAGGGCGCTCGGTGGGGTCAGGTTCTCACCCGCAGCCCCCTCGCCTCATGTGCCCTGTAGGAAGGCAGCTGTGGAGTCCCTTGCCACCTACACTGTCACAGGCTTGTCTCTGTTTTCTTTTCTCATGAGGCTCTGGGACAATCCACCACACCTTGTTTTCATACAGACTATTTCCACCTCACAGCCACTCTCTCTTAATTATATATGTGTATATATATATATATACATATATATATTATAAAGTGTCCCTGTCACAGGTGCCTCTAGTCCACATCACGCAGGAAGGTTTAAAGGTGAGATTTAAGGATGATGAGTGACTTGGCGGCTCAAAGCAGATAGGAAGGGAGGATGGGATTCCAGGGAGATGAAACAAGCCAAATAAAAGAGGAATTTTATCTGTGGATAGCAGAGGGAGCAGGCCAAGGCTGGAGGAGCTGCCAGGAGGTGAGTGGCGTTTGCAGGGAGTTTTGGAGGAGAAAGAAAAGTGAGCGGTTGTGAAGCCAAAGAACCTGAGGATGGGTAGAACATGTTTCCATTTCACAGAACCACAGAATATACTGAGTTGGAAGGTACCCATCAGGATCATCGATTTCCTAGGGGAACTGTGAACAGATTTTAAAATTTTGAGTCTTTTTTTGAGCAGAGGAACTCCTGACCATGTCAAGAGGATACATAAAGGTTTCAGCAAAGATAAGTCCAAGCAGAGACCTCCCTAGGAGTTCACTATCACCCGTGTTGTGAGCTGAGTAGGTAGATCCATAAAGCTGGCAAAAGCACTTAATGGGAAAAAGCATCTAATGTTTTTTATTTTATTTTGAATATCTTTGATCAACACCAGAAAATGCTGGTGCAACCAGCATGGAAGTGCTAACATAGCTTTACAGCTATTTCAGTAGAGATTATTCACTCTTGGCTGTCTTAGCTGATGCAATAGGTTTTCCAAATGCCAGGTTGCATGAACAGAAGATGACCTGCATTGCATGTGGGTATCACAGCATTCCCCACAACATTATTTGGAGCGCTTTCATGGTCTTGGCAGTAATCATAAGGAGCTGTGGGGAGTGATGATCATATTCCTCAAAGCCTCTCCATGATCATCTTTTTTTTAATATGATTTTTTTAAAACCCTAAATTCCCTTTGTTTGCTCTCAGACTGCTTTCTTTGTGTCAAGTGCCATCTCATCATTAGAAATATAAATGCAGAATACTGGGGTGGAACATTCACAGTGTTTAGGAAAAGGCCAACTGATTCTTCTGCAGTTGTGAGTGACCAGCACAACAGCTGGCAGTGCAGCAGTGGGAATAAAAAAGGAATTGTGAACAGTGAACAAGACGGTCACCTCCTGCCAGGAGTTATTGACCAGCAACACATGGTGGAACAAATGTTATGGTATCAGATGTCATGGGGGGGGGCAGCAGAATGTTCAGATGTGATCTTGCTGAAGTTGTGTACGAAGCTTGTCATTTTTTTGATGTGCCAAAATGAGAAAACTCAGTTACAGTAATGCTGGAGTAAGTGGGTTTCTTGGAGCATTCAGAATCAGTGTGTTTGGTACAGTCAGAAGCTGCTACAGCTAAGAAGAGGCAAACAACTGGGAAATAGGGAAAACAAAGTTTTATGCCATTTGCACAAAAAAACCCCCAGTAGTCAAACTGTCTCTGAGGAAGAAAAATCATAAAGCAGATGGCCAGGCTTATTCCTTGGGTAGAATAAAGGATGCAGTTAAAAATTTAATGTACATGTTGTTCCACTGTGAATGGAAGGCATAATATTGAAGAAACAGTGTTTGATTTTCTGATTTATGGATCTCAGGACTGATAGATTAAAAAACCTGGCTGAATCCAAGTAGGATAAGGACAAAGAGGGAAGTGTATAACCAGAGAAATGAACTAAGGTGTTAACCACATGGAAGGGCATCCTTGGCTCTGAGAAAGGGTCAGAAATCAGCTGAAGAGTCAAGAGTGATCCTGAGCCAGTAGCTGAAAACAGAAGCCTGTTTTCTGGAGAGCACTGCAGAGAAGGAATTAAAAGCTATTGGTCCACCTTAAGTTGATCAGAATAGTTTTGATTTTTAAGAGTGCACAAATGTTCAGCAGGACACAGGATTGCCTGAAGTCCATGGAACTTCAGTGGGATGTTCATCTTCATGGAACAACTTTATTCTACCAGGCATGATTTTGCTTTGATAAAGACACCCAAAAGAAGCTACAAGCAATTAAATAGGGGATCCCAGTACAAGCTGAAACACCCAGGAGAGAGGTGAAAGGTTTCCCAGCTATGCCAGCAGTTTGATGATGTACGGCAAAATGGAAAAATCAGTGAACATTACTTCCTCATTTATAACATCCCAACTGGCACAGTGTTTATTCTCCTTGACCTGCATTACTTAGATCTGCTTTCACATATTAATGCCCCCATCACCCTGATATCCCAGCACAACTTATTTTCATGGTTTCAAGGACCATCTATTCATATATCTCTTTAGAAAATATTGGCACAATTTTACTGAAAGAAGTTTCTTCTGTTTTTTACTCCCTTCTCCCAAATCCATTTAATCCATCTGCTAACACAGAGGACCTTTTCCTTTGGTTCCTTTTATGTTTGCTTCTGCCGTAGTAGCTTGTTATTTCTTTTGCTAAAGCTTTAGAAATCGCTAGAGGAATCTCAGTAATGTATTCATTTTGAGATAGATTTATCTTCAGAGCTGGTAAATGGGAAGTTTCTTCTTCTCTTCAGTGAGCTTTGGATATGGTGTTTAGAGCTAACATCATTTCAGTTCTTCTAATCTCGTTGTTTGGTGCCCAGTGTGCGACCCCTGAGACTGCTAAGATTTTCACCATAGGCTTTAATGAGAGCAGGATCAGCCCCTGCTTCCTGAGAGACAGCCTATAAAAATCCAAAAGAAATAAGCACAAGGTTTTCTTGAACAACTGAGTCTTAAATTTTATTTGATTTGATTTTATCCACAGCCACTTTGACCTCTGTTCTGTGCCTTATCCTAACAGGATGAGCTGGAGCTTCAGCTACCCAAGCCTACTGGAAATTTGGCCCAGCAGTTATTTGGCAGTGGCCTTCAGGAGCAGCAATGCCAGCTCTCCACTGCAATGCCCACATTCAGAGATCTGTAGAATTAGAGTCCAAGTTCTGCTCGTATTTGCAAGCCCAGAATGCCACTGATTTCAAGGGGGTTGTAGGATTTTAGCCAAGAGCAGAAATTGGCCCAAGATCTTTTCAGACTCCCTCATGCTTCTGTTTATATGATGTTACCATCAAGCTCTAACAGCAAGCTCCATAATGCATTTTACTTTTAAATTACATAAAATATATTTACTGTGCGATGCTACATAGTTTGCAAAGAAAAATGCACATATGGAAATGAAAAAACACCAATTACCATCAGGATTTCCAGCTTTCAGCATTCATTTTCCAAAACAACCTAGGGACTATTTCTCATCAAAGAAATGCAGAAATGAAAATCCCATTTCTTGGCATTTATGTATGGCATTCTGGACTCTTACTCATGAAGTATGTTGTGAAAATGGTTGGAATAAAAAAGCCTCATATTGTACAAAGGTTTAATACTCTGTTTTTATTTTCTGTATAGTGTTTTCCTGGTCAGAGATGAGTCCATCCCTAAAAATAATTTAATGTTTTTCTGCCTCTCAGAGAGAGGGAGAAGAGATCACCTGGGGAAAACTGAATGATTATCAAGGACAACAGGTAAAAACACTGGTAGAGGTTGAAAATTATTGGATCAAACCTGTAAACACAGGCAAGTGGGATGCCAGGCAGAGCATGTGGGACAATGCCCACCACTGCCAGGAAGCATCCGAGGGGCCAGTGGAGCCAGGTCAGTGCTGGGATCCCCTGCCCAGAGGGATGGCTCCTGCTTCAGAGCCAGCAGTTCACTGATACTCTTGGAGCTGCACAAGGGACCTGGGAGCAAACCAGCTGCTCGGTGTGTTTCTGGAGCAGGAGCAGTGCAGGATGAAGGGCCTCCACAGCGCGGTGCTCCAGGCTGGTCCTAGTTAGAGCTACTGGGATGCTCGGCATCTTTCAAAATGAGGCAGATTGTGTTGCCACATGATTGCAAATCTAGGAGCTTCCTTCTAGATAGCCTTGTTTAGAAATCTGGGCTGGGGCCTTTTAAAGCCCTAACGACTCCCTACTTAAGCTTTTAATATCCATGTTAAATAATTCATTGAGCACGGCCTGGTATTCAGGAGAACAGTGTGCCATTGTCGGCTGATGAGTAACTTTCGGCAAAGAAATTATTTTGTACCTCTGTGCTTTTTCTTCTCCCACATCTGCTTTGTCTATGTAGATAGTAAAGTCTTTCAGGGCAGGAGTGGCTCACGCTGTGCTTGTCTAGTCATCAACACAGCAACTCCAGTCTCACTGAGAGCCTCTCTGTGTTCCCCAGTCCTGCCTGTAACAGAACCATCTTAACACATCAGCCTCTGTGTATGCTTTGTATATCCTGTTCATATGCATATGCCTTTCACCCTATGGTACAAACAGGGGTTTAGTATTAGTTACTACTTAAAGCTAAAATCTGGGCTTCTAAATTCTGTAACATTAAAATAGCCAGATACCATATGCATAAGCCTTTACACAAATAGGTAACTGTACAGAAAACCCAGAGGCTACCAAGTGCTCTGGTGCCCAGGTGATAAACTGAGTACAAAGGGACCAGAGATGCTCTAACAGGGTGACTTTGGCCACTGAGAAGTCTCCACACACTCAAGAAAGCTGGCCCTACCTGACTCTGCTCTAGTCCTTGAAATTTAAGGGAAGCAAAGATCCTATTGTCAGGGCAGCAATGCTCAGTGATCCCTTAATAGCAGCACTACTTCCAAGGCCTTTAAATCCAGCAGAATTTAGAGCATCCCTGAGGGTGCTCTGAGCCAATTTTTGCTTTTGCAACTTTCTGTTTTCTCCACTGCATGTAGCAGAGCTCTTAGCTCATGCTGTGTCACTGGATTCTTGGATTTAGAGGGTTGTCCTCTGTAAATAACTCTGTGCCTGGACACATCCTGGTGTCTAGAAAGCAAACAATATGCCTGGAGTGTCTGTCAAGGATTGAGATACAAATGTTCCAAATGACAAAAATGCCTGTTCATCCGTCTTCCCACCTGCTTAGGAATGCCAGGAGCACCAGACTACTACAGGCTTGTTGTTCTTGTTTGTTCTGTTCCTGTCCATCCGACCTTGCTAGCTCAGAGAGGCTATTTGTCAATGCCAGAGAAATCTGCTGCAACAACAGAGGGAGTATCTGGTGTCAGTATTCTCCAGCTCCTTGAGGGAACTACCTCATTAGAGAAGCTAAAACGTTGCTTTGATTGCTTAGAAGGAAACCATTTTGCAAAAATCTCCAAGCAGTTACTCACTTCTTGTAAAATTATATTGCCTGAAGTCTTTTTCTAATGCAGTCTTGGATACTGGAATGGCTGGAAATTTGCAGCTGATAAAAAGTTTTACAGCAAAGCAGATCTGATCAGTGTTTCCTTAAGTGAGACAATTAATCTCCTCTGTCAAAAACGTCATCAGATTTTGACGGATTTAAAAACAATAAAATGTTTTACTGGAGAAAGTACTAAAACAGGACATTTCTATAGCTTCACAGATGTTCATAATGCATTTGAGATTTTGTATGCTTTCTTTGGGAAATTTGAAGCTGCAACTTTTAATATACCTACAGCACATATTTTTGTCCCATAATATCCAAGCATTGTGTCGCAATAAGCTTTGAGGTCTCTCGTAAACTTTGGCAGGGAACATCAAGCTGACATGGGATGATTGCTGTCCTGGTGTTCTCTCTTGGAAAAGAAGCCTATTGGAAGATTGATAGCTGGGGCTGCTTTTGGGTAGTACCTTTTATGCAAGGATCCTGAAGCAATCAAGAAATCCCCAAGTTTTCCTGGCCAGAAATTGGTCACAGCCTTCCTGCTTTTCTGCAGTGTACTTTGCTCATTGTGTCACATCAGGAGGAACAGTCTATCCATTTCTCACCTCCGTGCTGGTAGTTTCCCAGGGAACTGGTGGTGAACACAGGTCACAGACCACGCTCCCTGCACTCTCTGCACAGGGCAAAGGAAGGGCCAGAGACAGAGGTATCATGTTCCTGTTCTCCTGTAACAGATGGAAATCCCTTGAGTCCCATCACATGAGAGCAGCTCCTGTACAGCTGTAGCCTATGGGGACCTCAATGACAGAGAATCAGAGAAGAGCAGAGGCCTGTCCATTCTCATTCCTACCTTATCCCTGCAACATTTTATAAAGCCAGTCTGGTCCAGCTCACATGATGTTTAATTTAATTTAATTTAACCTGAAAAAGTCTGATGCCTGATTCCCTGTATGGTCTTTTGATGTCTTGTGCACTGTCCAGGACATATTAAAAAGCCATATTAGCAGCTTATCCGAGTTACACACAGTAAATACCCAGTGGACTTCCTGAACAAAAGTACACATGGAACAAGACTGAGGATTTGGATCATTGACAGGTTGAGAGCAATAAATCCCTCCCAGCTTGCTCCCCTCTGCTTCTTCCTTCTTTTTCTACTTCTCCTCTTCTAAATGAAAGAGGACAACTTACAGGCTTGCAAAATTTTCCCTCCTGTGGGAAATTTCTAATTATCAGAGTTGCCACAAAAAAGAACAAGTTCTGCAGAAAGAGAGCAACATACCACAGTAGAGTGTTCCAGACTGCAGTTGAATTTTTTTTTTCTTAGCAAAACCCTATTATTTCTGAAAGTCACACCCGCTAGAACAGTGTCCCACATGTGAAGCTGTGACGGGCTCCTGTGCACTTCAGCCATGAAAAAGTTGGGGTGTGTAAGTAATGTAAATTCTTCGTAAACACTGCCTTATAAAAATCTACACTGTGCTTTGTACTCTTATGTAGTGTTCTCTAAAATGTGCTTGGGAATATTAATTTTCTCTAATTTCTTACTGTCCTTACTGTTACAAAATATTTACACTACCCCACACGGAGCTCAGAGGCTCTCACAGAGAACAGTGCTTAACACACCGCTGCTGTTACTTTTCTGACATGCCTAATTACATAGTTGAATATGTCAACATTAAGTTATGTCTGTGACAGGCACTGATGGGGCTGTTATGTAACACAGGAATACTCAACCCACCTCAATCCAAAGCTCAGGCACCAGCAGCCATTGATGAGCCACACGGGCTGCAAAACCAATCAGAATAATATTTATTGAGTCAGTCAGTCACTAGCCTGTGCCAAACTCTGGTTTTAACAACTGGAATTCTGCTGGTTGTCAAGCCAGCTCATGGCAACCTTGCCCAGTGTGTCAACCTGCAGAGAAGTGATCACAGCCCCCAGTCATCTCTGGCAAATGAGCACCGGTGGTTTTGGCCACAGAAGGATATTGTTTCATCACCATCCTTCTGTCTCCATCTTTCTTCTCCATGAGATGTTTCCACCTTCCTAGTAAGGACCGGAGAAAGGGATGGTGGCCTAGTTTATAACTCAGCTGGCCCAGCTCACAGCTTAAAGCAGTGGTGGAGATGTGCTGGTGCTAAAATGCTGGATTATGAACTGTGGTACAGACACACAACATTTTGTGCTACCTTTATGTGAGTGTCAAAAACAACCACAGAAAATACTGGGAGAAGCACTGATCCTATATAAAACTACTGCTAACTGTGCTGGAGCTGGCCTGCCAGAGCCCATGCTACTGCAAGAGAGGAACTGGGAGAAATACAAACCATAAACCAGAAAGCTTTCTACTAACAAAACATCCCAGTGTAAAAAAAAATCAGTTAAAATCAATATTAAGTCTTGAGTAAATCAGAGAAAGTAGAGCAATAACAAACATTAAAGACCTATGTATTACTCCATATCTAACACAAAGTTACTTCTCCAAGATTTTTTCCTGCGTGTTACAACAGATTTCCTGCATGATCTTGGGCAAGATGCATAATTTTTCTCTGCTGTGATGTTAGATAATACTTCCCTACCTTATAACAGCTTATGTTGTGAGCCACTGAGTGTTAAAAGTGCTCACTATATAGGATTATAACAGGTCCTGAAGAAGGGAGAGGACCTGCAAAAAGCAGATGAAAATGGGGTGAGTTCAGTTGTCCTTGGAGTCAGCAGGAGCTGAGGACATGGCAGATATTCAGGTGTTCTCAGCTCAGTCTCTTGCTAAGGAAGAATTTCCCTAACCAGCATCCAGGGAGCAGGTTCAGCAGAGGGGCAAGTATTTACACTCGTTATACTCCATGGACAAATCGATTAATTGCAAAAAAATGTTGTTTGAGTTCTCATTGGTACCACTTGTAGAAAATATTTCAGTGGAGTCAGGACTGATTCTTCTCCCAAAGAATGAGTTTCTGGTAAGGTCTTGGGAAATGTCTGGAAGAAGAAAGGGGTGAGCATCAGCAGGTGACTGGACATGTTACTCCTTATGGTGTTACATACACTCAGTTGAGTAAGACACCATGGGAAATACTGGAGAGTGCCAGCATTTGGGAAGACACCAGTACTTTGAATTCATCTGATGGCTAAATCAAGTGATATCTTTTTATGAGTGGGTTTTATACCCTTTAAAATTATTTCCAGCTGTTAGCAGTGTAATAACTATGGTAGATCAGAACAAACAGCAATGACCATTTCTGTGGACAGACTAGAATCTTCTACCAGCAGCTGAGTTCCCTTCCCTGGCTGGTACCTTTATTGCCTTATGTATAGCAGAGAATCAACACTTCAGCTTTGCAGCACTCTTTGTCATGTCCAGGTAATTAAAAGAATGCCACTGCACCTGGTTGAACTATAAAAATGTCCTTATAAAAGTCTCAGCAGCATTTAATATTTTATTCATCGCTATGTTGTTGTATTTTGCCTGCAGTAAAACAGCCTCATGGAAGGGAAGCTACCACTGAAGGCTAACAAACATTCTCTCTTCAATGTTATGTTAGCTTTGTGCCTTTTTTGTCCTTCCAGTTTTGAATCCTTGTTTTTTAACAATCTTTTTCATTTCAAGAAAGAAAAAAGAAACAAACCTAACATTTCTTTTGCTAGAAGTAGGGAACCAGAACAGGCAGTGTTGGAGCTTTCATTCCTTTTCCATATGTGGAAAAGACTGTCTGAAAACTTTATTTCCCAGGGAAATATATTCCATGTTTTCATCTTGTAATGCCTGAATAATTGCCTTGAATATAACATTATCTTTCCAGTTAGTGACTGAGGAACTAGAAGGAAAAATAAAACTAAGTTTAATATATACAAAGTAACATTGATAGTTGTATTACAGAAGGTGTAGGAAGCCAAACCACACAAGCACAGGCATAGCTATTAAATGAAAATTAGAAAGTTGTCGACACCAGCTGCTCAGAAATAAATTTTCAGGTCCCCCAAAGCCATGTGATTGGCCTACAGACTTTTGGTTTTCAAAATACAGGTCCAATGTGCTCTTATTTGTCTTCACTTTTTGATGTGCTGGGGAATCACATGAAACCAGCTTTATTTTACATATGTGGAGGCTGAAAACTTTTTGTTTAATAGAGATCCTTGAGTGCTACAAGGACTGCAGCGTCTACAGATTTCAGAAAATCATCACCAAGGCCACATGACCAGCAGTAACGTGCAACCTTAGTCTATTTTTCTAGCAAAAAACCTGATGTTCCTCCCATGCAATTCCCTGTGGACATGCTATGTTTTTCCATCCAGCAACCTTGTCTCAGAGAAAAGGAGCTCTGTCTAGGATTTGCAGACATCTTGTTGCACAAAAGGAAGCCAAAGCAAGTTGGGACATCATGAAATTCCCATTACGTTCTGTGTATGCTCAATTGCCCATAAGTGCATATGCAGTGTGTCTGACTCATCCCCAAATCCTGGATGTGAGTGTAGGAGCCCCCAGGTGGAGATTGTGCCAGCAATGCAATAAGCAACATGACTAACATCTATCAAATGTATTTTGTTTTCTCATCCCTTTTTCAAGGGAAGGACCGTGTGTCTTGGCAGGTACCATTAGTGCTCTCTTTGCATCTAAGAACACAAGCTCTAGGAATTGCATCTCCCACAGGAAGCAGGAGGTGGTGATGTTTGCGGTGGCCATGAGCCCCTGAGGGAGTTCATTATTTACTTTGGGATGTGTCCCATCCCCTGCCTAGACAAGCTGCATTGTCATTTTGCAGAATCCTGTTTACCCAAGGGAAGTGGCTGCCATCAAGGTGTTTAGTCTGAAGGTCTGGATGAGGGGGTGTGCCAAGTCCAGCCATTTGAGCATCTTGCTGTAATGTCCAAAATTCACAATGAGATAAAAAAAAAAGGAGAGAAGGCTTACAGGAAAAAAAATTCAGAATGGTATTCAGTCTGTACAGAGCTGTGTGAAGATGAACAGATGAAACGAATATGCCAAACCCAAGCCAAATCAGTGGCACAGTCAACCATAGGCTGAAAGTGCAGAGTTGGGGAACAGTCCACCCCACTGTGACTTTCATCCAATGCCAACCAACTGGCGTTTTAAAAGCCTCAGCAAACACAACCTATACTTTCTTAAGTAGTTGGACATATCCAAACATGAAGTGATTGTGCTGATGTGAAAAGCAATCCTCATTCCAGATGGAGAGCAAAAAATCACTCATTTAGTTTCTCTAAGTACATTCAGTGACAGCACCAGTGCTGCCAATTCTGGCCATTAGGTCTTATGATATTTCCTGTTTTTTCTGAAAACAAGAAATTATGTGCAGCTCATGGCAAATGAATGCCCTGAATTTCTAGCCTTAATGTTTGCAAAGCAGGGCTTGAAGACCTGAAATGGGTGTGCCTCGCAACCTTAGAAAACCCAAAGGCAAATTGAAAATATGCATTTTATTGTTTTTGATCATCCTTGTGATTTTAAGTCATGCATGACTTTTCTTGGAGGCCTGACTCACAGCTCTTAAATGTTCATGTGGGGCTGCAGTGCCTCACAAAGAATGAAGGGCAACTGTAAGAAATGTGCCCAGGTGACAGGTATGGGGCAACTAAGCAAATATGAAGCATTTTGTATATCTCAGCAATTTTTGTTTCATGTTGGCAAACATGAGGAGTCTGACACTCCTGGTGTTTTATAGAAACAGAGAAAGCTGAGGAAGAGCAAAGGGAGGGGAGGAAGGATTCCTGCCTAACTCAAAAAAATAGGTGAAAGTTGATCCTGAGAAAAAAAATAAACTGAATCTAACTGCTACCGCTGTGTTAATGAAGGGTTAGGAAGGCAGAGAGGGAAGGCATGTGTTTATATCGCAGAACTGGTAATAAGGGATTGTTCTTCTTGCCCTGCTTCTGCCACTGACTCATTCAGCAGGGTTAGGCCTACATCAGTTCTCACTTCAGAGCAGATTAGACTTAACTACAGACCCAGCTGGTGTCACATTTACTCGTGTTGAGTAACACTTTCTTCCCTGGTGACACTATTTGTGTCAGAAGAAAATTCATAGTTCACAGAAGGTGAACGACTGAGCCCAATTGTGGTTACAGAAAAGAAGCATCTCCAGAACAGAGGTGCTCTAAGGCTTGGCTGATTAGGTCTATGCCTAAAGCATCTCTTAATTAGTTGAGCCAAATGTAGATATTGGGATCTGCTTCTCTCCAGGCTTTCCTTTAGGAACAAACAAGCAGGAACTGAGGAAGATTTGCGAGCTGAGGTTTGCTCAGTTGGCAATCCACCCACTCATCTGAGTAGCTGACAAGGTGGTGAAGGGCCACCTTGACCCTCCTCTATGCTTATCTCTGAATCAGCAACACAGAAGCTGAAGACAACAACACCTTTGTGCAGATGCTTCTAAAAATCCTTGTGCTTAAGCACAGGATGCTCTGCTACAGGACTCAGCTGAGTTTGGAGCCCAGCATAAACCTCATTTGTAGAACTTGAGCCTTGGGCACACACGGCACATCAAGATCCAAACTCTTCAGCAATCATTGGCAGCATGAGAATGTGCTTCAGTAAACCCTTCCAGGGAGGTTTTTTCATGTTAAACAAATGTTTGGTGGAAAAAAAAAGTTTTAACAATCTGCCAGTTGCATAGATCTTCAGGCAACATTTGTTCAGGAATAATTTGGTTAATACTGATGAGTATTATCAGCATTAATATATATATTATTTAGAGGTGCCAATTAATATGACATATCTGCTTTTGTCAATGCTGGCACTGTGCCATGCCTCATTCGCCCTTGGAGGCATTCTTTGTAGAGAGGATGCAGATCTGTTAATAAGCACTAAATTAGAAACTAAATTTTTTCAGAAACTACATCTGTTTTAATTGTATTATTGTGGTTATATTGTTTAAATATCAGATGTGGACTTTTCTCTTGATTTCTCCTCAGATTTCAAATAAACTATTCATTTGTGCTCTTATGGAGGCCTGTACATTTTTACTTTTTATTTGAATTGTTTCACATCTTTGTTTGCTCAGTGATCTCAAAGAAAACATTGCCTTGCTATACTTTCCAACTCCCAAATTATCTATTTCACCTTTATTGTCATTAGACCAGCACACAAAAATCAGGCTGGACAGCTAAAGATCACCTGGTATTAAATGCACACTTCAGGACTTACAGCTGCTGTAAACCCCTCACCTTTTTGCTCACTGGCTCAAGAACTCCACGTTCCCCTTTTACTACACGCCCATAACTTACAGCAATATAAAACCACATCACTGTTTTTCCTGATAATTTTGCCACCCTGCTATTTTACGAGCCGGTTGGTTGGTCTGTGAGTACATGCACCAGGTACTGTATCTTGATGAAGGAATTGGATTATGGCCAAATAAAACAGGCAGACTATTATTATGGCTAATACGCCAGAAGTGTTTGCAATGGGTTTTTAAATAATCCTCTACATTTATATTGCACTATTCATCCTGAAGAAATCCAAGGTGCTGTGGAGGCTGATAATGGGTCTTTCTGCTCATTGCTAAAACATGACTGTTGCTAAGCTGGAGAAATAGTGACCATCCTGCACAAACAACATTAGCGAGCGCAGCAGGTAATGAAGCAAACAATAATATTGCCATTTGAAATTGCAAGGTAATTGCTTGATTTGGAATTTGATGAGGACATAAGAGCTGATATGCTGTTGCTTGTAAAAATATGCTACAAGGTATTTTGTGGTCGTTTCATCACTTTTGAGCGATGATGGCGCTTCCACCAGGATTAGGTCTCCTGTCACCACACTCACAGTATTTCCACCTGAGCTCAGGGACAAGGCTGTGACCTGGGCAAGGTTCATTTGTGAAAGGTTCATTTCTAGCAGGGCATGAGTTCCTCTAAAATATTTCCTAAGCAGTCCAGTGACTTGTGAAGCCCAGCTCCCCTGGGCTCAGGACCTGAGCACACACAGCTTTACTCCCCACAGCCCAAACGCGTGATATGCGTGGGAAGGTGGATGACAGGCAGCCTTCAGCCAGGGATGTGTAGGTGCTTTGCTGATGTCTGAGTTGTAATGCAGATAATACCATTCTATTTAACAGACAGCTAATCTTTCCTAAGTGTAGTAGGAGGATATATAGCATTCTACTGGACTTAGAGAGATGATGCATCATCAGTGCATTCCCACAGTCTGCTCTAACTTCAGCTTTAGGGCTGCCTCTGCCAGGTATACTTGAAGGTTAAGAAGATCAGAACTGAATATAGGGAAGGTGAGAAATTCTTCTATTATGTCACTTTTTGAAATTCATTTTGCTGCTACATGTAGCTAGGAAAGGACTCAGTTACCACCTGAAATAGCAGATAGTTCCTGACAGACTGTCCATATCGTGCCTCCTGTATAACCTATCATTAGATGAATGGAACTGGACCACAAGGGAAGACAACTGACCAGACCTTCCCTTGAAAAATCACTGGCAAAAGCAGATGGCAAGTACCAAACCAGTGTGCACCAAAGCGAAATCTTGCTTATAGGGAAGATAATGGGGAAAAAATCACTATAGAAGTACTGGTTTATATCCAAATTGCATCTAACACCAAATTTTTTTGCAAATTAAAGATTACCTGGACTCTACAGTTGGGTGTCATTTTCGAAGCCAGGAGCCCAGCTCAGACAAGAGTTTCCCAACTGGACTCTTGAGATGTAGGGTCAGAAAGATGCATCCCTAGCAGTGGGATCCAAAGCCTGTGCCATGAATCCATTACAGTGAGCACTGATGTCCCAAGACATCTTCATCCTAACACCAGTCTCCTCTCCCCTCACTCCCAAGATACTCCCACTGCAGTGCTGTTTTCTCTCTGGCTCCTGTGTATCAAGCACTGTAAGTCAAACAGCTTCAGATGGTGCTTGTTTTTTGTACTTAACTGCAATCATTAGGCAAATTATTTACCAGGGTGCACAGGGATTTAGCAGTAGGACTCCCATTAATATGGCCAGACATACATGACTAAATTCTTGGCACAAAAATTTCCCTGCTCGGTATTGCCTTAATAATCTTTTTAACTTCAGTAGTTTGTTCTGTCTATATTGAGATGCTATAGAAAAACTGAAGGTAAAGCTTCCAAGATTTTAATCACTCAAAAGTCAATATTCCCTTTCTTCAGGCTCCTTAAGCCAGAAGAAATCCTGTGAAGTTGCATGACAAAAGGACAATATGCCAAATTAAAAGCACTGTAATAGCTGAAACCAATTGCTATCGATCAGTCCTCTGGAGGCTGATAACTCAACTGCTCTCTGGAAATAAATTTTTACAAATTCCTTAGGAGTCAACACTGATGCAATCACTCACAGTAACAAGGGATAGCCCGTGCTGACTCAGTGTTATTCTTCATTTAAATATGCCAGAAGGTACCAACATACCAAACTTTCATAAAAGAGGATATGGAGACTAGAGACGTCGACATTAGTTTGTGTAATGTTAATCATGACAGAATATTTAGTCACCATAACCTAACTCAAATAAGTGTACAAACACAGTCAGAAAGACACCACCAGTGAAGGTATTTAGCTTTAATCGTGAAGTTGTTATCAATCATTTTCGTTGTTTAACCACTGATCCCCCTGCAAAACACACCAGTGGTACAGAACAAATTTTTGAGATTTGATGAGGGGTAGGGACTTCAGGGTAGAAAGATGGTTTACAACATTTACTACACCAACATTCAAATAGCTTCAGGGCCAATGCAAGAACCAAGAGGGAATGCTTCTGGGAGAAGGAACCACAACAGTTGTTCCAAGGCATGTGTGAATCTGAGTGCCTGTTCTGGACTGTTACACCTCTGCAAAACTATTAAAGTGGAATTATAGGATAAAACTGTGAGGGACTTGTAGCCGGCAGACCCTGTCTTAGCTTGGAGTTACGAGCTACACACAGAAGGTACTAAATGAAATTCTATGGTTTGTGTTACCAAAGAGGGCAGACTGGATGACCCATTTCTAGCAGCTGCACATTTATCAGAAGGAAGGAACCTATTTTGACTTCTTTGGCATCCAGTTGCAACCTCCCTATTGCAAACACAATGCAGAGGCAAAGCATTACCAAGTCATGACTGCAACACCTACCTGGGGAAATGACTACATGGGCTACAGGGTAACTGACCTAGAGCATAACCCATTTTTATGGCCAGCAGCTGAGAGATAAATACTGTATTTTTGCTTGTAAACTGACCTCATTTGGTCTGGGCTCAGTGAAAACCAATAATCCTGCAGCTTGGAAGCGGCATTTTTACCGTGTCATTTTTCACAGCAGAACACGACTTCCAGTGTATTATTGGGGTTGTAAATGTTTGTCTCAGCATTTTTATCTTGTTAATATCGCCAGGAATTAGGGAATATGTTTGCTAAAACTGAACCCTACTCAAGAGTGTGAGCTTCTGGACCACACTTCGTTAGCCAGCCTTGCTTTCTCAGGAGTTCATAACCCTTCAGAGTCGAGACAGTAGCTGGGCAGGTTGGATCCTGCAGCTCCAAACTACCTCCCTCCATGCAGGAGGATGCACCATCAGCAAACCTTACACACCTGCATGTGAGGCTGCAGGACTGGCTGTAAATCTGCAGAAAGGACAAAAGGGGACAGGACTGCATGGATGTTTCAGGATGAAAACAATGCCTCAAAGAGGAACAATAGCTAGAGATCCCCAATGCACCTAAAACGCCTCCTGATTTCACAAGAGGCCATGGCTAATGGAGAGAACGTTGTCTGGCAAGGAACTGATGCAATAAACCCCCAGTCATTTTCTTTGTTGGGTATCCAGCTGGACACCATGAACAGAAAACCTGACTGCATCATGTGAGTGTGTTGTGTTTTTACCTTCCAGGGGAGATTAGTTTCCATTAGATTACAAGTTAATCAACAATAAATGTAGTTTATTGTTATTACAATTGTTTCCAGTTTGCAAAACATTACATACCAGCAAAACAATCTCTTTATTTTAAGATGAGATTTTCACCCTTTTATGAAATCTATCATTTTAAACTATTTTGGAGAGCTACACAACAAATTAATTTAGTACACTAAACACTAAAGAATCTGACCGTGACTGAATAGAAATCTGACCACAAATTGATTGTCCAGAAAAAGTGATTAGTAAATAACAAAAGACAGAATAAAAAAGAAATGCTGTTCTACACCAATTTCTAATTTATACAAAATTAAATCCTATTTAAGTGGTTAAAAAGGAAGAATGTTTTCAGGAGCAAGTACCTTGGATCAAAGATCAATGCACAAGAAAACAAATTGCCTCAGAGTGTGGTAACACAGTTTAATAGAATAATTTTACAGCTAGCAAGCCATATTGTGAAAGAAAAGTGATTTAAAAAGATGAACTTGATAAAACTGCCTTTCAGATTGCCTCACAGGCACTCAATCTTTGGTGACTTAACCAAAACACATGTTCAAAGAATTATGAGTTCTACATCTCTGGCATCTCTAAGGCAGATCTATCTGCTATCTACAGTGTCATGTGGGAGAAAAATGGGATTCAAGAGGTATGCACACACATACATATAAAAGCCAAATGCAGGCTCTCGCTCTATAACATGCTACATTAGACTGTGTATAAAACTATCACCTAGACCTGGCCAAGAACAAGGTCCCAGCGTGCTAACTGCTGCATAAATAAACAGCTCCACTGACTTCCAACAAAGGATGGAAAACAAATATTAGGGCTCTGACTCACACACAGATGGCAAATGACTGGAGTGATGGTCCTTTGAGTCAGCTCTTTCCTGCCTCAGCTCCATTTAGCTTGTGGCTACAGAATTGTCACCATCAACAGCCTGGGCTAAAACACCTCAGCAAGGTCCAGCCCAGCTGGGGCACCACATGCAGAACCCCCTTTCCCTAACACACCTCCTTGGGAAGGCTGCTAAATACAGGCAACAGACACAGACCTGAAAGTCATTCTCAAATTTCCTCTGGTTTAGAAGTGGGGAACTGGGTCACAGAGAGACCAATAGTTTTCTCAAGGACAGGTAAGTATAAATAGAAAGCTAAAGTTGCATTTACAGAATCAGCAAATCTTTTGGAGAAGCCCATCCAATAGTAGGGGCAACCAAAACTCTGTGAGTTGAAGTTTTGCACTGGATATAATGACTCCATGTTTTGTGGTTTGCCACCTTTTGTAGCAAACACTGGTAGCTGCCGATACATCCAGAAAACAATTGAGTTGTGCTCAAGTGACACAACAGCTCTCAATCCCCTGCAGGCAACCAAAAAAAAAAAAATGAACTCCCTCTGGAACTGCAGTGGCCATTTATTAGCTCAGGAGTATAAAGGAGAGATGTAAAGCAAACTAATTACATTGGATGGGGGCTTTTTGGATCTGGATTCTGAGCTACAAAATAGACTGGGAAAGGCTGTTTATTGTCAAGTCTCCAAAAGGAGATTGAGGGCAAAGGAGAAACAAGGATGTTGCTATTATTTACGTTGCTTGAGCACTGGCCATTGGAAATGCATTTCTCATTGAGTGATTAACAGTCATCCAGCACAAAGAGCAAATAAAAACCTTGTCTAACTCAGTCAATCCCATTCTCTTTGCCCTTACTGCATTAAATCACATGAAACTGGCTGTTTTATTTACTGTCACGTCTTAATATCATTACTCTGCTGTGATGTCATGTTTCAAAATCAGGAATAATTAAAAAAAACACAAGAGATCTTTAACTAAAGTTCTTTGCTCTTGAAAATCGATAACTTTAGGCTTCATTTAGCTCCCTGTAGATAGAATCACATCCCTGCACAGATGAAGTTACCAAAATCAATAGAGCTTTGCAGAGGCACAGGGGGTCAGTCTGTGCAGAGCTCCTCTGACTTCATGAGCAAAGCACTCACTGCTGGGTCCAAGCTTCCATCTGCATTTGGGTTTAAAAAGGTTTCTCAGCTCTAGAATACACAGTGAAAGCCCTTGATTAAGTCATTATGATGCATAATTCCCTGGCATGCCAAGAATCTAGTCACAAATTGATACAAAGGCAAGTCTGCTAAGGATGAATGGGTATTCTGGGGTTTTATTGTGAAAACTCAGAGTTACATACCCTGAACTGCTGGTATGGAGTTTGCTCACTGATAGAATGCCTCACAGATTAAATGCAATCACCCTCACTGTTGACTAATGAAAGACTATCACGGTCCCACTCCTGCTGTTTTGTGAGGCCAGTGGGTTTTGTGTCAGCTCAGTGCTTCTCCCCACGCTCAGTGAGCTGGGGAAGGACACTCCTCCTGGCTTGGATGGGTGAATTCCCAGCACGGGACAACCTCCCAGCTGGGGCGTTGCGGCGTTGCTTTATTGCCTACAAATAAGTAAATGCCTTGCATTGAGGTTATTTGAAAGGGTCTAAAAGAATTGAGCTTTCTGAAAGACAGAGCATTTTAGGGCCTGAGCAGGCCCTGGTATCAGCACCATTACTAAGATGCTTACAGGCTCAATTCCCTCGCAGAACCTGGGCTCCGTGCACAGCCAGGGCAATGAAGATGGACAAATGCAATTCAAAGCACAGAGCGCTGCATCATTAGAAGAGCAGTCCATCCTTAAAAAATGAGCTCAAAAGCAAATTTCTTTCTGCTTTGGTTCAAGACTGGCAGCAGGTTTGGGTAACTGGTCATGGTAGCATCAGCTTCCTTCACACTTAGTTAACAGGACATCATTTCACTTAAAAAGATTGAGGGGACAGTATTACATGCTCAGACAGCACAGCGATGAATGCAGTGTAAGTACCTGGGGAGACAGATTAGTTTGCTATTTCTGCTCACAGCCTCCTCCTAGGAGCACAGAAATGCCATCTCAGCATGCTTTTTCTGAGGATCAGAAAATTATAATAAACACAAGGATATACCATGGGAGTTACAGTTAATTTCTTGCTATAATTTGCAGCAATTTACACATAATCATTTGAAAAGACTGCACAGTGCCAGCGGCCGAGTGTCTGCTGAAACGGTGCAAATCAAGAGAATGAGAAATGCAGTTAGGGCCCAAGAAACTTGCAGAAGGGTCGTTTGGGATATTAAGTTCACAAGTTCTTCCTTGCAGTTGAATAATGCAGGAAATTTTATTCTACCATATGGAGCCCAGTTTCTTAGGCTATAGGTGGATGGAATGAGCGTCATACCAACTGCCTTTAGACTTCAGAAAAGTCCTACCAAACAGCAATGTAGTCTCTGTATTTCTCTTTCTTTCATATGAAGGACTTTTTTTTAATTATTAAAAAAAAAAAGAAGCTGCAAACAGTATGCACTAGCACCACAAAATTTTCATGCAAACACACATTTGAGAAGGTAATAAAACTGTAGCAAAACTGCTGAATTAGGGTTCAGAAATGTGTTTTAATATTAATATTTATTTTGTGCTTATGAAAATTACTGAAATAACATTACACATTCATTTCCTTAATCATAACTTCTATTCAAAGATCTGGATTGATTATAGAAGAGGAAAACATCTATACACTATACACTATACACTTGTATTTTTGTCTTTTTTATAACCTTAAATAATTCAAAACAATTTGAAAGGGGAACAAAAACAAATGTGCCCCCAGACTAGAACCCTGCATGTAAAACAAAAATGAGTTATGAACCTCCATGAAGACAGATTTATTTATAGTAGAAATACTAGTGCTGCCACAAACTTTTTTCACAGGGTCATCAACAGAGGGGATATGGAAAAAGGAGTGAAATGATTTATTAAAAGAATACCTTATCTTCTAAAGGAAAGATGCTTAATCTATGAATCACTAACACTTGACCCAGGGCAAAGGTTACTAGTAGTACCAGGAGCAGATGCAGCTTTGACTTAAGTAAGGGAGAAGTACAGGAGCAGATGCAGGGCTGATTTAAAAGGGAGAAGCAGGGAAGCAAGCAGGCTCCTGGGAGGGCTGATGTAGAGGACAGGAAAGCTCTAAGACACCCAGGTGACTTGTAACTGGTAAAGTGAGCTTGAATTTCAAAGTGATTTATTTCAAAAACATGAGATACATAAGCTTCTATTGGAAAATCGAATAGCAAAGAATTTAAAAGCATGTCTAACTTTAAACTGTTAGTAGCTTTAATGAATAGCTGCTCTTTTTTTCCAGAAGGCACCAAAAGGAACTGTGCACCTATATCTTATCCTATGCTCAGTGGAAAGTCTTTACCTAAATCTTGCTCATATTCTGGAACTGTCATCCAGTGGCACTCTCTGTATGCTAAGTAAGGCTCAGATATGTCACTGAAATGCTGCCTCAACACATTTTGAGTATCACCACCATTCAAAGCAGGCTTAGGTGTTGAATGCCTGTCTCTCCTGGCAGCATTATGTCTTTGGAAGACACAGAACTGAACCAAATCTGCAGATCAATCACAAATGGACTGTGAGAGTGTTCATGTTGCACCTGCTATAGGAGGATGAACCAACACTCCAGACCACCCTTGACTTGTGGGAGCAAGGGACACACAAAGTTTTGGTTATCATTTTGAGGCACAAGCTATTGACTTCTTATTCTGTGAATACTCACAAGCAGATTCTTTTCCCTCCTCCTGGGAGCAAGTACTTTCAGCCAGGAAGCTGACTTCAGTGTTTCTGCTGGCATCTGCAAGATCTTGCTAAGATTCTACCAAGACTTTACTTGTTCATGCTCCATTGTCTGGGAAGCTCAGGGACCTTTATGTTTCTGTGGCTCACTGCTGACAACTATGACTATTTGTTCAAATTCTCCTAATCCCACATAAACATTTGGAAAGGCTTATGAGAATGTAGAACATGTGTCTGCACACATGCACATGATGACACGTGACACATACATGGTGGAGCAGAGTGTCTGGCTGCCTCCTTGACTCATAATGATGACAGAACCTGGGATCCAGACGAAAACAGGTTCTGACTTGGAATCAGTTACCAGGGGAAGTGACGAGGCAGCAGCTGAAGCCTGAGTAACACAGCCAAACCTGGCCATTCCTACAGTTCCCTCATGTCTCTGGAGCGCTATAGAGGAGTCACAAGGGGAATTCTCATGCTTGAGCAATGGAGAACCATGGTGTGCATCTCCATTTGATCCATCCTCCCAGCCTTTGCTGTGGGGTATTTTGGGAGCAGACAGACCTTATGCCATAATGCTCAGCCCTCAGTCATTCTAGGCAGCACCACAATTCAGCAGTAAGCTGGAGTAGCTACTTGCTTTAGTGTATGTTGGGGACCACTTTGGCTTTCCAATTGTCCCAGAATGTCTCAGTTGGCCCAGAAGATGCAAAACCAGCTGCGTCCTCCCATTCTTCCTGGAGCTTGTCTTCAGTGCATCTCTGACACGTAGGATGTAAGCTGGGTCAAAGTCTCTATTTCAATTGGCACAGAATTTGAGATCCAGGATTCTGTTTCTATCCTAGAAACATTAAGAGATGATCTGGAGGGTTTTAAAATTAACTGCTCCCAAAACTTCTTATGTTTAAGGAGGCTTTGGTGCTTCTCAGCTGATAGAATTCATAGACTCACAATCAGAATGGCCTGGGTTGGAAGGGACCTTAAAGATCATCCAGTTCCAACCCCCCTGCCATTGGCAGGGACACCTTCCACTAAATCAGGTTGCTCAGAGCAACTTAATTTGGCCTTGAACACTTGTAGGGATGGGTCATTCACAGTTTCTCTGGGCAACCTGTTCCAGCACCTCACCACCCTCACAGGGAAGAATTTTTCCTAATACCTAATCTAACCTCCCCTCATTCAGTTTGAAGCCATTATCCCTTGTCCTGTCACTCCAGGCCCTTGTAAATAGTCCCTCTCCATCTTTCTTGTCGGCTCCCCTCAGGCACTGGAAAGCCGCAATTAGGTCACCTCAAAGCCTTCTCTTTTCCAGGCTGAGCAATTCCAGTTCCCTAAGCCTTTCCTCACAGGAGACGTGCTCCATCCATTTAATCGACTGGGTGGCCTCCTCTGGACTTGCTCCAAAAGGTCGATGCCCTTCCTTTGCTGGGGACGCCAGAGCTGGATGCAGCACTGCAGGTGGGGTCTCACCAGAGCGGAGCAGAGGGGGAGAATCCCCTGCCTCGATCCACTGCCCACGCTGTTTTGGGTGCAGCCCAGGACACGGTTGGCTTTCTCCTGGACACACAATATCATTTATTAATTTAGATCATTAAAGGGGCTGAGTCCCAATCCGACCGTACTTTTAGCTCTTTGCTGCACACAGAACCCCGAAGCACAGGATTGAGGGTGTTCAGGAGCTCCAGGGATGCGCTGCTCACTCCCTGCTGCAGCGCAGCCGGCTGCGACTAGATGTCAGCACTCCACTGGGCTACCGAGCCTCTGCAAGCATCAGCGAGCCCGGGGCTCGGGGCTGCCAGCTTAGTCCCGTTTACAGCAAAATACACGGGAAATAAACGCCACCAAAGCCTCACGAAGTCTCATATCAGGGCTGTGCAGGATAGCTGGAAAGCTACACGTGAACTGAGCCGTTCTTCTGCAATGACATCCAACACCGCACAAAAAAAAACCCCAAACAAACAAACAAACAAAACCACCCCCATTGGGACATCAAAAAGGGAAGAAAAGAAGAAAACAAAACCGGCAATAATTTTCTCAAGGCCTCAGACTGTTCCTCCAGACAAAGATCGCAGCTCCCACAATCACCTGGAACTGGAACAACTCTGGCAAGGCAGATGCAGCATGAATAGTTCAACAACACTTTTGTCATTTTGGCTTGGTTTTGTCTCAAACGTGATGAGATAACATCGTCTCTCGCAAGTCAATTTTATGAGGATCTGTCAACTCAGTCCCCATCTGTTCTGGAAAAATAAGCTTTTTTCAGGTTAGGATAGGATATATAGTCAAATCCACCGGGCACAGATTTAAATTAAAGTATTTGAAGCCCCTTCCTACTGCCAAGTAATGAGGGGAGGGTTTGCATTTGAGCTTCCATGTCATCCTGGTTTCTATTTCAAGCCTTTTATTATCACTTAACACTTAAAGTATATTCAGCAAAGAGCAGCAGTGCAGTGTCTGAGAATGCAGTCTATGCAGTACTGGTGAGACAGAGCAGGTAGGAAGGATAAGTAGAGTTTCATTAAATTAGAGGTATTCACTTACAGCTACAAAATATGAGTAAAGTCTGGTAGAAGAAAGGAAGGCTCTGCCTAATGTAGAAAATGAGAATCAGAGCATTAGAGTGGTATGATACAGGCAAGAGATTGCCAAAGCTGATTTCTTAGAGTGTTCAGTTAACCATTATTGCTTGGGGACATGGGGCTGCACACCCTGGTCTGACTTTTTGTGTGTATAAATATACAAACTGTCACAGCTACTGAACATCCAGCACTTGGAGCTGCACCCTCCACTGTACGCTATTGAAAAGGAAATGTGTCTAACACTGAAGGAGAGAGACCTGGGGCATTTTCAACAGCTACATCCTGAGCTCTGGTCACCAGTGTCACAGCTGGCTGTTAGAGATGTCTGCTTAGAGCTGTCACCCCCTATCCAGGAGCTGAGCCCTGAGCTTCACCTCACAGCACTTTAATAGATCAAGAGGCTCTAAGTAGCAGCATTTGCACCAAAATTGCCAAGGCATTAACACTGATTTCTTTCAATAATGGTGACATTACTCATGGTCTTATTTCATCACCTCTTCAGAATTCTAAACGCTCCACTAATGAAGAAATACCTGCTTCTGCCTGTGCTCTGACACTGCTGACGGTGAAGAAAACAAAACTGGTCTCCATAGGTATTGTTCACTGTTCTCATATTCAACTATTACTCACATTCTCAAAGAGTACAAAAAGCTTTTCATTAATCAATTACTAAGAAAGTCAGGAGTGATCTGTAACATCACAAACTGTGCTATATGGAAAGAGGATTCTTGTCACGTCTGCTCAAGTACCTGTCTCAGCGCTGTTTGCAGCAACTATCTGACAGGAGGGGAACTGGCTGGGTAGAGCAATGCCCCAGAAATTCCTGCCCAGTTGGGAAGAGTTAGGGACTGTCACATCCTTTTTTGTTTGTTTGTTTGCATTCCTCATAAAATGCTGGCAGCTGAAATCACTGAATATAACGAAGGCAAAGTCAGCCTAACAGCTCTTCCAAAGCAGCAGCTGCAGGTATTGGATAGAGGACACCTCTGAACTTTCAAAATGAGCTTTGGTAAGAACATGCATGCATGAAAGAGTGGAGATCAAGCTTTCCATCCACAGCCCATTTCCAGTCCTGGCATCACATCCTTCCCTGGAGGAAATATCTAACACGAGAATTTTCCAGCTCACACTGCCCTCCTAAAACCACTCTCTTCCACAAGTGAATGCAGAACCAAGCCTTCCCTTTCTTTGCTTCCAAGAGAAAGTAAGGGAACTATTTTCCTGCATCACTGAAGTGACTGATACTGTGCTGTGCTGGTGACAGCCTGAGGTTTCAAACCCCACTGTGCATGGAAGACTGTACTGTGTCATTCTCGGCCAGACTCACCACATATAGAAGAAAACACTTGATCAGGAAACGGAAATTACCCTGGCCTACCCAATGAGTTTCTGCAAAAACTGATGTCAGAGCAGCAGCTCATTTTGTGGGGCTATCTAGGGTTAGCAACGTATCGACACCAGAGCTGTATCACAGTCCAGACATACTTTGCCCCAGTGTAATTTGGTGCCAGTGATACCCTGACAGCTGAGACTGGAGCCCTGCGCTGGCTGGCAGGCATGTGGCTTTGCTCCTCTTCCATAGATCTGAGCATTAGGGAGTGCCCAGAGCTGGAAACAGGCTCACAGCCACCCCTGGGGCAAAGTAAACCTGTTTGTGTGTGAGGCTGGAAGTACCTTTTGCTTTCAGAGAAGGAAGAAGAGTGAATGAGAGGTGGGTAGGGAGTACAAGGATAAAGAAAAGGGGATGGAGAAAGAAAGGGTTCTCCAGACAAACTTCAAACTGCTTGCTGCTCTGAAGCCTTTGCAACGGGGTGGGGTTCTCTACAGACACATACTGACCGTTTAGCAAGATCAGGTTGCCTCAGAAAAGAGGCTTGTAAGGAAAAAGCTGGCTAGCTATGCCTGCCTCTTCTCCCAAAAATAACGGCTTGACATAAAATTTGAATCTAAGAACAACTGTAGATATCATGATACTTCTTTGTTACCTGTCCTGAAAGATTCAGGTGGACTCAGGTGGATCCACACATCACTGGCTTGGCCCTATGTTTTCCATCCCATGTTCCAACATGCTGACTGCATTAGCATTGTCTTTTATACTAATAATGTCTTTTACAGCAGAACTCCCCATGGGGGAAAGAAGTCTTTGAAGCTACCCATTCAAATCTTCAAAGAAGGACCTTGAAGAGCACTCACAGGGAGAATGTGGGAAAGTCTGGAACAGAGGATAATGCTATAAAGCTGGCTTTCCCCTTTGTCCATCCAACCCTGTACCACTGTTGTACTCCCACTTTTTGCAGTTATGTAAAACAACCTGAGTGATGAAGAAAGTTTATCCATTCTTCAATTCTGCTGGAAATGTCTACCAGTTTCTTCAAAAGGCGGTGACCAGAAATAACCCATAAACCTGCAATACAGATTGCAGCCTTAACCCTGGCAGAGAGGAGACTGGAGTGGGGGAAGATGCGGGTGCTGGAGAGGGGCTGCATGGTCCAACAGCATGCACTTTTTAGGCATTTTTTAAAAGCCAAACTCCTAACCTCTGCTAGTGGTACATAGCAAAAGTCTCTAAGAAATGCCAATTTATACTACTAAAGATTCTGGTAAAATCTGATATATTTTAGCTGTGGAATCACACTATTTAGAGAAATAGTAAATCACTCAAGAAGACATACTTTATGCCCTTTGAGCAGACACTTTTTCTTTCATTTCCTCTGTGACATATTCCCCAACCCACACCATTAAGTCATATCTCTTACAGGAAATTCTGTGGTAAAAGCAGAAAGATTCCATCAAAAGCCGACAACAAAAAGTCGTGTGCATGTCCTGTGGCTGCTCATTACCAACCCTGATCAAGAGCTGTGCACTGCTCTCTGCATTTCCCATTGAATGGAAACTGCTGAGTTCTATTACGTTTATTACTTAGCTCAGGATTATCTGCAATATGTGCTCCAGGAATCACACCTCGGACCAGCCCAAACCAGGGTTGCTCACGTCTTGCGAAGCATTGCATCTTCCCTGCAAGATCAAACCGAGGAGGCTCTCAGACCACTCTTGGACACGATCGATATCACCTCTGTAGCAGTTGCCAAGAGAATTTTCAATGGTGTCATGGAAGAAAAGTTTGCTGATGGAAATACTAACTGGGGACGAATTATGACCATATTCACATTTGGAGGTCTTCTCACTAAGAAGCTTCAGGAGCACGGAGTTCAGCTGACTGCGGAGGAGAAGGAGCAGATCTCCTATTTCATCACAGAGTACATCATAAACCACAAAGCCCAGTGGATAGATGCGAACGGTGGCTGGGTGAGTTTCTTATTTTCCACCGACGTCTTGATTAGGAGATTTCATTTAATTAAGGGAAAATAGTTTTATAGCCACTGTCAGAAACATTTTACTTAGGGTTTCATTTGGTGGTTTAATATTTTATGTCTGGAATGTCTCATTGAGACTTACAGTGAGAGCTTCACTTCTGCTTTAAACAGAACAAAGCTAAAACAAAACTTCCTTTTCAAAAGGCACCTTCTGATCTTTCTTCATAGGATCATACCATAATTCAAGCTGAGAGGGACCTTAGAAAATCATTTGGTCCAGCCTTCTGCTCAAAGCACTTTAAACTAGGCATAATAAGAAATTCCCAATATTAAATCTAAAATTAAGTGGCATCCTAAGGTCAGTCAGTGCGACAATTTCGCTTCCATAGAGGAGTCAGTCCAAAATTACTGGGGTTCAGTTTAAGGGAAGAGTATACAGGTGTGATGCTCACAAATCAAACTAGTACTTTTGTTGTGGATTTCAACAAAGACATTATTTTATCCCCCAAATCAGTTTTACTTACAACCAAGGTCCAGTTAAGTATAACTGAGGCTAAATCTTTATTGTTTGGAGTGACGCACTCCTAGAACTTCCGTCTATCAATGGTGAGTGCTGAGAAGAACACTTGTCAATAAGTGGATTATTTTGCCCAGCTGCTGAAATTACCTTCTTCCAGTGAAGGGAAGACCCCTTTTGCTTTTGCAGAGTTCCATCAGACCAATACTTTTTTCTTTTGCAGTTAGGGGAATCTGGAAACCTATGACATGTGTCAGTTATTTCCTTGGTACTTTTTTCCTTTACTTATATGTAAATGTCACTTTCTCTTTCCACCCCCTCTCATCCCACTTCTCTCATATCTCCTATTTGCTATTATTTTTTCCCCTGATTTATTTTCTAGTCTCTTGCTTTTCCTTTTTTCTTTCTGCTTGTTTTAATCCTTCTCTGTCTATAGCTGTAAAAAAGAACTGATAGTGACTCAGGACCCCTTGGTGCATCAGATTTATTGAGCAGCCTTCTCTTTCCATCTCTTTCAAATAAAGTCAATTTTATTTAAGAGAAGTATCAACTCCTGGCAACATTCTGTCATAACAGGGGGCTCATCATAGTAGAATAAGGAGACTTAAAGGAAGATATTTTTAAGTATATTACTACATCAGAGACATAGTACTTGTATCTGCCTGGAAGATGTGGTCTCAGGTGATAGAGTTCATGTCAGTTTTCTATTTACACAGGGAGGGCACAGTCTTGACTTAGAGATAAAACAAACATTCAGCGAGGTGCAGCTATTTTCAGCTACAGTTTTTCAAGCCTTATTCATCTTTTGGAGGTAGAGCTCTGAAAAGCTGTCCCTCCACCCACAGGGCTGTAGCACCCTGTTAATCCGACACTAGCACAGGGTGGTGGGGTTTTCCTATGTGTTTTTAAGCTGTCCCTAACTGCTTTTTCTTTTCACAGGAAAATGGCTTCCTAACAAAGTTTGAAAGAAGATCACTACTATCTTTCTCCAAAATTACAGCCCTGTTCATAGCTGTTTTTTCCTTGCTCAGAGAGTACTACTGAAATAAAAGGACCTGCCACTTATGTGTAATCTAGGTATTGCCACAAGCTTCACTTCTCAACCTTCCTCCAAGACATATCAATAAGAAAATAATTTCCTTCCATGATTTGTTTTTAATTTATTTGTATTTATTTGGACTAAATACAATGTTTAACATGCTATCCTAATTACCAAACCTGAAGATGAGATCCCTCCTAAGAGGAATCCACACAACATCTTGCAGCAATTCAAGTCCATCTTTCCAGGCAGGATTGAGATAATTTTCCACATCCAGACAGCTCTTGGAATCTCGCTTGAATCTCCATGAAAGAACATTGTTTTAGTGAAATACAATCCAATGGGTTAAGAAACAAGTTTTTATGTCATTTGTTTTGTAAATGAAATACTACTGTAATGCATTTTATTGCAATCTTTGTATAAGCAAAAGGGGGCATTTTTGTGAAGATATAAGGAATGCAAATTCCAGTATAAAAGTGGTTAGAAGTTACTTATACAGACTAAGCAATTTCTATGGGAAGAACTATTTGTGGAAGCTAGCAACTTAAAAAAGTGCACTCACTTACTGTTACTGCAATGGTATGTGTTTCTGTGCTGTATTTTTTAATTGCTCATATCTACAGTGGATGTTCTTTCATATCTGTGTGGTGTAATCATCTTGCTGAACTTTCTTTTAAAAATAGGCAAGTATAAAATATTTTTAAGGTAAGAAAATCATGTAAATACACTATTATTTTTTAAAAAATATATTAAAATATGAATTTTAAAGCTTTAGAATTGGCCTCATTTTTTACCTGAGTAAGATAACTGTTAGAAAAGCTATCACAATGCTACTGGGAAATCCCTTAGTATGTGCGTTTGACCTGGCATTCATGGATGTCAAGACTTTAATTTTCTGTAGTACTTCTGCTAGCTTGTATAAGAAACAGACATCTTGTGGCAAAATAAATTAATTGGATCAGCTCTGATGACAGTAATTATTGTTTTATATTTCAAAACTCCACAAATTCAAAGTAGTGTGTAAGAGACTTCCTGGCTTTTACAGACCGGGGCAATTACTGTTTTGACTATAAGTCCACTTGCTTTGAAAGGTGAAACACTAATTCTTCAAGAGTTCATTCTAGAAGGGTTTTTCTTTAGCTGTAGTGACATCAGGGTACTAAGACTGGGTCTAAACACCCTTCTTTTGTAGACATGCTAGAAGGTGAATCAAACTGAGCCAGAAGTTACCTGTGGTACACAACGGCACTACTGTCTGACACAAATCCTCTAGAAAATCCAGGCTTTATAACACTGAAAGAAGACCTGGTGAAGGGCTCTCTATCTTTCATTCTTCTAGCAATGAATTTTGAATCTTTCATCTCAATGTAAGGCATTTTTTGCACTAAGAAGAATCATTTACTGGAACAACCTTCCCAGAGATGTGGTAGAGTCCCCATCACTGTCAGTTTTCAAGATATAACTGAACAGAGCCCTAGACAATTTCCTCTAGGCTCCCTTTTCCAGGAAAGGTTGGACCAGACAATCTTTCAAGGTCCCTTCCAGTCTGGGCTGTTCTGTGACTCTATGGTCTAACTTGATGGGTTTAACCACAGAATACAAGCATGCATTAATGTTTGTTAGAATCTCTGTTGCTCCTTTTGCTCCTTCTTTCTCTCCCTCCCTCTCTCCTCTCCCTCTCCCTCCCCACTGAAAACAAGAAAGATTATTTAGAATGTACAGTAAGACTTGTTAGATAAAGTTTGTTGCTGTTGAAGAAAAGATGGCAGCATTCTGAGGGCATGGAGCAGCTAAAGAAAAATGCCCAACTCCAGAACAGCTACGGAAGTTCCTGTGTAGAAATGACATTTCAAAACATGTTATGACATATATTTACTCATTTGCAGTCTAAGCCTTCATGATAAGAACAGAAATTCATACTCAGTTTCTTTTTGTGCACTACTGCAAATGCAGATTATAGTGGCTAACACCAGTCTATTAATACCACATCCACTTCCTTTTACACTGATCTAGTAACCTACTTCATACTCAAGAGTACAGTTTTTTATTTAAACATAAAGGCCAACCATGCCTTTTCAAAATCTAGGTGATACAACTATTTTACAACTCATCTTTGTGGGTTTAAACAAAAGAAGCCTGGATCATTAACGGTCCAGCGGGCTGCAGGTTATCTTCATCAAGAAAAAATCTTCCTTTGCTCTGCATTTAAGAGCAAGAAAAGCAGTGATGAGATGCACCACCCTGATTCTAAACACAATAAGATGTCTGAAAACAGCAAGGCTACTAGCTAAAGTAGGCTACAAAATCGTGTAGATGTACTTTGTTAACTGTCATGAAGTTATCCTTACATAACACTGAGCAGTGCCCAGGTCCTGGGGCACTGCTGTTTAAGGGATCCTTACAGCTGTCAGGCAATACACAGGAGAACACAGTGCTGCTTCCAGAGCAAAAGGTGAGGTCAGAGAGCTGCACAGTGGGACAGCTGATGCCTTCATCCATCTGCACTGTGGCTAAATTGAGATGTCATCAAATGCCACGTGGAAGAGATTTGTGAAAACAGGTGTTCTCCCATGGAAATGTAGCTTTCTGCACTTAAAATCACAGAATCACAGAACCAATTAGGTTGGAAAATACCTCTGAGGTCTCTGAGCCCAGCCTTTGACCGATCACCACCTTGTCAGCTAGACCATGGCACTAGACACACCACCATAGACACCGGACAGGAGGCACTGTCAACCAGACACATGTTGCTTCTTGAACACTTCCAGGGACAGTGACTCTGCGACCTCTCTGGGCTGTCCAAGGTGGGCTGGAACACACCATGTGCCTGACACTGTCCTATTCCCTTTGGACAAGGCTGCATGGCTGGCACACCTTCCCTGTGGGCACGGGGCTCTCCCTCCTCCACACCCCTCCCTCGGGGCCCGCTGGCAGATGCCGCAGGGATGTGAAACTGCCTGGCAGACGGTGGTAAAATATCCCGCCTAAACGTAATTTCCCTTCCTGCAACAAAATCAGCGAAGGGGAAATCCTTCGCGATCTGCGCCAGGCCGAAAAAAAAAAAAAAAAAAAAAAAAAAAAAAAAGAAAAAAGGCTGTTGTTGGCAGGGCCCTCCGGCACGGCGGGGCCGGGGCCGCGGGGCCGTTGCCCTCCCGGGCCCCGAGCAGAGCAGCAGGGCCCGCCCGGCTCATGGAGGAGCCGCCGGGGGACGCGATGGCGGCCGCGCTGCGGGCGGCCAAGCAGGCGCTGCGGGGGGAGCTGCGGCAGCGCCTGCGGGCGCTCAGCCCTGCCGAGAAGCAGCGCCAGTCCCGCCTGCTCGGCCTCAAGGTGGGTGCCGTGGGCCCCCGAGAGCAGCGCCCGCCATGGCGCGGGGAGCGCGGCCGGGACTTTCCAGGCCCCGCCCGGAGACCGAAAGCGTGACTCAGGGCGCCCGCCGGCTCCTCGGGCCCTGCCGAGCGCGGGGTGGGCTCCGCCTCGCAGCCTGCCCCTCGTCCCTCCTCGGCACTGCCGGGGGCCGGGGTGGTGGCTTCGGTGTGTCAGGGACTGCGGGGAGCAGCGCCCCGTCACCGGGCTGGGGGGGGAGGTGGGGACATGGAAGGCGTGGAGTGCTGGGGAGACACTTCACCCACGGGATTGTGGGGACACTTCACCCACGGGATTGTAGGGACACTTCACCCACGGGGTGCTGGGGACACGTGAGCCGTGGGTGTTGGGGACGCTGGGGGCAGACTGCCGCGCACCCCAAGTGGGGCACCTCGGGGGTGGTGGTGGGTGTTCATCCCAGACGTTTCACGTCACTTCATGTGGCTGCTCGGCCGGGTCTGGCCGCACGTACAAAAAAAAAAACAAACAAACCCTCAGCGACTGCCTGGTTTGGCCTCTTGTTTTATGCGCTGTCATCTCCCTTCTGTATCTTCCAGCGGTGTTTCTTCCATGCAATTTTATTTCTAATACAATTTTTACACTTTAAAAGAACTCAAGCTGGGTTTGCCTAACTGGTATCCTAGCACAGCGTGATGTGGGTATGTACTTTTGAAGTGTCCTGTTTGTGTTTGGATTACACAGTTTTTATATAGATGTATTTTATCATTTTAATAAACACGATAAAATTTTATTTTTCAGTCGCTGCATGTAATAGAGCAAAGTCCTCATTTTTTTTGCAGCACCAGCGGGTACTTCTGGATGATCTACATTTATATGGTTATTTTCCTGCCAGAGGATCTCAAATCATTTTATAGACTTCGTTTACTACTAACGTGTAGCCACTTCATGAGTGGGATGTGGCACTGTAGAAACTTTAGGTTGTAGGAAGTTTAACTGGAACTCACATAACGTTTTTGTTTCATAGAGGATACTTTTTATAAATATGTATATATGACATTTTCTACTGTTATGCTAATGAATTTTAGTAGTCATGCATCCTGGATATAAGTCTCTCAGTTTTTAGCAAATACTGATATGCATCCTCTTCAGAAATGCAGAGTCCTCAGCCAACTTTGTAAGCACCTAGCCCACGTAGTACTGAATTTTTAGAAGCCCCTCAGCCTTTGTCTAACTGCTGCTGATAAATACAGCAACAGAGCACTCATTTCTGTTAGTGAGAGGACACTGGAAGATACAGCTTTTGTTTTGCTTAAAAGAAGGCATCAGGAAGTAGGGCATAAATTGATCTTATCCTGCCGCTTTAATAATCTGACACAAATTGAAAATCCTGAGCTTGTATGAGACAGAGGGGCACTGTGCAAGGGGCAGAAAGTAGAGTCAGCTTCCTTACAGGGGGGTGATAGAGCAGGCATGGGGAAATTTTTGAAAAGGCTGAGAAAATATCTGGAATGATCTAAGGCCAAAAATGTAGCTTTGTAACATATATATCAGTGCTTACAGCTAATAAAAGTGAGCAGGTTATTTTATAACACCTGAGTAATATTTTTAGTAGTAAAATCTCAGAATAATCTTTATATTCCAAGTGAAATAGCTTCACAGGCAGACCTAGCCACCAGTATTTAATTAGCTCCTGGATTATTATTCTTTTTTTAATGTTTATGTTCATGATTAAAGTCGTGCTGTTTGCATACTCTGATTCTTCAAAAATTTCCATCAGCTAGTGAACAAAGGGCAGTAATACTTGTGAAGTGTGGAAATTTTTTCACTCTTCTCAGAGTGAAACTGCTCTGAGTCATAATAGGAGCATATTCACAGTTCTGAGAACATCTGAAGTTCTGTGGGTTTACATTTTCAACCTCATTTTTTTTCCTATATTCAGCCTAATCAATGTGTGACTGGATATGTTAGAGCAGATGGGACCTGTGTGGTGCCCATAGCACACAACACTCCTCTGAAAGAGAGTTCTGGGTCTCAGTTTCTCTCTTCACCAAACCCATGAGAAGTTTCGGCTCTGGAGGCCCTCAACAGTGTGAATCACAACCATTTCCTGGAGTCTGGAGTTTCACTAAATAGTCCCCTTTTTCAAACAAAAGCTACCATGGAAATTCTGTTCTTTAAGAGCTTAATCCCTTGATTGGAAAAATCCATGTGTTGGGCTGAGCAGATACAAAAAGAAATAAAATATGGGTTTGAATTGTTAAAATGTTTCTATGGCCAAGGAACAACACATTACTGTAATTTGATCTGGAGTGTTTCTTTTTTTTTTTTTTTTTTTTTTCCCTTGCAAAATTATATTCATCTTCTGACTGATTCACCTGGGCTCTTAAGTGCTCTGCTGGAAAGAAAAAAAGAAAGAAAAAAAATTAGTGAGAACCCTGTCTTGACTTTGGTACGGGCATTTATATCTCAAAACAAGACCAGGGCAAAGGCTAAAGCTCAGATCAAGTTACCCTGCAGTTATGCAAACACAGAGCAGAGGATTTGCTGCACTCTGTTCTCTACATGGTAGAGAGTTTCTCTATTTCTCGGTTGTCTGATATTTTTGGCAGATTTTTGTGTGTAGAATAAGAATAAATCACATTTAAATGTGAAAGGACACATTTGTATTTGTTTTGTCCAGATGTAAGTAACAAAATATATAAGGTACTAGAGAATGAGAAAACAAGCTTTTAAAAGCCTCCTTTCAAATGTTAATGTGGATTTTAATCTGGAATGGGCAGAGACACAGTGAGGTATGAGTCTGCTAACACTTTTTCACCATATAAGCGTTTTTTTATTTTCTCTCCTATATTCAGTCTTTTATAAGCCCAGCACAGTCTCATGAAAAGCGAAAAATGGCAAGGCCATCTTTCCTTCAAGCTCTGAAAAATGTGTAGTTATAAGATCACCCATTAGAAGCAGGTGATGTTTAAAGTCATATATCTAAACTTGCTGGAGGGAAGACATTCAGGTTAAAAGAAAGAGGGGCCAGGTCTTGGAAGACTTTGTGGTCTGCAATCATCTGCTCTGATGCTAATTTTCTTTTGAGTTATTATCATTGATGTGCTTCTTATTCTACCCAGGCCTGGATGAGAGATGGGCATATAAAAAAGATGGAAGAAAAGGAATGCTAAAACCTCCTGTCTTGTACAAGCTGGCAGTTCTGACCTGCTGTACCTTTCTCCAGTGATGTTAGGCATTTGAGGATGTCTGTACTGTATGGCACAGATATTTAGGGCATCAGGAGGTTGTCTCTAAAATTGTTTTTTACTGGCCCAAACCTGTGTTACAGTGTTTTGTTCACTAGCTGCAAAAATCTGCCTATTTTGATTTTTGCTAGTGGTAGAAATGTTGGAGTAGGAAATAAAGCCTGTTTTATCATGCATCAAATTTTGTATCTCTGCCCTTTTCAATTGATATTTTGCTCCAGTTTTGTGTTGAATTAAAATAAATTGATATTTTAAAAAACTTTTTATGAACTGACTGCATCAATTTCCCATGTAGGTGATTGGCCATCCCAAGTACCAAGAATCCAAAAGAATTGCAATCTTCCTGAGCATGCCAGATGAAGTCCAGACAGAAGAAATAATCAAGGATATTTTTAAGCAAGGCAAAGAGTGTTTCATCCCCCGTTACAAGCCCCAGAGCAATCGCATGGACATGCTGAAGTTATCATCAGCTGAAGACATTTCTTCACTTGCTTTGACATCCTGGAATATTCTTCAGCCCAGTGATGATGACAGTACAAGGGAGGAAGCTCTTGATGGAGGTGAGAATTTTCTTCCTGCATTGTGGAGTTTTTGAGCAGGACAAGGAGCCTGGAGGCCAGTAGGAAATAATCTGATAGCAAGAGTAAAATGTTACACTTTGATTTTATATGTTTTAGAGAGATGCTCCTTTCTCTTGCCTGTTTCTCTCTACCCTGTGCCACCCCTGTGACATGCCAGCAGGGCAGGGACAAGACTGCACTGAGCCAGCTGAAAGAAAACTCAGCCCTCCAGATAAATCATCTTCCTCTGATTCATGGACATCCTCAGCACAGTCTCAGCAAGCATAACATGGAGGCTCATAAAGGAGGCAGGGGCTTGCTGGGGGCTGCCACTGAAAATCACGGGGTTCACAGGGTTAGGATTCACTCTGAGAAATTTAGTTTATGATGCCTGAAAGTTTGGGGACTTTTCAGGTGATGCATGTAGACTGACATAAGAATTTTCTGAAATCTTTGATCCTGCCAATAGTATTGCATAGATGAATCACGGTGCTGATATGGAGCCGGCCCATGTAGAACAGCTCTCTGGGCTGAGACTTTAGACTAAAAATAAAAGTAGTTTCTTGTAGGCCTGGATAAATATTGCAAGGTCTTTTCCATCATTATTCTCTCACATTTTTATTTTGATCTTATAATGCTGTCTCAGACACTGGATTCTTCATAGAGTTGAAAAGTTAGAAGTTCATTTAGATCAAACTTGTGTATGTGTATTTTAATCCCCAAATAACCTCTCTCTTTCTTAATGTAAAATTCCCCAAGTCCTACAAATCCATAAACAATCTTACTTTTTCTGTGTTTGCATTCATTATTTTCATTCTTTTTGTAAACACTTTAATATCTTCCTGAAACATCTACAGAAACATTTAATCTTACTAATGGAAAACTCATGTTGAACTTGTGCTTGAGACCTGAGTCTGGGAAAATTTTCTCTAGATGGAAATTCTCAGTGCAGGCAGCTTCCACCCCTGACAGACTTATCAGCCTTTAATGCTTGATAAAGGGACATAACATTTCTGTGACTCTGCTTGATTGAACTTGGCCTTGTATTTGCTTTGGGATGCCAATGTACTTTCCCAGAACACTTCACTTGTGTTTGTTTCATTTTTATTTTCTATCATTACCTCTTTCCTAATTCAGAATCCCTTTTGTGTCTACATTTTAGCTAGCAAGGGATTTCACTGCTTCATACTACCATCTTCTATACATTCCATATTTAGCACCGTTACTTGTTTTCCTGAGTTTTGTCAAAAAATTGTATATATTGGTGGGATTTAAGGGCTTTTGGAGGTAACCTTTAAAATACCCAGGGTTCTGTTGACTGAGCTTATTAGTTCAGGCTCTCAGGACAAGTTTTTGTACTACTGATGAGCTGCTGTTAACTAAATTCAACGAGTCTGTTGCAGACATCACAGAGTAAACACACAGTTTTAGATACAATAAGAGTGAGGATTTGTGAGTGTAGAGTGCACTGAGATGTACCTGGGTGCCAGGCAGCGAAGGTGGGGGAAGGCTGGAACACGTTTTGGTGCTTGGCTAGTTCTGGAGCTGCTGCTTCCTTCTCTGCACCAGAGTATGGTTATGGGCAGAGAGCAATGCCAAAAGAGCTACTGCAGTCTACAGAGAGATGCCAAGAGACCAGTTGTAACAACTGGTGTATGTCCATGTCAGACTTGTTCTGCCTGAAACTTGATTTTAGTCTGTTTGTACTGTTTGTACAGTAATTTTGGAATAATGCCATTTGGATTGGAAGTCAGTCCTTGGAGAGTTTTTGTAGATTAGAGAGAAAAAGTTTGGGGGTTTTACACAGTTGCATATTCAGGCACACACACTCCTAATTTGTCCCCACAGAAACACACACTTCATCTCAATATGTCTTTAAATTCCTTTTGCTGGGGTGGGGTTTCTTTTGTGTCAGTTATTATATTTTTGGAACTTTGTTACATTTGGGGGAATGCAGATTGTCTTGCTGCTACATCCATCCTCCATTGTTGGAATTATGCATGGATGACACATTTATCTCAGTGATGTTATCAAATACGGTGGTGATCTGAGGCATTTACATTGTTATAAGGAGATAACATGGTGTTACATTAGTAATGTTCCCATTGCTGGCATAAGTTGCTATGTAATTTCCAAGAAATACCCTGCAGGTACATAAATAAGTCATGTCATTTCTGAGTGTATTCATTTTGCATGGCAAAAAGCTTAAATTCACACTGTCCTTAAAAGTTCAGGCATGGTTACTGTGGAGAATAACTCAAATATAAGACTAGGTATAATTTTTGCGTGGGGTTTCCTAGTCTTCTGTAGCACTCACAGGCAGTGTTGAACAGACACAAACACCTCCTTTTGGAAATGATCCTTCTTCTGTTGGACCTGTTTTCATCTTGGCAGAACAATGTGTTGACATAAACAGAGATCACTGCAGTTTTGTAGCACAAAGTCTGTGATCTTCTCTCCTATTTGTGGGTGACTAATTGGCATATGAAGTGTTGCTTTCTTTAGGCTAAACGAACACCATAACAGAAAAAACAAAGGTGAAAGAAGTTCAGGTGTTTTGGAATATGGCTGTGTGTCGGTTCATGACTTGAGTAATTTCCAGCTATACCTGTTGAAAGACTTAAACAACTTCAGGAGTATGACAAAAGTATATTTTATTCATAGGTACCAATTCCCATTTGTATCCTTGCCCATCAGGAGTAGGAATGTGCACTGGTATCGGGTTTTGCCCAAGGTAATACTGCTGATGAAAGTTCAGGCAGGTTGCAGTACTTGTTTACAGAAGTGTAGATACCTTACACAACTTTGGAAGGAGTAGATCAGATAAAACGATGCTCCCTGTTTGCCTTTTATCACTACTCCTACAGAAATTTCAAGAACACTTCCCCAGCAGCTCCAGTTTCAGTGTGGTTTAGGGAGGCGGTGTGATTCATCGAGCTGGACATGGGCTTCCTCATTTGTAATGTTATTTATTGTAACTTAAACCTGCTCTGAGAACTATGGGTGAAAAAGCTACCTTAACTCCTCTGAAAAAGAGATTAGTCTTACTGGCACAAAAAAAAAAAAAATTAAAAAAAAAGATTGGGTTGAGTATCTCCATCTGGTAAAATTCTTGGAGATGGCTTCTATGAAGAGAGGCAGGTAGCCAACTTCGGACTGGAAGGATTGAACCTGAGCAAATATTGTGCTTTCAATGTTGGTAACTGAATTGAATTGCTGACTAGTAGTTGGAGCTGTACAATAAATGATAGACAACTTTTCAAACAATCACCTGGGTTATGGAGAGAGAGGGTTTGGCCTAGATAGTTTTCTTGGCCAAAAAATGAAGTGTTATTAGAAGCTATGGTTCTGAATCTGCTTACTCTGATGGATTGGGACATGCTTTTCTGAGAAATGCAAGAAATGGGATTATGTGTACAAACTTAATTCAGTCTCTTAATCTCTTGTCAGTTCTGCCCTGGTCTCAAAGTACGTTTTACACTGGCCTTGTCCATCATATATGGACTCATTCATAGATGAACCCAGATACAATGGTCTGGGCAATGATGCAGAAGATGAACGCTGCTGACTATTAATGAATGCTGCTAATGAGTATCTGCTCAGTCATCTGTTTTCTCTCAGCTCAGGTTGGAGCTGCATTATATGCCTCTTCACCGTGCATTATTCAAACCTTGAGGTGCAGACGGAGATCTATATTTCTGTTTGGGCTCTTCATCAGTACAGTGTTCAGTGACTTAAAGATATTAGGTGGTATTTGCTGATGGAGAAGCAGCAGAGGCTCAGGATCCTGGTTCCAGCTTAAGTTGTGCAGAGGAACTGCCCCCAGACTTGTCTCCACCTTGGACTAGACCTCGTTTTCCAAGCTTTAATTTCTCGGCCACCATAATATCCCTTTCCATCTTTTTGCTCTTTGCTCGGCCTCTCTGAACCTCCTTCCCCAAATGTCCTTCTCTGGCCTTTCTCATCATATTCCTCACTTCCTCCTGCTCTCAGTCCCAACCCCCTGATTTCAGGGGCAGCAGGGCCAACATAAATAGCTTGTGCCTGCCAAAAGGGAGGAGATCATATGCTTTGTCTTCTTTCACTTGTCTGCTTCCAGACATACAAGATGCCGCATCCCAGTTTACTCATTTCCTTCCCCGCTGTGCTGAGTTCTTTCTCTTTTTCATTGGCTTAGAAAAATTTCTCTGTTTAATGGTACTTTTTGTACTAAACGGTACAAAAGACATAGTTTTGTGATTGTTTCTTTTGGGCAGTGCATGATTAAATAAGCTGCTGCCCTTTCTCCTCCTCTTGCTCCCCACCCCTCCTCTCCTGTGCCAGCACAGATGGCTCTGCAGCCACAGTGGGAGCTATACCAGCAAACTAGTCTTGGTTAGAAGTAACCTAGAACCAGTAGATGCAACTAAAGGGCTGGTAGGAAGCTGCTGCTGCTGCTGGATTGTGTAAATGGGTGTCATGCCAAAAAATGTCTCAGTGAAACTTCGGTCATCATTTCCTTCCATGTTTCAGTTCCCAGTCTTGCCCCAGTCATCAGGACTAGGAGAAGCCACCGAAATGGAAGTCCTTCAGAGTCCTGGCAGCTGGAGTAGGGTTGGCAGGAGGAGCTGAGCCTGCAGCTCCAGGTGCTCTGTCTTTGTTCCAATTCTGACTTAGGGAATTTTCTCTCCTTGTGTTTTCAGCCTATCCTGCATCTCTGTGGTAAGCTGCATTAGCTTCCTGCTCTGTTGTAGGGTATTTTCCTCCTTTTCCCCACCCTGTTTTTGTTGGGAATTTTGTAACCCAGATGAGTGGATCCGGTTTACCATGTGGCCATCTCAGTGCAGTGTGTGTGGGGAGGGAATGAGTAGCCAGGATGGAGGGAACATCCCCTGTGGCAGTGGCTCCTAGAGAGAGCTGTGGGGCCACCCTTGCAACTGGGACTCCAGCCGTGGTACAGAGAGCCCCAGAACTCACCCTGACACATCTCTCCTAAGCCCCATGCAAATGGCAGGTTTTCAAACATTTACAACCTTGCATCAGCCCAGCTCAAATGGATTTGCACGGGGCTAAAGCCATATCATCATCGCAGAGGGTACCAAGTTCTTGCCACAAGGCATGGAGCAATAGAGCTTTCCCCGTTGTTGTTTTTTGCTGCCTTTATTCTTGGAAACCAGTGAACCATTTTGGCAGAAATAAAACAAACATAACCCCCCTTCCTGTGGCTCAGTTTGGCATAAATACCTAAGCTGGAAAATGTCAGCACTTGACAATATAGCATCTTATATGTAAGGGAGAATGCTGAATAATCTGCTACTACTCTACAACAGCATAATGTATTTTTGCTCCCAGAAAGGAATATATTAAGAATTAAAGTTGTATTTTGTAATTTAATTTAGAGACTCCTGGCATTTTCAGCACTGGAAGCTTTGGTAGGCTACTGATCACAGTATTTGTGTTCTACCTTGAAGATAATTAGTGAAATATTAACTAGATAATCTGTGCTCTAAGAGCATATTTATTATTAATAAAAAGGAAAGTTCTGAATTTGAAACAAAGTGAGGAACTATTAACATGTCTAGCAGCAACTTCTTGCAGCTTCATTTTCACATAACCTTTTGAATGTTGGCTTTTAAGGTTAGAGTAGTTTTATCTTTCTGCCCTTTTAACTTCCAAAACACTTTGAGACTTGCTGTAGCATAAATTACAACAACATGCTGGTAGCATAAACAGAAAGGGACAGCTTACCTGCATGGTTTATTTGGTTTATAGGGACTGTTTATGATGGGAAATGTGATCCTCTTGCAAGGAAAATGCTGGCTACCTCTAGGTTACAGTTCCAAACAACCTCAAGTACTTTGAAACTGTTTCTGAGTGTCCATTAACCTGATCTGAAACTTTGCTGTTGGGATTTGCCCTGCAGAAACATTTTTGTCTGCAGAAACTCTTTTTCACCTGTCTTTAAACTCCTGCTATTTATTCATACATTCAAAGAGTCTACATTTGCTGCCAGGACTGATGGCCTTGTGATGCCATTAGTATTCTTAGTTATTCCAAATTTTAGCACAGGTCTTCAGAAGTGTGACTGAAGTGGTGGCAATACAGTCTTAAGAGGAATAGGTTTAACTCAGAACTGCAGAATAAAATGTGATGTGAAAAAAAGATAATGGGTTGCCCCCTCCTCCCTCAGAAAATGTACCAGAATTGAGAGGGCTTTGAAATATGAGGTACATTAGAGTTTGGAAATATAAAACGTTGTGAGGAGAAAATGCTGTGGCTTGAAGCACAGGGAAGGTCTAATATACTTCTTCAGCTGCATTAAATGTTGCATAGCTGTCCATGAAGACAATGGGACCATACAAAATGATGCTAATCGTTCTGAAAAAATATGTGCAGTAAATAATGCTCAGAGTTAACTGCGTATTTAAATGAGCTCTATGCAGATTGGAATGTACCTGGAATAAGTGAAATATGGGTATGTGGAAAGCAGAGATGTTAAATATAACTGCAAAGGAAAAAATAAAAAAAAACCAAAAAAATACCCCAAACCAGGTTGTAAAGTACTATTAGATTTTCTTTTCCTCTGGGAGACTTGATTAAAACTTACAGTACAAAATATGTCAAGGGATAGATTATAATTTAAAATCTTTTTACACTGGTCGTAAAAAAAGAAAACCTGAGAGCATGGCACGAAACAAAATTGAAAATCAAGGCTTAGCTCCTAATGTAATTTATTTTTTAATGAAATGATTTAAAGTTTGGAATGAACTTCTGTTTGGAGACAATGAGCCGTAGTATTTTGATATGCATAAGAAGAACAAATTCAGTGCAAGTGAGGCATTAACATTCTGGTGATGAATCTTCTGGTGGAGAGAGGATGCTTCCCCTCACAGAGCAGGATCAGAGCGCTGGACATTCAGTACAGCATCCTGTGTTTTACAGGAGTCAGGAAATCTTACAACTTGTAGCTGTGTAGCAATAACTGAAATTTCTTCCTACCTCTGCAGCTGCAGTCTGCAGCTTATCCCCTTAAAAACAGGTTCTGTTTTCTCTTTCCAGCCAGCATTTGGAGCTTTCCTCTAAGCATCTAATTTTACTTGTATTAAGCCCTTGGCTCTGCTGCCTTCTGACAGCTGTGAGTTGTACTGGTTAGTTAGCTGTAATGTGAAATATTATGCTCCTTATTATATTAATATTATATTATGTTCCTGAGATGTGTGAAATATTATGTTCCTTGTATTCATTTTAAATTTGCTGCTTTCAGTTCAAGTGATACTTCATTCTTCCATGATGAGAACCAAATAAGAATGTCTGATTTACTTTCTTTTTATTATCCATAGTTTAGTTGCACCTGTAGTATATCTATTGTATTTTTTGTCTATCAAACTTTGTCTGTTTTCTTATTCTCATATAGAAGTTTTTCTAGATCTGTAAGAGTTCCAGCCATTGCTCTTTCAACCTTTACAATCTCTCTGATGTTATTTTGGAAAAAAAGATGCCTGAGAGAAAATTTTATGTCCAGGTAAAGAAACACATGTGAGATACATGCAGTGGCACTGGAGATGTTAATTCTTCCTATTTATACCATAAAATTGCCTTTTACATCAGATCACTGGGCAGATCTCTTGCTGGTTACCACACAGGTATCCCACAATGATGCATCTTTACAAAAATACCAGTTCCAGTATTAAAGATCCATAAAATAGTTTTCTATTATTCTATCTAGCTTGTTCCTTAGCAGGTAGAGCTAGGAGAGTGCTCACTTGGAAATTAAACATTTCAGGTGATAGCAAGCTTCCCTCTGGGTTTTTCTGCATCCCAGCTTGCAGTTGAAACATGTGGGAGTCCATCCCAGTTCTGGGATTACTCTCTCCTGGAGCTTGTCTCAGCCCTTCCCCTTGTCTGCACCATCTTCCCGAACTCTCTGAAACAACTTAATAATCAACACTCAATTTACTAGGTGAAGGCAGACACTTTTAGCTGATTTTCTCCCAGTGCTTCTGTCCAGAAGCAGGTGCAACATTATTACAAAGAGACTCTTTTTTTGATAGGCTTTTGAAAAAATGCTCTGAAATGCAAAACTTCACGTATTTATGTGGCATCATTTTGTAATGTCCTGAATTTCCTTCGTGTAGACTAAACCATGAACACTCTGTGGTTTAATTTTAATACCACCCATGCCAGGGTATCCTGCAGTGAGCCTGGAGGGCTGAGAGCTCTGGAGCACCATGGCTTTTTGCTTTCATCAAGTTTATTAAGGCTTTAAAAGAGTTCTTTTCCTTGTAACCATCTTAAGCATCATCCATATTTGCCTTCTTGCAGAAAACTCAGCAAAGCAACTAAAAAGGTTAATTCTGCTGTAATCAATTAAAGTTTGAAGAGAAGTGAAAGCAACATGAGCAAGGGCCTTGAATTCACTGCAAGTGACTCTCGAGGTCTTTGTTTCAAAGAGGGCTAATTTTGCTCCAGTGAGTGTGAACAGTAGCATTGCCATTTTCTTCATATTGTCTCCTGAGACATGAGTCTTTCAAAGGCAGATAAGAGGTGAGATTCATTTCTGGAGTGTGGCAGGAGACTGTACAACAACTCATACTGGGAAAATGCCAACGTGCAAGTTTCTCTGGCTGCGGTAATTAATCCAAAAAGACTTTTCTGTCTCTCTTTATTCTCATCTTCGGAAAGGAAGAGCCAGCACCAAGCTCATCTCAGTGTCTTTGTGCACATAATCTGGAAAACAGGAGAGGAAGCTTCTTCCTGCTGCTCACCTGTGTAGGGAAAGTGGATTGAAGATGTCCTGAGCCCTGCTTGCAGCCAGCTGGTGCCAGAAGGGACAGTCCTGCTGCCTTTTGCTTGTGCCCAACTCTGTGCTCCCTTGATCTTCTCAGCCTTGGTACCACCTCTGATACTCTCTGCTGAGCAGATTCAGCTCATGAATCTGGCAGAAAATTGCGACTTTTTTTCTTTCTTTCTTTCTCCTAGGGTTGGTGTTCTGCCAGCTTAGTGGGCTATTAAATCAGGTCAGCACTTTTCCAGCTACAAAAGATTTATCTTTCTGGCACAGTTAATCCCTGCTGTCTTTGCTGAGGTCCAAAATACACTGTCGTTTTCCCCCTGTGTTGGGAAGTTCTTAGACAGGCTGAGAGCCACTGGCTTTCAGGGAGCAAGAACCTCATGCTACTGTTTCATGGTGTAAGGACAGCTCTTGGTCTTCATGTTTGGCATCACACTGAACTCAGTTCCTGCTTGTGCTGGCTGTTGTGTATGTGAGATGGCAATGAGTTTTTGGGATGTAGTTGAGGGCAAATTCCTGTCCAGGAGTGATATGAAGCCCTTTGCCGGCAGGTGTCAGTATTCCATACATTTACTGTGGAGCAGCGTTGTCATTTCGGCTGTTTTCCTATAATTAAAATCTCATGCAGACATTGTACTCACACACACAGAAGAACAGGAGCTCCAGCCTGATTTCTCAAAAAAAACAGGAATTGGAGTGAGAGAGGTGAAGGATTCGAGGGAGAGTCAGGTTTTTTTAACTGTGCAAGCTTAAAAAGATAAAAGAAAATCTTGTGATGGCAGAAGCAGGATTTCTCCATTATGATGTTAACATATTTGACGGTGATAGTGAAGGTGCCATCACCTCCAAACCAGCTGACTCTGCATGTTCAATAAACCCTGCCTGCAAGAATGCCTGATGTTCCCATCAAGTGGTGTCACTCCTTACAGGATTCAGGTTTATGCACTGACTTAGAAGTTAATGTCTTACCCATTTATATTTCACAGGCAATTCTGCGTGTTTTACGATAGGCTGTCTGCTGAGTGAGTCAAAGGGTGTTGGAAATATTGATAATGATGCATGAAGTATTGAAAAAACCCTGAATGACTCAAGTCTATCATATTTAGACTTAAAAATGCCCAGACAGAAGCATGCAAAAGAGTGAAAAAATGAAGTAGTGCACATGCACGTGTATCCAGTGGGAGTATTTAAATGAGTGCTCAGATAAACACTATGGGAAGTGTAGCCGACAAGATCTTAAAGAATTTCACATAAACCCATGTAAAGATCCACAAAGATCCTTGTATTTTAGGCTGCAGCAGTATACCCACATAAACAGTTCTCGCATCAATGCCTTGTGAGTTTCTCTGAAGGAGCAGATTTGCAGTCAGTATTTGCTGATTTAACAAGATATGTTGATGCACTGTAAAGCAGCTCAAATGTCATTTGTCCTCTCTTTGGAATTGCTCCTTGGTACATCTTGTTTAAGAGTATTTTTGTGGTTTAAAAATCACAGGAGAACCCAGGTGCAAGCCTTGGAACTAAACATTTTTAGTTGCCCATGTTTTCCCAATCAGACTGTGCTCACATATCTAAGAATCAGGAGCAGATAAGTCATTTTTCCCAGACTGATAACTGAGCAGTCCTAAGCTATTTTTCCCTTTACTCTGAATTTGCAAAACCAGACATTTTTGCAGGTGGCATTGAGTGATCATGGTTTATTTACAGGGCTTACAGAGACTTGATGAATAATAGTGAAATAGAAAAGTACTTATAAAATTTTCTTTAGGTAGATATTTAGTGAATTCTGAAAATAGACTCTAGACCTCATCTTACTGTAAGTTAAACTTCAGAGAAATGACTGTGATGGTTACAGCTTCACACAGCCTTTCCACATTGTGAAACCAGCTAGAAACACAAGTCTTAGCCTTATACAGTATCTTCTCTGATGACACATTAAAGGATATTCATCTGTGGAGCAAGATAGGTTTGTTTGAGCAGGGCTGACGAACTACAGCTGATGCTGTGTGGTGCACTTAACCTTTCAGTTGCATTGGCACTAAATTTGCAAGATTTTGGTTTAAATGAATTCAAACTATGAGGGTGTTTGCTTGAGCACAACTCAGTAGCACAGGAGCTGATCAGGCAGCTTTATTAGAGTGCTTTTCAGGTTTAATAACGGGTGAGTGGCTGCCACTCATTTTCTTAAGCCTGGATGACTGATGGCTATCATGTAGCTTCTCAGGGAGAAGTATAAATATTTTATTATGCTCCAGTTCAGCGGGGCAAGTGTGAACTGTGGAGACCAATGGAGACCAATGTTTCATGCTGACACAAAGCACTGACATGGATGAGTAGACAGATAAACGCTGAGTTGCTCAGTGCTTGTTTGTAGATTCTGCTGATGGTTCTATTTTCTGCAAAATATTTTATTGAAGTAATAACAGAAGCTGTCTCTGTCATGCTGGTGGACCAATTACCTGGGGCCCCAGGACTGCAGAAGAGATACTGTGCTTGGCATCTGTATGGATGAAAAAGGTGGGTTATGGGTGTGCATGGACGTGGGCAAAACATTCTTTAAAAGACAAAAGGAGGCAAAACCTTCCAAGTGCCCACAGTGCCTATACACAAATAAGATTGGAAGTAAAGCAATTACCCCTGGTATTAACAGCATTTCTCCCTGGAGAAGGTGAGGCCTGGAGGACCTCATGGTGTGTTCCCAGCAAGAGACCATGGATGGAGCCTCTGTGGAATTTGGATGTGATACTTTGATTTTTGGTTCCCATGCCTGGCTGATGTGTGCTTGGTAAAAGTGAGCGTGTCTCTGGCTCCTTCTAAAGCAACAGATGTCTATGAATAGTTAGAAAACAGCAAGTCCTGCTGAAGTGATATGGTACTCCACAGTTAAAGGTGTTCACACAGTGGAAACACCTGGAGGAAAAGCTACTGTCTGCGGTTTAAAATGAGCTGTTTTTTCAACCTAATATGAAACACAACTTTTAGTCCTGTTAGGTAACTGGGATTGTGAGGAGTCTACAGAGGAGGGCTGTAAGACAACAGCAAGTAGCTATAAGACAAAATAACTGATTTTTCTCAAACTCATGTCAGCTACTAGGGACATTTTTCATGTAGTTCCCAAGGTTGGTGCAGAGGGGAGTCAGGGGGCAATGCTGATTTAGGGGAACTGAGGATCTGATCCTTCATGTTGTAACTTGGGTTTCCAAGGAGATGAGAATTCACTCAGCTTCTGATATTATATCATGTAAGCCAAAAAGAGTTACAGGTTAACTTTTTTTCAAATGTTTATCAGTTGCAGCAAAGGGTAATTTTTTTTTCTCCTTGCTCATTTGATTGGGGTTATAACAGTATCTGTCTTCTCCAGGACTTTGTGGGCATAAGAACTTGTTTCCTCTAGAAGCAATCCCAGCCCTTCAGGAACCACATGCCTCAGTATGGTCTGGATTAGGCCTGTAACAAACAGAGCTGGCATTTCCATTTTTGACCTTACACCAAGAGACGTGTAAGAGCAGATACACTGTGCTCGAAACCAAGGGCGGGTTTTTTCCAAAGGGCAGAAAACTTTTTATCTGGAAGGAAATAGTAAGTGTTAAGCAACCTCAGTAGCGGTGCTGGGGGCACCCGGGGTGTTCTAGGGAGAAGCCATAAAGAGGAAAGGATTTGTTTGGTGCAGTATAAGTGAAATATTTACTTTTGTAGAGTTGTTTTGCCCAGATCTGGTGATTAACCCAGACCACAGTGTTAGGTATGGTGTAAATACTGAACCAGATGATGATCTGTGCCCTATAGAGTATGTATTGAAAGCAAACACCTACCCAAAAGGCCTAACTATGTTGCTGCTGACAGTAATTAAAGTTACAGTAATGACTCTGTTGATAATTAGAACTTTCTGAGTCATTCCAATTCATTGGCTCATACCCTGCATGTCACCAAGACTGATACTTAGATATTAAGATCAAGTGATTGAGTTAATTTTTTCCTCTGTGTCAGGGTAGCAGACAGAGAGGCAATAGATGGTTATTGCACCCTTTCCATTCTGAAAAGTGAAGTTTTCCTGCAAAAGGGTTTGTTTTTTTTTAATCCATTGTGGTCTTTGCTAGATCAGAAAAGGACCAAAGTAAGCTTTCAGTCTTCGTAAATGAACAGCTCTCAAATATTTTTCAGATCCACAGAGGTTGTGCACAGACTGATCTGACATCGTTTGTGGTGTACATAGCAACATGAATACTCATTTCCTTTGAACAGAAAGCTGTTCTTGTCCTGGTTCTTCTGGTGCTGCACCTTGTGTAATTATTTACATCCAAGCAAAGCAGGGTGATGACCACCACAGAGTGAGGTGTGTGTGCAACAAAACTAACCACTGAGAACTTGTTCCTGCCTGAGGTACCAGGCTGGGAGGATCAAGCCGTCCTTGCTGCTGTGAGGAGCAGCAGCAGTGGCACACAGAGCTGATCATTGTTGACCTCTTGTAGGCTTGAGCTCAGACAGTGTCTGTGTTGTGAGCATGGTTTTTATGATCACATTGCCATTACAGGCACACAGGAGTTGCTCCAGCTCGGCCTCTACCTCATCCTCTGTCAGTGCTTTTGAGGAGAGAATCAAAAGAGTCCTAGCTCCCACTTTGATGGGTCCCAGGCACTCTGCTGTGCCCACAAAGCAAGTGGCAGCAAGGGACAAGAAGGTGGGATGAGAAGAGTATTTCAGTTTCCTCTTCCATTAGGACTGTCAAGCTGTGCAGGGGGAGATGAGTGACCCCACACAATGGGTGGCAGTGGGCTGGTGGAGCCCCTTCAAACCTGGGAAGAGAGAGGCCATGCTGGCTGCTCCTTCAGAGGGCAGAACAAGTCCCCAGCACTCTTTACATGACCTGTATCTGTGCAGTTTGACGGATTCTTCTATAATTAACCATTGTCAAGAACACTTCTGAAAATGCCGGCTGGCATTTCAAATAGGAACATCAGATTAGGGAGAAGAGAGGTAATGAGGTGCAAGGAGAAAATCCTTCCCTGGGGAACAAATCAAACCTGATATCATCATGAAGGGTAATGAGAAATGTACTGCCAAACTGGGGAGGTTCACTGTGGATGCCTAGAGGAAATGAAACTCTGTATTCCTATTTAAAACACCAAGAGGGGATGCTGATGTTTTGGTCTACTGTTTAAGTCAGGGGACATGCAGTCCTGCCTCTTGTGTGTAGTTTTGCCACATGTTTCCTGAGTCCTTGGGCAAGTCACTTCACCCCTCTGTGACATAAGGTATGCCTACACTGATGTAAGCAAGCCAGTGCAAAAAGAGTGTGCCTTACAGCCACATGACAGGTTTGGAAGCTGTGACAGCATCTACACTGCTAAATAACACAGGGCTCAGTGGCACAGATGAGTCCTGTCCACACTACATAGAACTTGGCCTCTCTTCTTTTTTGATCTCACATGATACCTCTGTGGCCCTAAGGCAATACTGTTTTGTTTTACTCTTTTCTGCGGTTTGTAGTATTTTAGTACTACCAGACCTTATGGCAGAGCATCACAGCAGTATTTTTGCAGCATCACTTTGAGGATTTGTGTTGCATATTCTGGCATGTGGCAGGAAGATCTGTGTCTGCGTCTGGAGGAGTAAACCCAGGTTTGTTGGTGTGGGAGAACTGCACAGTGTTGAAGGAAGCAGACCTGTACCCTTCTGTCTTTACTGCCTGTGGCAATCCTGTCCCCTGGAGCAGTCATGGGTGTCACCTGGGCCGGCAGTGCCAGACAGTGTGCTGACAATTAAAGTATTGACCACCTGTGATGCTGTAAATCAATTTGTTTTCTGGCTGTGCTGCATTTAGCAGTATAAATGAAGCCTGTGTGGCCGTGTCAGCAGGGCTGTGTGCCCACATTGTTAGATAAGTCAGGGTATATTGTTTCACGCATGGTGCTCCACAGTTGAAGGACCTGTGGCCACTAGAGCTCATGTCATAGATACAGAGAGTATTAGGTGGCTGTCACCACAATTACTAACCTTACAGGCATACCCAGTAGCTTAAAGTGTGTAAGGAGAGTGGATATTCTCTACATAGAAGCTGGAGCAAAACAGTGTTACTTGAGACAGTGTTTTTCAGCCTTTAGCAATTTCCAAATAATATGCAAGTTCTCCAGGAGAAGCCCAGACTACCTATAGCAAAATGCTCTTGACTGTGGATGTTCTTTCCTGGGCTCCTGGCATGTGGTCACAGGACTCTTGGGGATCCAAGAACCACCGGTTAATGACTGCAGACACATGGGAGACAGTGGACGTTACAAGGAGAGGGCCAGAAGTAGGTGGTGAGTGTGAGACTTCCTTAGCGTGTTTTAGGAGGTATTAAAACCTGATGCGGTGTTTGATGCCCAAGTACCTGCTCTGTGTTCTCAGGGCAAGGATGCCATTTCCCACAGTAGTCTGTGGGAGCAAGGGGAGTTGGATGTGAGGACAGAGCAAGCCTGCAGGGCATCCTGAGTATCAGCCAGTAGTACTGCAGGGCTGGAAGAGCTTGGAAGCATAAGGACCCCATGCTAAGAGGGGCAAGATGTTCTTTCCCTCATCTGCCATCCTGTTGATGTACCCTCATTGCTGATAGCAATCTTATGTATCTGCAATCTTGGTCTCATCTGTGTGTCACCTCTCTGTTCTTCCCCCGCACTGCCACAACCACCACAAGAGGTTTTGTTACTCCTCAAGTTATGTGGCTCGGAAGCATTTACTCCATGCAGCTCTCTGCTGTTCATTTTAGATCCCCATGCAGGACTTGGGGCCAGTGCTGCTTGGGCCTAGGCCTTGGGCTTGGGCTTGCCCTTGGGCTCCTTGCAGAGTTGGCTGTGTCATTTTTGTACCAACAGTCTTGCTTGGCGTTTTACTTAAATCTTGTGACGTGTGAGTTGCTTGGATGTCAGACAGCATGTTGTGAGTCAGAGCAAGTCAGTCAGTATCTCAGTGCCCAACAGAAGAGAAATATAAGGGTAACTGTCATAGTATTTGCAGCATAATTTTTCGTACTGAGATTTGCACAAGCTTGTTGGAGTTATTCAGCATAAAAGCCCCACGATTATAGAGGATCTGACTCATTAGAAGAGCCTCTGTTTCTCCAGAGAACCCCGAAGAAAGCACAGAGCTTTAATGCATCTAAATTCACTTGAGGGCGTCTGGTGCTATCAGTTAAACTCTACAGAAAATATATTTCTTCCCTTCACTGTTTTTACCATTTCCCTTTTCCCTTAGTGTTTCCCCTGACTTGTCTTCTTCCTGTCTGTAACACAAACAGCAGAAGTGGCACCTTTTTGCTGTGCAGATTTGCCCCCGTGTCCATTCTTCCTGCCACCAGTAGTGACTGCAAATGTTTCCTGCTTTTCGTCATGAGAGGCACTTGGAGTGAAAACAGCTAAAACAGGTCGTAAGGCAGAGTGTATTTCATTCTGTTCATCCTTTGTGTTTGGTACTTAGTGGTTTCTGGGCTACCTGAATACCTACACAAGGCTGATGTGAGGCAGATTATGGAGAGGATAAGTAAGAGTAGGAGTAACGTGGAGATGATTTGACTTGCAGAATCTATTACTGGTCTTGCTAATGGGAAGATACCATCTGGTTTCTAGGTCCTAGTCCATAGGCCTGACAATTGGCAATGAGAAATTTTTAGCTTGCAAACTGAGGAGATGTGACATGGTATATCCAACATGATCTAAAAGGTGATACCATGAAAATGGCACCTCTTTTCAGGGGAGGTCATACTTCTATCTTTGGGGTTCTTTTTCTCTTTGCCATTTGGCATTTCACTCATTTCACTGTCCTGGGAGTCAAAAGTTGATTACAGGGTGGTGAAACACTCAGACTCCTCCTTGTTTCTACCAGTATTATTCTGTGGTCTGGCCTTTGGCTAATTCCCTCCTCTGACCTCCTTGTTTCTTGACTGTATGATGCTGGATTTGCAAGATGGATGTTCTTCAAGCATTTCACACTGTGTTGCCTTGCATATTTTATATCAGTGTTCTAATTAAGTCATCAGGTCATGATGGATGAGTGTTCATGTCAGTGACTCTTCTCTGAACAACGAAGAGTGGAAGGAAATCTCCAGGAGCCTGGGAAGTGTGTGCAAAAGATTTGGTCTTATGGGAACTGTTAACATGCTCTTCCTGAGGCTGAGTTTGGAGTTGATACATGATGTCGGATGGGATTCCCTGGCAACTGAAAAACTGCTCAGCTCTGGCTTTTCCAGTGCATGCTCCCACACATCTCCTTGAACAGTGAGCATCGTTCCTCAGCTAGATCTAGTGAGAGCAGCTCAGTCCAAAATTGCAGGAAAGTAGGTTTGGACATAAAAAAAGCAGAAAAATACCTCAGGTCCTAATCCTGGTGAAAGAGCAAAAGCTGGTCACAGAAAAGCTGCCCAAGGCTAAGTACTGTTCCTGTAAGAAGGCACAGGCAGTGGACTGAGACACAGTATTTGCTTTCTTTCCAGACTCGTGTCAGCTGTCTTTTAGTCTGTGCTGGCTTTCCACTCCCTGCCCTTCTCTCCTTAAGTGTCTGTCTACTTCAGCAGCAACAAATAAAAGACTTTCTTTGCATTGTGAAATTGGTAAGCGGGACATTCCTGGGGTCAGCGGTCAGCACCAGGCCAGCCAAGCTCATTTGTTTAGAGGGTATCCTTGCAAGACTTCTCACTCTGAGTGTACAAGCCTTGCATAAGTGATGGGGATCTGCACACTGGCAGTCTCCGTGCCTGGTGGTCAGTCAACGTGACAGCCGTTGATTCACTTTGCCGTGGCAGTGCTGGGAATCAGATCCTGAAGTGAGCATGCAGCCCAGTGTAAATTGTGGCTCCCTGGTGTGGTGCTGACCCACGTCCCTCCATCCGTCAGCTATGAACAATCCAAGGGGATCAGCAGCTCATGCAGCTCATTTTGAGTTCTAATCAATTCCAGTCTCACAAGAATCTCGGGGAGCCCACACATCCCTCCAGAAGGAGGGATGTTCAGGGCAGACAAACAGAATATGTGTGTGTGCTGTGCTAGAACAACAGTGAAAAGTGCTGAAAGCCAAGGAATAAAATTCTTTGGGAGAACAGGAACCTAACATCACAAAGAGACAAGCCTTCAAACCTTCATCTTGATATAAGAGGGCAAATACCCACTTTCAGAATATATTATGTTCAAGGCTCTTTGGATTTGGGAGGTTGAGAGAAGGTTTATGACACCTTACAGTGGTGTCAGGAAGATGCCTTCTCTCTCTCCTATACATCTTCTTTTCATTCTTTTTTCCTTTTCTACTTTTGTGTCTGATGTTCAAGTTGATTTGATTTTCTGATTCCTCCTGCATTTAATTTCCCTGAGTGCAGTCTCTGCCTGGATTTAGAGTCATAATCATTAGTATTTGGAAGTGTGAGGTTAAAATGATAAAATAAATTTGTTAAGATGTGGGAGTTTTTTTCTTCTAGCTTTTCAAGACCTAATTATTTTGCAGCTGATCTAGTATGAAATTGATAAGATGAAAATGTAAATTTTACAGGTTTAGTATTGAAAGTATTTTTCATCTGATCAAAGAGAGGGAAACATTTTGCAAAACACAAAGCTTGCGTTTTTGCAAATGTCTGAAGTTATGTGGTTGTAGTCAGGCCATCAGGAAATCCACAGGGTATCCACTAATGTTTATTTCATTTTTCTACAGGAGGTCTTGACCTTATCTTCATGCCAGGCCTTGGGTTTGACAAAAAAGGCAACAGATTGGGAAGAGGGAAAGGATATTATGATACCTATCTTGAAAGATGTATGAAACATCCCAGTGGAAAGCCTTACACGATTGCCTTGGCTTTTAGAGAGCAGATTTGTGAATCAGTGCCTGTGACAGAAAATGATGTTCCAATAGATGAAATCCTTTATGAAGACTGCTGAAAGTGTCTTGATACCAACCTAGCTTCAGAGCAGCCAACCAAAGACGTCAGATCTATCAATCATGGGGTTTTTAATTGTCATATATTACTTTGGGAACAATAAAATACCCTATTTGTGTTTGGGAAAAAAAAACAAAAAAAACAGTGTAAATGTGGTAATGGTAGTGAGGATTACATTGATTTGCTTCTAATTAGCAAATGTCTGGTGTGAATTCTTATTCTAGAATCTATAGAAACAAGAATGTGTGACTATTACATAAGGGACCATTTCTTCTCACCATATTTTTGAGGTACAAGCTTCTTGATACTTAACAGTTTTATTATTCCAGTTTAAAAGTTAAACATCTGCTAATGTCAGTTCTTGATCCATTGCCGAATTAGATACTTCTTATGGTTAAAGTTCTTAGTACTGAAATATTGTGTACATCCATGAGCAAAACAAGAAATTGCCAGATAAGTCCTAGAGTAAGCTGAGAAAAAAAATGGTGATTGGAAAAAAGCTGTAATTGATTGTGGTGTATACAATAATTTTGGCTGTTTACTTGGCTCCTTGCAGTTGTCTTAAAATAAAGGGAGTATCTGATATTAAAAAAAGGCTTATGTCCATAACTTTGGTATATGGTTCTTTCTTTAATGGAAGACAAGATTGTAATGTAGTCTAAAATGTGGTCAGTGAGTTTTCCCTCTGGAGTGAAACAGCTCTTTTTTTTTTTTTTTTTTTTTTGTAAAATAATATTCAAAATTACTTAAAGTTCTCTAATTTTGTGCGTGGGCCATTCATAATCTCCAAAAATACTATGTGTACTTTGGGTGCTATGTTAAATGATAAAGAGATGCTAAGAATTGTAGAGAGCAGGTTCTCCAGACCGTCATGGAAATCCGGAAGAAGACAGTGAGTTTCCTCTGCACACTGTCCTCGTAGCAATAGGGCACAGTATTTCCAGTCAGGATCAATCAAACTGTCAGAATTTTGTGTTCCTTTCTCAGTGCAATTTCACCTTTTCTGTGCATGTTTAACTCTTCCCTCAATCAATAAATCAGTGCATTTATTTTCACCAGTCTACTCTGTGTCATCATTAAAAAATCCATGAATTCTCAGGGACCAGCAGCAGAATGGAATGACCTTAAGACTTTGTGTTTTTCTTAACAAAACCGCGTGTACAGCACATACAAAGCTTTTCATCAGAATGCTTGTGTTTAGTTTTATTTCCATTTTGCCAATACAGTAACTAATTAAACCCTCTTGCTCTGGGGTGAACATAAGCTTAGCAGCTGAGGTCTCTCTGGCCTGTGCTCCCTGGTGCTTCTCCATCCTGTGTTAAGCAAGGTCCATCTGGCTGAAGATCCCTTCAGTGTTGGCCTGCTGGGCATCCCACCAGTGTGCCCAGGAAAGCTGCAGCCTGAGCAAGACAGCTGGTAGCAGCTTGAAAGATGGGCTACTTAGTAAAATTATGGTGGTCAGACTTGGGTTTCCATCCATGCCTTGTCCAACTGTTTCACTCCACCAAATGAATGGTGAGTTCATGGGTGAACAAAGGCTTGTGTGAGCAGAAAGTGAGGTGACAGTATCAGTGCTGGTGGGTGCATTGGAGTGTCATCCAGCTCCCTTCAGCTCTGAGTGCTCCTAGATGTGCTGCCTTACAGGAGATAGTCTTGCAATTCCACACCTCTGGGGAATAAATATAATGAGAAAATTTAACCTTTTTTTTCCCCCCCAATCCCTGTCCTGGCAGAATTTTAATCCCTTCTTTATTTCGAAACTTCTGTTGTCATATGGAGAGCAGCAAAACAAAAAGATGAGGCAGGTTTTGCAAGTGGCAGACCTGTTTCTGGGTTTGTCTCAAGGCTGTTTGAGTTCACCTACCACATTAGGCTCAGCACTGTGCCATATGGCATGGCCTGCCACCGACATCAACCAAAGCCATGCTGAAGCCAGTGCTTGTCACAGCAGAAACCTGGATGCCGCATCTGAAGGGTGTTTTAAGTGCATATATTAATTCCTACCTTTGGATCAGCTTTTGATCTTGCTGTCTGAGCTTTGATTTATTCATTACAATAAGAGCTACTTCGCTTGTAGGTGTCTCACTATGGATGATATCAGGTGAACCCCTGCGGACAGAAAGGCCAGGACATGGGGAAGAGGCTTCAGAGCCAGCACTAACAGTTGTACAGAAACAAAGGGCTTAGAGAGAGACAAGGACTTGGTTTTGTGGTGTGGGAGTTCAAAATAGGAGGGGGGAAGTAAAAAGAGTTTGGATGCAAAATATAGGCCCTCATCCAGCACAACCGCAGATAGGCACCAAGCTTTGTCCTTGTGGGCTCACTGGAGTTGCTGGAAGTAATTGGTAGAGAAAAAGCAAGTGAGCTTTGAAAGCTTTCAAGACTTGGGGCAATGAGCATCCACAAACTTCTTATGCCTCACTTTCAATCTCACTTATCACTTTTCAATACATCATTGAGCCATTATTTCCTGCTTTGACTCCAAACTGCCCTTTTGGCTACAGCTGCAGTGGGAAAGGGTGAGGAGACTATTTAATGTACTGTGTTACTGGAACAAGAGCTGGTGCTTTGCGTCTTGCCAGCCTCTCCTGAGTCAAGAGTTGATCATGACAGACTCATTGGCCAGGCTGGATGAGCTGCAGGACCCTGGCTGATGCAGATAGCTCTTAACATTTGGCTGGTGGGGATAGTAAAACAATATTTATGTATATTGTCTGGAGAATCATGGAGCTAAATAAATGTGACGGTTTTCATTTGACATCCCCAGCCTTGCTGCTGTCGCTCAGGGTTTTCCTTTTTGCCACATAACATGAAATCACTGTCAGTTTGATATTATATAGCAGTGCTCCTGAAGCACAAGGGTTAGGGGGGTGGTGGGTGCAAGCAGGATTATTTACGTTTGCTATGCATGAAGTGGCACTCGGGGAGCAAGGCAGGCTGCCAAGACAGAGAGAAATCGGGGCTGTCTGGTTGCTCTCTTGTATCTCTCCATGCTGGATTGTCAGGGTAGGATTTATAAAAATTGCTTCAAAACAGTATCATCTTTCCTCAAATGGACATGCCCCCGTCTGGTGCAGCGAATGCCATTATTGCTATTCTCATGACAAAGCGTCTATCAATCTCCACTTTGTTTGTAAACAAATCTGCCTGCCTTGCATAAGAAAAAGATAGACTAAAGAAAAATACCATTACCGAAGGAATAAGTTAATTATATTTCAGGATCTCAGCAGGGAATGTTATCTCAGAGTATTCAGTAAGATCTGACCAGTGGAGTTATAATTAAAAAATGTCCCCAGGGAGGAACTTGTAAATTATTTACCGTAAGGGGCTTTTCCAGGCTCTTTTAGTTTAATTACACACTCTGAAGGAGAAAGGCCTCAGAAACAAATTAACTAAGAGGTTGAAATGGCTTTGTTAAAATCATGTTCACAGCTAAGCAAGCGGGTGACTGTGAGCAAGGTTCAAATATAGGACAAATCTTTGAAAGCTGACATTACTCATGGTTTAAAAATCATATGGAAAGCACCAAAAAGTCTGTGCATAGAAAATGCAGTTGCTAGTTTTGTCCAGTATTCCTGCTGACCTTGAAAGGCTTAGTATGTAGCCCAGGTCTGACAGTGCCTCATGTCCTCGTGGCCATTTGCTCTCTAGGGAGGAAGTGGCATTTGTGGATTTTTTGGTAGAGTACAGAGGAAACCAGTTGGACTCGATGATCTTAAAGGTCTTTTCCAACCTTAAGCATTCTATGAGTCTATGATTCTCAGCCCCAGCAGCGGGAGATGAAAGATTAGAAGTGATGGAGAGGCAGAATAAGAGGATGCTGGGACTATATGAATTTTCCATCCCTCTCTCACCATCTAGGGCATTTTAGCTCAAAACATCCTGGTTAAGCCTTAGTGGAAGGTGGTCTGAGTGTGGCCCTTGGTGCCAAGAGACAGGCACTCATGCTGTTAGGGGTTATGTCCTTTTCCAGTGTGTGGGTAAAAACAGCTGGTTTGACCTCTTGGTCACATGTGGAGACTGGAAGTCGAGAGGCTGTAACTCCCCATTTGTCTCAATCACTGATTCATTGCTTGGCCAAGAAGGAGGCATTATCTAATATCTGTTTGCTGAGGAATAAGATAGCCAGGAATACTCTATCTGCCTGTCTGTTGATGCCAGATTCTGTGTTTGTAATGGCCTTTCAGCTGTGGTTGCCCTTGAATGTATTTTACTTCTGAAAAGCCCCACATCTGCTTTGGCACCCTTACCAAAGAGCCAGGCACAGCTGCTGGGGCCCATATACAGACCTACAGCACATCTCTTTACCTTGGGTCTCCTTTTTCTTTCAAATTTATTGCACTTACATGTACTTAGATGGAAACTGCCCCAGAGTTAAAAATCTCTCTACCCCATGCATATGTACAGTCTTCAGCAGATGCCATGTGATTGTTGCCTGAAGGCACCATTATCACATCCTAAACAATAAGTTCTCCACCTTCAGGCAAGCTATGTGAAAATCTGGAGATGAAAGCTGCTCTGGTCGTTCATCAGGCAGATGAGATCTCTGCTTTTATTTTGTTATACTGTAAATTTGCTACTTAGTTTTCTAGTCTCTCTGAAAACTACTGAATCATAAAAATGCTTGTAGCAAATGCCAGCTTGTCTGTCACCAGAATAATGCATTTTAAATGTCTTATCAGCTCCAAGAGAAGACTACAATATTTTGGAGATGATTTGGATATATAGTTAGAGAACAAAATATGTTGACATCTTTTGAATTGTCTTGATCAGTAGATTTTATTTTGTATTTTACTGTAGTGCATCCAGTAGTACTTGGGGAGGAAAGAGAAGACATCCCTAAATTTCTGCAAAGGTACCTTATTGATGGGCAAAACCACAGAAGAGTGGAGTAGGACATAATGTAAAATGAAGGATTTTTCTTGAAAGGGCAGGACTGTAAGGTTTGAATATTCACAGCAGCAGTATTGCCACTTAATTATTAGGAATGCTGAGTCCATATTAACCTTTATGGAAAAGTACTATAGACTATAATAAAGCTGAATACTTTTCTATAGCCTTTTGTTATCACCTTGTCAAATTTAATAAAATATTACTAATAAAGAATTTATATTAGAATGGCTAAAAAAATTACTGGAAAGTATCATTTCCTATTAAATAGTTTAGATTCATAGAGTGATTGTTACCAGACTGTATTAAAATGTGTATGACTTTTCATTTTGGATGCAGCTGGAAAATGTAATTACAGATAAACTCTGCAGGGCCTTGGCTGTTGTTGCCTTGCTCATGATCGAGCTTCCCTGTCTGGTTTTGTGTCCCTGCCATCCTGCACACCCAGGGTAAGTCAGAGTGGAGCTAAGGACTGCCTGAGACCGATCCAGGTGGGATGAGGGAGGATTGGGATGATCTCATGTATATCTTTTGGTTGGAGTAGGATAACACAGGGTGTATTGAGGGTAGGGGAGTCAGGCAGCATCTCTGACACACTGCTTGAGGGAGTCAGCCCAGAAGTCTCATTTGACAAAGCAAATTACCTTCAGGTCATGTGAGCTGATAGTGCTTTGGGCACACTGATGGTGAAGAACAAGGCTGTCAGACTTTGCCAGCTGTGAGGGCTTTGCTTCACCAGGGCTGGCCCTGGAGGGCTGGCTGCTTTCTACCTGCAACCCTCACAGAGAGAGGTGGGAATATCTTCTCTTGGAGACCCCTGATTCTTGTGCAGCTCCAAGCCCGAGCTGGCACATCAGGCAGAGCTGACAGCAGAGGAGGAAACTGCTCCCATTTTATCTCTTTAAGGTCTGTAGTAAGGCCAGGCCATGCAGAAGCTCTCACAGCTGCAGAGGCCAGACTTTGCTCTACAATCTTAGAGATTTTCAAAGGATCATAGAATTGTTTAGGTTGGAAAAGACCTTTAAGATCATCATTTCTGACCATTAATCCAGCACTGCCAAGTCCACCATTAAACTGTGTGTGTTCCTCCCCCCCAATATGTGTATCTAAGTGGTGTAACAGGTCACTGACCATTTCCCCTTGAATTATGGGGACTTCATTCTGCTCTTTATCCCTGACTTTCAGCGGAGGGACTGAAACAACTGGTCTCACTGTTAAGAGACTGAGGCAAAGATATTGTTGAGTACCTCAGCCTTTTCCTCATCCTCTGTCACTAAGTTTCCCTCCATGCCCAATTGATGATGAAGATTCTCCTTATCCATCCTTTTATTATAACGCATTTGTAGAAAAGTTTTTTAGCATCTTCCATGGCAATAGCCAGATTAAGCTCTAGCTGGGCTTTGGCCCTTCTAATTTTCTCCCTGCATAACCTCACAACATCCTCATAGTTCAGCCAGGCTGGTTTTTCTTGCTGGCTCATCTTTCAGCACATGGGGATGGCCTGTTCCTGCACCTTTAGGTTCCTGCACCTCCTTCTTGAAGAATGTCCAACCTTCCTGGACTCTTCTGCCCTTCAGGACTGCCTCCCAAGGGACTCTGTCAAACAGGCTCCTAAAGAAGCCAAAGTCTGCCCTCTGGAAGTGCAAGGCAGCTGCTCTGATGACCCCCCTCCTTACTTCTCCAAGAATAGAAAACTCTATCATTTTCTGATTGCTGTGCCCAAGACAGCCTTGAAATATCATATAACCATTTGCACAGTTTCTGGAGTGGCGAAAGTCCATGGTCCCCTGGGAACATCACTCTTGGAACCCCCCAGCCCTTTAATACAGTTCGGGGCAAAAGTGAAAAAATACAGCAAAAGAAAACAGGCAAATTTAACAGGAAGCTGGAGCTGAGGTAGGAGTTTGAGGAGGTTTAGATACAATCAAATCATGCTGAAAAAAGGGAAAAGGAGATTACCCTCTGAGAGCTGAGTTGCAATGACTTGGTGGGAGATGAAAGAGCTTAGCTCAGACTTCAGCAGTTTTGCAGCCACCCTGCTGGGGACACCTTGCAAGAGTCAGTGGCCAGATCCAAACTGCTCTTTTACAACTGTGATAAACACTTTGCGAAGGCCAAAAAAGCAACTTCCACTTTACAAAAGCTGAAAAAGCGACTTTGCAGCTCGTTGTCTGGGAGACACTTGCTTCCCTGAGACTTTCTCCTACCTCAACTGGAAGGACTTTAATAGACCTCATCTGCTGTAATGCTGCCGGACACGCTGCTGTCTCCCTAACACGAGACGCTCATGTATGAACACTGCTGTTATAATAAATTAAGAGCACAGGGAAAGGCCCTGGAACGCGACCATAAATCTGGTGGTAAGCGCCAGCGAGCAGCAGGGGCTCGGCTGTACATCATTAGTAAAGATGTTGAAGAGGCACAGGCGGCGTGTTGCTGTGGATGTTGTTACTCGGGGCTCCACCACAGCACAGCTGAGGTTTGATGCGCGCAGGACGATCAGTCAAAAAACTCTTAGCTGTTTTAAAAATGATACAGGTTACTGTCGGTAAAAGCTGTTGCTGGCGATGAGGTTCCTGTTTTATTCAAAGAAAGAAAAGCCTTTTTCCAGTTTTCAGCATAACACAAGTTCCTGATGAAATTCCCCAGCTTGTTGAACAGTGCTGCAAACACTTTGTTTCACATAATTTTGCACCAAAATTAAAGTGAGGTTTAAAGCTCTGTAGGACACTGGTCTTGTCTTTGTAAGAACAATCTCCAGCACAACGGGCCTCTGGCTGGGATTAGTCCCAGCACAATGCAGATTATTCAAGAGCAAGAATAAAGAGGTAAGAGGAGGGGATTTTAGTGCAAGAGGCTTAAATCTGGGTTTGTGTAAGGGGTGTGGAGCAGCAGCAAGACCATCCAGGCTGTTTTCTCACCACTTGAATAGTTCAAATGCAGCCTGGATATGTAATTTTGTGGCTTTGCCTCTGTTTTCCCTGATGGGTACCCACATTTCTGGAGTAACAATGTTCTCCTTCAGCATTTATAGGATACTCTGTGGTGCATGGACAGAAGCCATAAGGGGCACAGCAGCTGTCTTGCTTATTGTGGTACCCAGAAATGAAATGTTTTCCTCTTGGGACAGCAGTTAGAGGTCTGCAGCTGCCTGGGCATCACTGGGGGAATGAGAAGCAGAAAAGTTGAATGGCCAAGGAGGAGGAAGGGGACCGGCTCTTCTGGGGGCTGTCACAGACTCATCTCCTGTCAGTCGGGAGACTTTATTGACACACTCATGGGAACACAAGTATTTGTGTATTTTTTTAGGGAAAACAGAATGTAAATTAAATTTTAAAACACGCATTTGTCTAAAATTAGAAGCCATGGGCCTGAGATGCCTGTAAAGTGTGACAGGAGAAGGGGCTAATTGCAAACAAGCTTTTACCCCACTTGATTATTGTTGTGACACACAGATCATTAATGTGATGGTCTAAACATGAAAAAAGATGCTTAAATATTAAACTGTCAAGTGCTTTTCCTGATCTCTAAATCACTACCTAAAGTAGGGGGGATGTGTGTGTAAAAAAAGAGTTTTGGGCTCTGCCCCTGTCTGAGGACACATTGCTCCCTGTCAACATGGTGACTGCTGCCAGGAGGCTGCAAAATGGCACTTTCAATCATCTGCTTTGGTTTTGGGTGTATTGAATAACTGATCCCATGTGTTCTTCTGCAAGCACTCATGTGGGCACGGAGGCTGCTCCCTCTGATATGCCTCCCTCACCCTCAGGTTTCTTGCATAAATGGCCCTCCCAGGAGATTTGGGTCTCCATGAAGTGACCTCTGTTTGGTATCACCTTAAAGATGGGTCAAGAGGACTGTTAAGTACACTAAACTCCCATCATATACACTTCTGCCCTGTTGAGTTTTATTTCTGATAGCTGTTGTGCCATGCAGAAGGTGGTGTGCATAGAAGACCCAGAACAGGAACTGTTTTACGAGAGAATAATGTTGTTGGGGGACAAATACACATGTATTAATGACATAAAATGACATAAAATAAAGGGATTATTAAGGGCAATGAGCCCAGGGCAGTTATTTAGGAAGCTATTTGTTCAAGGAGGAGACTCTTAACAACTTTGGCTTTATGATTTCCTTCCTGTGTAACACATAAGAGAACAGGAAGCCAGCTCTTGAATTCACGGGTCGTAGCCCTGCCTGCTGAAGAGCTGGAGGAGGAACAATGACATCTAAGACTGCCTTTCCCCAAGAGCACAGCAAAATTAATCCACCGCTAGTTTCTCTCTGTCTGGAGGTGGAAAAATACAAATAAAAAGTGAAATTTGTGCTGATAATTACTTTGGCAGCTGTCACATATGCATGGTGTAAAGGATCAGCACAGACACAGCTTCCAATATGACGATAGCCTGTGGTAATGGCTGTGCTTAAGAGGAGGCTAATTAGAATGCATTACACATTCAGTCCCCACAGTTCACTATTCTTTAAGTAAAGTTGAATTTGGGAAGAGAGCCTTATTTCTGATATACATGGATAGTGTTGCCTCCAGACATCCGCTGATTTGCACTGTAGCCATTTGTACCAAAGCGTTTTCCTTGGTAGCTCACCAAATACTGCAGCTTCCTTCAACACAGCAACAAGACTCAGAAAAAGATTTGTCCTAGTTCTCCTAACAAATGAGCACATACAAATATACAAAGCAGTACTTGAAAAGAAGAGAGATTTTTAAGGTTAGCTAAGGAATTTAGTCCGATGCTTCTTTTTCAGTCTTGCCTCAAACACTACCTGCTGTCAGAGTAATATGTAGAATAATGGAGTGAGGATAAGTAGATCTGTTTCTCACAGATGCATCCCAAAACCAGACTCAGAATGAGTTAGAAGCTTTTGAATAGTACTTTGATTTCGAAGTCACGTAAGTATTTGCAGTTTTACCCAGTATCAAGTTGCACATGCAAACAGACTAGTTTCAAGCAGCACAAATATACTCAGATTCTTTTGTGCTGGAGGTATTTATCCACATTCAATTACTGTCAGAACATACTGTGCAACTGCACCAGAATCAGATAAAAATATGCAAAGCAGGTAGCTTGAGGCTCATTTATACTAAAATTCCTCTATCTGTTTGAAGATACTTTGTAATGTCAGCATACTCCCACCTGAGCATATTCTTTATTGTGAGCATTGTAAAGTGGCCTTCCTGGATGCAAAAGTGGGATCTGAATACATTTACTTCAAGGATGCAAGCTTTTTTTTTTTCCCCTCTTCAGTAAAAAAAATGACCTGAGAGGAAAACTAACCTAATTATTTTCTTTCTTTCTTTCAAGAAATTATGGGATTTATAGAGGGAGAATTGTGAAAAATAAATTAAATCTGGATTATCCCTCTCTTGTTTCTTGTGCTCATCTTTTATCTCTTCTTGTCCTTGTTGTTGTCCCCATCTCCCCCCCTCCATGTTATCATCCTTGCCATCCTTATCAGCATTATTACTTTTGTTGCCATCCCATCACAGGTTTATATTTTCAGATGCAGGGCACAGGTTTTGAATAGAATCCCACCTTTTGGGGGCCATGGAGATGCATGGGGGAAGAAAGGCAGATAAGAACAGTAAGTCTATAAATCTCCATGTCTATAAATCTTAAAATGGATTACTGATGTCAGTGACTCTTTAATGGAAAGAGTGACAGTCCATGTAGACGAAAGGCAGTGTAATTCATGGAGGCTATTAAATTTGAGAGGCTTTTTCATTCTCATTTGTCTTTCAGTGTTATGTGTCGATCGCTGGGAGATTATTCTCTGGGGAGAGATGTGCCCTACTCACTGGGGCCTGAGAAGAGCCCGTGTTTATCTGGCTGGCATTTGCTGTGGTGGGTAATATATTTGCTCCTCCTGCACCAGGGAAGAAAACCCACAGTGCTTGTAGGGGATGGAGAAGAGGGAACACAACTGGCTGCCATACCTGTGATATTTGAGAGCCTCCTGGTTGCAGCCACTTTGTTTTGGGGGTTAAAAGTATCCAGAAACCCATCAGAGGGCAATATGAGACTGATGGCCAAGTTCTCCACGTCTGTTGATCAGCTGGGATGTGGCTGTGCTTAGGCAACCCCTTCGCAGCACAGCATGACTGTCACGGGCCGTGGGCCACCTTCACTGTATGGGATGTGATGGTTGGGCTGTTTTTTGGGAATAAGACTGAGATCTTGGCTGCAAGGTCAAGCCACTGTGGAAATATACACCCAGCAAAAGCAGCTTGTGATTTATATACACTGATACATCTGAAGAAGAGTCCAGAACAGCGAGCAGGCACCAGGGAACTTTACATCTAAAAGAACTCACTTTGCCAAGGTAGAATTCCTTTATTTTGGTCAGGGACTGCGAAGTTACCATGTGTGTGTTCTCAAGGGAAACTGAAGCCCAGCTAAGTTTCATCAACTCATTACTTCAGTTGCTTCTTTGCCTTCCAAGAGGCCGGGAACAGGATAGTTTCACTCCACTGAACGGGAGGATTTACTGTAACACAGTCATTTCCTGCAGGTGATTGACTGTTACTGCTACCTGCGACAGCCCAGAATGTGTTGCCTTTGCGTCCTTGCTGTTTGTACAATTGTTCATTCAGGGACTGAGACGCTCGCGGTGCATCCAATCCCTCCCCGTGCGAGAGGATGCAATCCCCATCAAAATCAATTGACTGAAGTCAGACCCTGCATCTTCAGTTGCTAAGGAAAGAAAAATCAGTGTTGCTCACGAGAGGGCCACTGGTGCAGAAAGCCACTTAGCTCTAGCAGCTGCTTTGTGGCAGCGGAGATTCAGAGATAGAAGCAGAGGCTGAAGAAGGATCCTGTGTTACATAGAAATCCTGAAGACATGCACTGGAAGAAACCTTGAGTAGAGGTTTGTGCCTTGTCTGACTGTGGAAAATTCCCATTTATTTCTGAAGGAAAGCACATGAGTGTAGTGTATTTGTTTGCTTATTTATACAGCTAAATAGATCAAGGGCAACGCTGTCAAACTACAGACATCCAGGTCCGTACCCTCTCACTTCAACCAGGGAGCTGACAGGGGCTTCAGTGCTCTAAATTATTCTTAGCTAATAAGCCAATTTCTATGAATTGTTTGCTTATTACTATTAGCTAATTAGCCCCTGGCTGGCCACCGCTGCAGCCCCATCTCACTTGTGCCCCTGCAGAGATGATGACCCACTCACTCCCAGGTCTGTGATCAGCCCAGATCAGTGTGGTCATGTAAAGTTGCTGCCCTTTCACCCAGGGAGTGGGTGAGTTGGTTGTGCCCCAAACACTGGTGTGTGGTACCTTTGTCACAACACCCTACTCGCATTTTGGCAGCCTTGCTGTTGTTTTGGGGATGAGTCAGAGGAGCTGTGCTATCTGGTTGGGTCTAGGAGAGGCTCAGTTTCGGTGCTGAGTCACTGGCAAAGCATTGTGGGCAGCCTGGGGCTGTGTTTTGTGTTGTGCCTCCTGCTTTATAAAGGACTTTTGCATATTTTTACCCATGTAAAAGGTCACACATCCCTATGCATCGCTTTATGGATGTTCCTCCAGCACATCTAGCCAAGGGTGAGTCTGCTTGTCTGTGGTCCTCACTGTTTAACATGAGGGTTTCATCATGGTGCATAACCCTCATCCACATTGTGGATGTGGATGTGCCTTCAGCCCAGCTCTGACACTAAGACAGATTCCACTTTTTCCATATAAAACCAATATTGTTATTGTTATGTATTATTTATACTGTGGAAAAATATTGAGGAGAAAAAGTGGGAAAAATTAGCTCATTCATTCTAAATCTGCAAGCAGCTGAAAGACAAAGAACATAGAATTAAATAAACCCTCCCTCAGCTAATTTTGGAGCATGTTTCATCTTCCCAAGAGCCACTCATTTCGTAGCTAATTCTTTGTAAACCTTTACTCCTTTTGTTGCAAGTTTGGTATAATTTTACATTATACCAAGTTCAATGGGGAAAAAGAAAAGGAATGATGGTTTGAATTATTCCCCATCCCCCATCCTGCAAGAAAAACCCAGGTTTGAACTTCACTTTTTAATATGCAAGGACCCAGCCAAGGACATCCTTGCTAATCTTTCAAAATGCAGCATTGTGCTCCTTCAAAGTATTAAAAGCTACTTGGATTTTGACTGAACGTGTAACCCTGTGTTAAACTTCTAATGACTAACGAGACAGTACTTGGTTATGAAGACTAAAATACAAAAAATATAAATCAGCAGCCTGGAATGAGCACTCATCCTCTTTTACTTTCATTAAATCCTTTTTAAACTAACTTTACCATTTATCTTTCATGAGATTTTCATTACTTTCCTATCCATTGAAGACAAGATGGAATAGTCAGTTTTATTGTTCATTTGTCTAATCTTCTCTTCTCTCTGGGTTATTCAGGCATTTGAGTGTGATATTTCACTGCCAGCCCAAGCTGGTGTTTTAGTCCATGTTTTCCCTTCTCCTCCTCCTACTGTTCTCTGCCTTTTTTCCAGTTGGAAGGACAAAATGTGCAACTTCAAAAAAAAAAAAAAATTAAAAAAATCCCTTGCAGTGGTATTTTAAGCTGGAACAAGTAAGGGAAATTATAAAAGTGGCTTTTGTCAGCCCTGTCTTCCTCCAAACACTTGCATCCCTAGTCCATGTTGATTTTTCCTAGCTTGGAATGATCTACTGATCCTCCTATCCAAAGATGCAGATCCACTGCTCCGGGTGTCCCTTGGCTTACCACTTGTGCACTGTAAGGAAGCTGAAGCTGTGTCCAGTGGTGTCTCACTGCCTAAATCCTTCTTACCTCCTGTGGGCAAAAAAATTGCAGGGGTTACCTGGAGTTTATCTCACATGAATAAAGTAGCAAGGTCTGATTTGTTAATGTCAATGAGATTTCTGACCTTGACTCAGCCCTAAGTCTTTAATTTTGTTAATGCGTGCCTCTGAAATGCCTCGCAATGATGGGTCCTGTTATCTAGAAAATATTTGAAGAACAATAACAGGGTTTATCTAAGTCAATTGTATAGTTATTTGTGGGGACTGCACTGTAACTCTGCTGGAAATAATGGCAATCTGCAGTTATTCCCGTCAGCGGAGCGATGATATTCCCCAACCGCTCTCCAATTAACTTCTGCCACTGCTGCATCACAGGAATGGAGTAGGCAGGACACATTGTTATGGAAAACTAGGCATTTTGGCCAACAGCCCCCAAATAGTCACTCTGTTTGGGCAAGGCTGGCTAAGCACTAGCAGTGAGGAGCCACAGCTATTTTTTTGGAAGGAAGCTCTGCGCTCAGCTCACGTTATTGATGGGGTTGCGTGTGAGGGAGGCTTACACCGAAGGGAAGAGTAATGGGATAAAGGAAGAGAATGGCAAATTGGCTGGCTGAGAAATGACCTGCATTCAGCTCTGCTGCATGGAGCGCTGCTGGCTCGGGGCTGGATGGAAGGGTAAAGGCCCAGCACGCAGCCCTCCAGCAAAAATACGGGAAAAGCCATTTTTTGTGAAAATGTAAATACTGATAGCAGTTAAAAAGAACAAGTCAAGGTGCACAGGCTGTTCCCTCTGAGGTGGGGTTGGAGTGAGGGTAAAGATTAATTATTTGCATCTTTAAGGAGTTTTATTAATTTTATTGGGGAACAGGCAACTGTGATTGAAGCAGTAAGAGACAAAACCCACCGCTGTGAGCCAGGCATAGGGGCTTTGGGGGCCACTCTTCAACTTGAGCACTAGGGGAATTAAAGTGTTTGATCCCTTCATATGGCACAGGTTTGGTTAAAACAAAGTGTGGCAAGAAGGCTAGATTTGCTGTGGATGTTATTACCAGCAATAATTCGCTCACCTCCATTCCTGTCACCTCCCTCAGCAACAACCAACTGCTGGAGGAGAGTGGAGGAGATGCTGAGCAGTGACATGTGGCAGGGACAGCATGTCAAGTCCTGGGCCTGGGGGATGGAAATTGGGACAGACAGCTCCCAGCAGGAGTCTTGGTGGCTTTTTAAAGCCATTTCTGGGCTCTGGAGTAGACAGAAATAGGGTCACATGGCTGCAAGGAAAACAGATGATGCTCTTTCTTTGAAAACAGATGTGCATTCCCAATGTGTGCTCTTGTTTCTGTCTCAACAGCTGGATCACATCCTCACTGCCATCACTCACTGTTGCTGCACTGAGCTATTGCACATTTAGTATGAGGATTTTAATTCATTTCATGGCAAGACTCAACCAGTAATACATCTGCATGTGTTGGTATTGGGCAGGCTCTGTACAGAGCTCCAGTGCTAAATGCTGATGGAGAAACCCGAGATGAAAGGCTTGGTCCCCTCAGGGACACCTCACAGAGAGTGGGGCACAGGCTCTTCAGTCCAATGAACAAGGAATATGTCACTGCATTTTCAAGTTTGGCAGCTTGTTTCTTATAATTCCTTAAGAGGTAGTAATTAAATATCATTGCATTAGAACCAATACGTCCCAAGTAGAGAACAAACTCATACTCATAATTATGTAGCCGTCACATTAAACAAACAAGCTGCTCATTAAAAATAGATGCAAAAGATTCAATTAGATCTAATGCTGTATTAAGGATTTGATGACATGCTGGCTCTATTTCCATTGGTTCTAGGCAATAATGAAGCAGCTTTTCAGAGTGACCCAAGAGGGATATGATTCTTTTTTAAATACCCATTTTCTTTCTTAATCTAAAAACTACTATTAAGCACCTTTTCCTTTAAGTAAAGAGGGAAGGAAAAAAAGAGGAAGGAGCTTTATTGTTTTCCAGCATTCCATCTGGGTTCAGAGGCATATAAGAATGAGGGACCAAAATCTTTATTCTGTGTGCTGTCTTTAATACAATTCAGAACGATGTAATAGGAAATCAAATCCTTGTAAGGAAGATTATTGAATGTACAGAAAAGAGTGATTATTGAATGTACAGAATTTCTTCTAACCATTGTCTGCCTCTCCTGTATGTACACGCTGTAGCACCAGAAGAACAGTATGGTGGTCACTTCGATCCGTTTCTCCTGATGAATCCATTGCCTTTGGTCCGTCCTCCCCACCTAGCTGGGCACTGCCTGCAGCTTCAACTCAGCCGTAGATCTTCCTCTCACAAGCTGGTTTTATTTAAACCCCTGTCTGTGGCCCTGCCTGCTCTGTTTTGGAAGCAGGTTACATTTTGCCAAGCGATCAGGATTACGCTTGCTCCATCACTGCTCTCCTCTCTCTGAAAAGTCTCCCCAGAGGACAGAGCTGTAAATTGTACCCAGCTCTGTCTTAATTCATCACTTGGGCCAAGTCTTTCCTAGCAAAGACTAAAACAAAATCAACTTTGCTTTTTCCTTGAATCTCTCTCCTAGCTTGCAATACAGCCACTGTCAACCTTTAATTATGTGTCGGTAAGTTATCCAGTTGCAAATGAACCCTGCTACACCAAAAATAAAATTATTTTATTCCTGTTGCTGACCTTTTTCTACATCGTCACTCCAGTTTTTGCTGAGATTAATATAGAAAATAAAATATGTATTTCCACAATCTGATCTACATCAGTTTTGTTCAACTGTGCTTCACTTTATTTGGGTTAGTTCAGCTCCCTCCCTGAGTCTGGATAATCACAAGTTGACTGACTATAGTGAGGAAAGGCATATTAAAATTTATAGTTGTAAAATAGCCTGATGCAGCGTCTGCTGTAGATGGCAAAATAGATCGGATTGATTGGGCATTTGTCTCTGAAACAGAGGGTGGTTTTGATGTATGTGCATAATTTGCAAGAGAATTTGCTTCTCCCTAGCAGTGCTGTGGTTGGTGTGGCATAATTAAGAATTTCATCACCAATCTGAAAAGTGCCCTTTGGTTTTGAATGTGGTTTAATTTCACAGAGAAATCACCTTCTGGGCACGATGTATTTGGAATCCCAAGAATCCCACCACCTCTGGGGTAATTGCTATGATGGAAATTTAAGAGCTGTGGGCTTATGAGGAATATTATTATAGCAACCAATTTCTTGACTCCACCATGTAAATCAGTATATTCTAGTAAAGGGCAGAAACCTGAAAAGTTGTAGATTGAGGTATCTGTGTTAATCTGCTAGAGATATGAGTAAAAGAATATGTTAGGTAGCTTTTCAGTTGAACTTCAGCTCTTGCTACTGTGTCCAGGATATGGATAGCTGTGAAATCTCTCTTGTTTTCCAGGGTGAGGTATAATGTGGGAAATAAATCTGCAATGCTGCCAGTGCAGAACAGGAGATGATGGTGAGGTGGGATCACTTCACCAGCCTGGTGCTTGCCGTGTTTTTACATTCTCAGGAAAATACAGACTCCTTCAGACTGTAACAATAGCTGATTTGATCTGTAAAACATATGAACTTGTGTTTTCAGGTAGAAAACTGCAAACTGGAAAGAAGCAGACTGTCAGTCTCTGCTGAAACTTGAAGAACATATTTTTTTCCACTTTTATTCACATACTTTTCCCTACCCAGCTCATTACCTTTTTTTAATGCTTTTTTTTTTGCTTTTTTTCCTCTTTTTTTTTCTTTTTTCTTTTCAAATGAGGAACAATTCCTTGAGTGCCATTTCACTTTCCTGTCCAGAAAGGAGTTGCCATGAAAGGATTAGAAAAAAATCTATGGGAGCATTTCTTCTGATAAGGGGAAAGTTGTGACCATCCTTAGCTGGGCATTTCCCTTCACACCAGTCTCTTGACCAGAGGAAAAAGATATGCAAAAAGTGAGGTTTTCTTCACACTTGTAGAGCCTTTCATCCCCCAATGACTGAATTTATTTCATCCATAAAACAAGAGTCGTGAAGGATCCCACCCTCCTGTGCATGGGGTGGGTTGATTTGTATTCTGCTGGTGGTTTCTGTAAGATAACAAATACAGGAAGAGAACATCAATCCTGATTTCTTTTCTTTCTTTATCTCCCCTCCTGTTCTCTGTTGTGCCATGACTGCTAATAGCATTCTGGTTTAGTGGTGGATGTAATAAGATATGGATGCTGGATATTGTTTTTTTATACCTGTTGCGCCTATACAAATGCTGACGGCAGGCTTCCCTCCTCTTCTCTTGCTTCTCTCTGAATTGAATTCATTTACCTCAAAATTACAGAGCTGCAGTCACAAATTCATCAGGTCAGAGAGATACTTAGAAGAAAGATGTAGTCCACTCACCCCTCCTATGTGCTCTTACATTGTTATCACTCCCTCAATGCTCTTTTCTCTTTTTTTTTTTTTCTGAAAAAAGAGGGACAAATACTCCATTTTTTCACTTAAATTTCAGATCATTCACCAAAGTCATCGTGTGTAACCAACTTTAATTATTGATAAAGGTGAGACTTTCTGTACTCATAAAAAGCCAGGGATTCATAACACCCAGAACTAAATTATTTATCAGTCAGGACAGCTGGATCCACAGTACAGGGTGTTTTAAGGACCTCAGCTGACCAGAGGAGTCATCTGCTTCTTTCTGTTCCCTAGAGCTTCCTAACAGAGGGAAGTGGTGGGTGTTATTCAAGCCTGGATAAAACTCTTAAAAGTATACATTTACTGGGAAAAATACAGCATGTAGACATGATGAGAAAGTTGGGAACTAGATGTCCCTCATCCATCAAATGCAAAGAACCACTCAAGGCTGGTAATGAAGGTAAGCACCTTCTGCTGCTGCTCGCATTTTGCCCCAAACCCCAGACTTTCGTGGCTCTGAGCCTCCTGAGCTCAGGTGATGCAGCCTGGCCGTGCTCTCAGTACGACATGGCTGGGTGGGTGCTGAAAGGCCAGCCCGGGGCTGCTGGGTGTGGGCTTCGAAGTGTCCTTTTAGAGAGGGAGGGGGTGCAGATTGATCCCTACAGTCAGCAAACTGTCTCCAGTGGGCCATTCTCCTCACCCACCCCACCTGTCTCACCAGGCAGCTCCACAGAGACTGACCCATGATAACACTTCACCACCCCACATGTTTTGTACCCATCGTGTGCCCTGACCCAGAATCCATCTGCCTTCACAGCAGGGACGTTACCAGGAGCTCCAGCCCAGAGCCTCTGCCCATGAAATTATGAAATTGCAAAGCAAGAATTTCCACCTTGCCTAGGAAAGCAGAACTGAGAAGAAAAAAAAAAAAAAAAAAAGGAAAAAGACAAAAAAGCAGACAGAAGAAGAAAAAAGCAGACAGAAGAAGAAAAAATTTCCACTTACCAAAGCTGTTAGGCAAACCTCATCGCACATTCAGCAGCAGGGCTTCAGGAAAAACATCTCCATGGCAGACAGCAGCACAGGTGATCTAGTGCAGAGAATCAAGGGCAGGAAGTTTTCCCCAGATCTGTGTTTTTGTAAGTAACTGAGGTTTTTGGTTTGTTTTCATGATGAAAGAAGTGAGCAGAGAAAAAAAATCCCAGCTCCTTCCATCATGAAATACATATTGTGGCAGAATGCTGCATGCCCTGTGTCAAAGGATCCATAGTATTGATTTCTTGAAATGAAAAATAAGTTTAAGGTGGAGTGCTTGGGAAAAAAAAGATCAATAAAATTTCAAGTGACTGAATAGAACTATCAATTGTAATGACAGCAATCAAAAAGCCTTATCCAGTTCCATAACATTTTGGTGTCTGGACCTTTATTTTCATTAAATCTGTCATTGACAGAATGCTGACCTTACCTTACCAACCTGTCTGAAATTAGATTAAAATTAGTGCAGCTGAAAACACCTGATTTCATTCCACACAATGTTTGTAAGCAAAAAACTGGAAAACATGGAGCAGAAGTGTAAATGTCTGCAATGCAAATCAGGATGCAACAACCCAGTCAACTTGGAAAAATATTTGAAAATATCTCCTGAGATTTAAGAAACAGCCTCAGGCTCCAGCAGCTCTCACTTAAACCATCTCCCAGGCTGTTAGCAGGACGGCCAGAATGTGAGAACCTGTCTTCCAAAACTTCTCATTTTTTTGGTTGCTTTTCCCTTTCATTCACACAAGAATTGAATTATCAACACTCAGTAAATAAACAGTTCATGTGGAACCACAGGCTGCAGCTCTTTGGAGAGGTGTCTTCCTGTTCTTCAGTCTCAGGGTGTGGTTCTTGTATCTTGCATCATCACCATCATCACCATCATCATGGGGCTCCAAGACAGCTAGTCGGGACTCCAGGCTGTGCCATCCCCGGGGCCCTCATACCCCGTGGGAAGAATCAAAGGGCCATTTATTTCCTTGGTGTTTCCAAGCACCTTTCACTTGCCTTGGCCCATCCAGCTGAGTGTCATGGGAGCGGCATCAAACTCATTTTGACCCCTCTGCAGCACTGAGCACGTTGCCAACATCCAGCACATAAAAAACATCATTAAAATGATAGAAAGGAGGCTGCTGGGGTGCTTGCACACCTTGTGGAACAAATGCATAGGATGAAGGAGGTGCGTGAGGTGGGAGGGAGGGCTCGCAGTGTCTCATGGGCTGCGGCAGCCCAGCGGGCACAGCTCTGGTGTGACCCCTCTCCCAGCACCCTGTGCTGCATAAATATTAAACATTACCAAAAGCACTAAGAGGGCAATGCTGGGAAAGGGACGTGTGGGGAGACAGGGTTGAAGTGAGCACTCTGCTCTTAGGGGTGTCTGGTTTGTGCACCAGTTACCGTGTGTAGGAATTCATTACTCATTTTTATAAATCACCCTATCTCGCTATAAATCACATCAGCAGCACCATCGTTTTCCACAGAGGATGTTCCCCACACGATGCATCACCGCAACCCTTGTTTGACTGGTGGCTTTTCTGGGTGCCTCAGGGAAGAGCAGAGGTCAGGCAGGCACTGGTGTGTCTTCTCCCTGCCTGTTGCTTCAGAGCTTTGCTCCCTCTGTGTTTCTCCCTCTTTGGCAGCTTTCCTTGCTTTACCCCCTTTGTTCAGTGAAACGAGGCTGCACTGCTGGCTCAGCAGCTCCCAGGGGACACGTGTGGCAGGTTGTCAGAGCCAGAAGAGCAACCACAGCTCCCTCCCTACCAAACTCATCCCCTAAATGCTCATCCCGTGTCCCCTCTCTTCTTGCCCCACCAGAGAGAGCGGGGACAGAGGCAACCTGTGCTCTATTCTAATACAATTTGCCCTCTCTGTTTTCTGCTTCCTTTCTTCAGAATTCTTGCTCTCTTTTTTCCTCCCCATGATTTTGGGGTTTTTGCTGTTGAAGTTTCCCAAAGCCTTCCAGGGATCACCTCATCCTCGGCAGCCCCAGAGTATCAGCTTCACAGATGCTGCTGACTCTCACTGCTGGGAATGACTCTCCCGGTGGACATAAGAGGCTCAGACCTCCAGGATGGCTTCCTCTCCTGCTTACTGATAGAAAACAAAAAAACCATCATCTCTGCCCCAGGAGCAGACAAGCAAACCTGTCCTTGCATTGATAAAGAGCTGTTCTTTATGTCCAGGGTGTGCATCTTGCAGCTGCTGGGCAACAGCAGGTGCATCTGTACATATTTTTCAGGATAAAGCCTCTTGGCTGCCCTGAGTCATTGCATGGTACAGTGGGATCCATGCCTATTGCTGAGGACCATGCCAGGGGTAGAAAAGGGGGGAAAAAAGCTTACATTTTCCAAACTTATTTTTTTATTTGTGGGTTGAATGCTTTGTATAATTTCAAGACCTTTCTTATAAGGCACAGTCCAAAAGAGCTGCCCCTCAATGCACAAGGAAGGGTCTCTGATATGGAATGTATCAGATGCTTTTCTCTTGTCTGTTATCAAAGACATCATGTCCTCCAACACCTAAACATTCAGTCATCTTATCAGATGGAGAATTTTGGCCTTCTCTTCTTCCAAACATTGACACTGAATTTGTATCCTCTTCCTGGAAATATTCCTTCATATTTAAAAAAAAACAAACCAAACCAAACCAAACCAAACCAAACCAAACCAAAACAAAACAAAAAACCTAAGCTTGTTGGCAAGTGATTTTATCTTTCCTAAACCCTTTTGAACTTTTCAAACCTCCAAGTGTATGATTTACTTTACAGTTCAGATGTCAGCTCAGGCTGATAATTTTCAAGACTTCTTCTCTTGTCCCAGGTCACTGAGTTTTGCACTTGATCTTCAAGAGCACCTTGGCTTCCACTATTCCCTTGGAAATACACAGGCTTGCATTCAGCTGCAGGGAGCGCAAGTACAACCCACCCCGAAGTACTGGAGTCGATTTACAGGAAAAGGGCCAATTTTTTCCTTTATCACTTCTACTGTTGCAGAGAGATGAATTCTCCATGGCATAATAGCAGAACAAAAATAGATTGCTTCTGTAATACACTATACAACAGCCTGGAATACATCAGCCTTTTCCCTCAACCGTTCTTTGACAAATGAAACTTTATCTAACCACGTTCACCATGCCATTCTCCTTCTTTTTGCTCCACTTTTTCCAGCTAGATTCCTGCAAGTGGCAAAATGGTGCTTGTGCAGTGGCATGACTGTTAAGGTTGTGCCTTACCAATACTGGTGTGATGCTGCTACCAGAGATAAGCAGAGGGACTCAGTGACATTGTGAACACTGAATTTTGTGCTGGATGGACAGAGGTTTCTGTTTATGATAGAGCTGATAAACAGTAGGGATGCTTGGGCTCTGGGTCGGGTACCAGCCAGGTTTCCCTTTATTTTGGGCTGTATTTGTTGTCTTGGATAACCCTCAGCAATTTTTGCACCGAGTTTCCTGTTCTGTTCAGCCTTGATGCAGGAAAAGTATTAGGAAGATGTCCTTGTCCATAGAAAACCTTCTAATTAAAACAACTGCTTGGGTCTGTGCTATTGAAAGCAAACAACTCTGAGGGGAGCATTTGCTTTATCTGTACGTGGAGAAAAGGCAATAAATGCTCCCAATCTGGCTAAAAATAGATGTCAAAGTGAACTCCCTATTTTCAGGTCTAAAGAATCTAAAACCTTTTTTGTGAAATTATGCTATTTGTCAAACACATTCAGGCACCAGGGAAAAGCTGTTCCTTTTAATTTGGGTGAAATGTTCCATTCAAATGGAGGACTTTATGGTTTCACTCTCCCCCAGCACCTCAGCCCAGTGTTTCTGTAGAAAGAGATATTAAATGAGACTAGAAGAAAGCCGGTGCCTCCATATATTAAGATTTTTTATCAAATATGCGTGCTTTGCTCACTTTTTCTTTAGTTTAACCTAATCTCCATTATTTTCGCAGGCCCTTACGGATACTTTAAGGGCTGCATGCTGAAGGCTACAAACCCAGCCAGTCCCAGGAGAAAATGCATCTGCTCCCATCCCACCTCCTTTTTGCTACTGTCCAAGGACTTCTGCTATCAAATTCAAAGGAATCACCCATAACAACAACATTATATAAATGCATTTGGAGAGCCCGGGTTTGGGAATGTGGGGATTGCTGTGCCATGCAACAGGCACTGCGCTCCCAGCACTCCTGGTGCAGACCCAGGTGATGCAAACAAAATGTTCCAGCAGGAAAATGGGTATTTTGTGATGGGTGAGACTGACAGCTGGACAGCCCAGCTCTGCCCTGTGACGTGCCAGGGTCTCTGGGTGACCACCCTCATGGTGCAGTGTGGGGTTTGCCATGGCACGGGCGCCACATTGTCCCAGCCAGAGACAGATGTTCAAAGATGCTTGTGGGAAACTGCTGCCTCTGTTTGAGACTGAAAAGCTCAAAATAAACTAAATAGTGGGTTTTGGCATCACTGTAGGGTAACACCCCTCTGACTTGCCCTGCCCAGAGCCCCAGTTCCCTGTGCCTTGAACAGTGGCCTCACTGGGCACTCTGGGTGAGGGCTGCCAGATTTTGGGTGAGGGAGAGTGGGGTGCAGATGGCAGGCGCAGTTTGTGAGCTTACTTTTCTACCCCGGGGCCTGCTGGGCAGGATTGATTGCACCTCTCGGAGAGCGGCATTAGCAGATGTTATTGATGTGGGACTGGCATTATCCACAGCACATGCTGTCGATGTGGAGAAATACCACAGATGGCATCATTTTTTAAAACCCCTCTGCCAAAATATTTTAAAACAAAACTTGCCATTTCTGTTTTCATTGATCCTCCTTTCCTGCTATTGATTTTTGCTCTTTGCCATCACTGATGCGAGGAACGGGGATGGATGGGGAGCGACCGTTGTCGCGCCGGCACGTGAATGAAGGAAATAATGTTTCAGAAATCCTTTGTACGGTGGGGGTTCCTTGTTTTGTTTGGGTTTTCATTTTTGTTTTTGCTCTGCTCTTACTGCTCTATTTAACATCAAAATAACAGGGCTGTTAGACTGGCTACCAAGTCCCCAGATGGCCATAAGGAGAACTTGGTGCTGTATTTATGTGACGGCTGTACCATAAAAATGGATCAGTAAATGCTTCAAGCCGAGAGCTTGGCTTGAGCCGAGTGACCTGAGACGAGCTGGAGCCGAGGAAGGATTTCAGAAGCTGAATGTTGCATTTCTAGGAGAACAAGGAGGAACAGGACTTCTGGATAATGCAGAAGGAAGTCTGAGACCTTTAAGGTGTCAGGAGCAAGGCTCAGTCCAACCTTCCCTCCATGAAGGGGTCCAAGGTTAGTCCAGAATGCAGCAGTGGTGTTGAGCTCCCTTTTTATTTGCATGTAGCAACCTCTACTGATCTTAGTCTTACTGAGAACACACCACAGAAAACAGGACATGATTTTGCCTAACAGTTTTCAGGAAGGGAATTAGCCCTGGGAGGTTATCCCTAAGGTACAGGTCTGCACCCAGAGTCCCTCAGCAGCAGAGCTAGTCAGAGGCCATCTTCTCCTCTGGACCAGCTCACTGCCTTGTCTGGGTGTCCCAGTGTAGCCAAGGAAGGAGGCTGTGATCTGCACAGGGCAGGATTTAAGGAGCAAAGAGGTTATAACCTCCTGGACCTTGGCACTCCTAATCAGGGCCACAGTTATAGAAGTGCTAATGTGAGACTGTAACTTCGGGTAGTACCTGGAGGAGGATCCAGCCCTGTGACGTTTTCCTCTATGTGGCCAGAAAGAAACCAGGCCAGAAATGAAAAGCCAGACCTTGAGCTTTCTGGGCAAGTATTGCAACCATGAGTGCCATCCCCTCACTGCACTTCAACAGCGTTTGCCTGCCTGGCAAGCAGTGACAACGCTGTGTTAGAGAGAGGGAAGAGCATGGTTCAGCCTTGCTACATGTCTGATTTTGGCCTTTGTCTTCTATGTAAACCTGAATTACAGAAAAATCTGCACTGCCTTACCAAGAAGAGTAATTTTAAACCAGTGGCCAGGGCTCTGCTGGCCAAGCACTGCATAAAGAAGGGCCTGATGCATCTCTGGGGGATGCAGCTTATCACTGCCTTCAGCTGCCAGCTCAAAGGACACTAATTTCTCACTAATTAGTTGGTAATTGTGTACTGCTTGGTAAAGGACTGGGGTGGGACCCACACCAGTGGAAACAGTCTGAATGTAGATGTGTGTTTTTCTCCATCACTTGTTCTGCTGCAAACAGGACCTTCTTTGAGGGAGACCTAGAGACTGTGATACATCAGAGGTGGAACACTGGAGCCCTCCTGGCTACTGGAGTCCCTGTAGCAAAAGCCATGCACAGGCAGAGTGAGATCTGTGTCTCATCTGCCTGGTGTGATCAGCTCAGGAGAGCTGGAGGGAACATTAAGAAGGCCTCTGATTTTATTCTTACTTTCTCTACTCATTCCATCATACGAGTAATAAAACATCTCAGCTCATCTAGAGTGCAGAGCTGATACTTCCAAATGAGGGCACAGCTGCTAAAATAATTTCAGGTGTACCTGCACCAGAAGTACACAATTTTGAGGAGAGCTCCTATATCTCATTCCTCAGCTACCTGGACACTGACATTTGGAACTGGGATCTAAAGGCCAAATTCCCACCCCTGAACCCCCTTTTTTTTTTGTTGTGTTTGTTGTTAACGAGCAAAACTTCAGGACTGGAAAATAAGACAATCTAGGAAATGCATATACCTGGAAGCCTCAACATTAAATGCAGGGGATAAAAGTTATATATGTTTTCAGCATTATTACATTTGCAAGAACAGACCTTTTCTTGCAACATATTCACATGAAGGTTTGTGTCAAACAGCAGATAATGAAAATCATCCTGGTTCCCATTACTTTGGTGGCAGCCTGCCTTGAATATAGCATTCAGTTCTAGGCCACCTCATTACCAGGAAAAAAACAAATTGCAGACGATTCAAAGAGCAGCTAAAATGATTTTGGAGTTGAAAAGATTGATTTATGGGAAAAGATGATGAACTAAATATATACACCTTCACTGAGTAATGACTAGTGTTATGGTTACTATGTTCAGACAGAAAAGAATTATTTTGTGTGTACAAAAATGTGATGCTAGGGAGAGCAAAATAAAAATGACAGAAGGAAAAGTCTGAGCTAAGAAACAGTACAAAATCTCTGTGAAATAATCTCCTAAAAGGCATGGAAAAAACTCCCATCTTCTTATTGACATTTTAAAGAAGACAGGGAAAAATATAGAGGACACATTTATTCATCCAATTTATCCAATTGCTTTTTTATATAAATCTATAACCTCCAAATAAATAAAAAATAAAAAAGAGATTACTTTCCCCTATCCTCAGTATTCCTTAAAAATACCAACTGATACTTTCTTGTTAAAAGCATGATAGAGTAGAAATTTGTTCAGACTACGTAACTCCCTGTGGGAGATCCGGATTTTGTAACCTTGGCAGTTCTCAGAACCCAATAAATTCTCTCTCACACTGGGGACAAGATTTTTAACCTAATTGGTTAGTGGGGTTTGGGGTTTTCCTTTGTTTATTGCTCAGTGCAGAACCAGGAGACCAGGTGCAGCAAATCCCTGTGCCTGTTCCCAAGATCTCAGGAGCAGAGTCAGTGCCAGAGCTCCACACCAGCCTCTCCTCACCAAGTGTGGGATCCTCCCAAGGAAAGAGCTGTGACAAAACCCAAGTCCTGCCTCTAACCTTCTCTTTTGACATTGTCAGGTGTCTCCATATGTTTTCCAGCAGTGCAGGACTGCTTGCCCAACCCCAGTGAATATGGGACATTTAGGCAGAATGGAGACCGATAATTGCATGATGTTGACAAAATGGACAAAATCCTTTTATCTGCTGTCTGCAGAGAATGTTTGAAGCTGTGAGGAAAACACGTGGTGGGTGGGATGAAGTGCTTTAATCAGACCTATTTTCCATACAAAAATGGTATAGTTTGAGAAAAACTTCTTTGGTCCAGGCCACCCAAGTTCATTATTATCACTAATCTTGGAGGATCTGCACAAAAGACTGCTGTTGATGCCATATCCAGCTGAGAGTTTCATGAAGAAAATCTGCACTTTTAAAATCAGCTAATCAGCAGAATGGCTAAGGAAGTAGTTCTTTCCTTTGGATTGTAACAGTGCCAGCACTTTCACTGCAAATCCTGTAAAAGAAGGAGCACGCAACATTAAGTGATATAAGTGAATGTGTCATTAAAGAACCAAAGGGCTAATTTTTTTCTAAATATGTCATTTAAAAAAAAAAAGACGCCTCATTTAAACTCATCCAAAAGCTGTTAAACCAGTTTAACACTTTGCTGTTTACTTCTGAAAGATGTTGAGAGCTTATCTCCTCCTACCACTGTTCAAGGCTAATCAGAATATATTAATGCACGCACAGTATGAACATCTCTTTTCCATTGCAATAAGCCAGTAAATGAATGTAGAGATTTCTACAAACTCTGGTTACCAAAGACCTAATCCTTTTCTTGTCCAAAGTGCAGAAAGTGGTCAAGAGTCTGGAAGGGATGAAGGAAGAGAGAAGCCAGTGGGATGACACAGGCTCCTGTTCATGGAGGTGACCTACTTAAAAGCTTAATGGAAAAACAATGGCAGCTGAAAACAAGCTGAAAATGACTCAGGCTGTCCCAAGTAGGGAAGCTTTCCAAAATCTAACCATCAGCAAGCTAGCGAAAAATTTCACCCCACCGAAATCAACCCTAAAGGGGAAAAATAGCAGCCCCATAATAAAACCATCAGTTTTCTGCTAGCAGTGCAGTACCCAGGGGTTGCCTCCTCCTGCAGAGCTCTGGATCAAGGGCAGTGCCTGAGTCACGTGTACTGATGAAAGGCTTTGATATACAGAACACGTAGGGACTGTGCTTTATTTTGTTTGCTCTCCCTGCTTAGAGGGGGACAAGCAAACCCAGCACGTTTCCATCCTTGGCTTTCCCTATGCAAGAGGCTGGGAGGGAGAAAATTTCAGGAACAGCAGGGGAGACTGTAAAAAAATTCTGGGAGATAAAAACAGATGGGAAATAGGAGAAAGAGTGGACAGCATAATGCAAAGGAACTGGAGATTTGCTTGGGGCATAAGGCTGGAAAATTACTTTCTCTTTCTTTCACCAAACAGATAAAAAAAAAAAGAAAAAGAAAAAGAAAAGGCATGGTTTACCAAGGGTCAACAGATTTATGGTTAGCTTTAAATCAATGCAACTTCACTGGGAGGTTTAGTTTTGGATGTATTCAGGATGGGGAATAAACATATGAATTATTCTGGTAGAGTGGTAGTAAATAGTCTGGCGGTCTCAGACCAATTTCTGTGGTGCCATATCTCATAAACTCTGATAAATCCAGCATGTGCAGCTGCTGAAGACTTTTGGCAGTAGAAAAAACCTATATACCAGTGAGTATCTATATATACCAGAGACTCACTGACCATGTACCAGCCCTGGAAACTTGCTTTTGTGATGCTGAGATTTAGTTACAGCCTCAATCTCCCGTGTTTTGGATGAGGAATGAGAGTGGTACTGGGGAGTGCGGAGAATCTATGGATGAGCTTGCTGGACTGTGTCGTACTGAATTCCCCAGGCTGATAGCAAAGTGCTTCATGTCTGGATCTCTCATTTATGAGTTCATCACATTTATAGCAGGTCCAGCAGGCCCAGAGATTTTGGGGTTTGTTGCTAACTGACCTCTCAAAGTCCTCTTTCCTATCCAGATGCAGTGATTTGAATACCTTGAAGAAAAAGGGAGGAAAGTGATTTCATACTCACTAGATTTGGAAGATTTTAGATATTCCACACATATATCTTTCCAGTCATAAAAACCTCTCCACTCCATCATTGCCTTAGCTTAAATATCTCAGCCAAACTCTGTCTTTTTATTCCTTATTATTTGTGCACGAGATTCAGCTTTACATGCAAAACACCCCACAACCTTTTACGCTGAAAGATAAATATGATCCTTTTTCTACAAAGTTGGATTTTATCTCAGGTTAAAAAAAATGAAATACCAATCATTAATTCATCCTCAATATGGGTAAAAACCTGTTACTGTATTAGATAATGAGGAAATCTATCTATGCAGCTGAAGGAGTGACTCTTGTGCCCACTACTAGATATTAAAACCAGAATTGTAAAAATATTGCTGTGGATAATTTCAGTCCAGAAATACTGAGTGACTCTTGTGAATGATCATGTTTTCACTAATGCTTCCTGGCAGAGCTGCATTCTTATTCATTCTGAAATGTCTGGGAGCTACTCACCAGGAAGAGGGTGGTTAAACGTGTTTAGGAGGCTTGGAGAGCTGTCTGAAAGCAGTCAATCAGTCTGCACTGTGATAGTCTGGTTCTGACCGTATTTTGTTTAAAAAGCAGAGGTAGATGTTGCCTGAGGAAATAAAAAGAACTGAGACAAAACTGTGCCTATGGAAGGCCAGCTGTCAGTTATCCAAAACATATTAAATCCTGGCAAACAAGTCTCCAAAATCACCTCCAACCAATTTTCTCCTTATTTCCTTCTGTGGCCACACACAATCTTTATTCCATCAGGGCACCCACTGAGAGCAGAAGGTCTCAGTTCCCTGAGCACCACACCATGAGGTTGATTAGACCAGCCCCAGCGTCAAACAGAAGTCCACCAGGAGCACACCTTGTGTGGGATGTACTGGTGGTGAAAACTGGGTGCCTTGGGTAGCACTGAATTCTGCACCATGCTGCAGCAGGCCAAAACCACAGTGCACTGAGACACCAGCCCTGCAGGCCTCCCTCTCAGTCATCTTGAACCATCCTGGACACAAGGGAGGTGTGAGACCTTCACCAGTGTATTTACCTTTGAATTTACAAGATAGAAATCCACGGAAAGCTGCCTTTGAAATCCAAACTTAACTTTTCTCAGATGGGTAAAACAGCAGGATTATCCTGTCTGCAGTGCACCGTGCAGCTGGGGCTTTATTTGCTGAGTGCATCTCAGATGTGCTGTCCTCTCCAGAGCTGCTGGTTGCTGTATGTGGTGGTGGCTTTTTGCCAGAGCATTTTGGTTTCAGCAGCAGAGGTTGTCAGTTCAGCATCTTCTGGATATTGCCCTTTGCTCGGGAGAACTCCCCTGTTTCCTTCATTTCCCTCACAGCCATCGCTGTGCTCTGCACGGTGCTCTTAGCACCATTTAAACTGTGCCAGCACATCCTATTTTTACACACTGAGAAATGGCAAACGTGTAATGAAATACGGGCTCAGAGGAGAGGGGGGACAATGGGTGGTGCCATGCAGGTGACTATATAAAAACAGCATTGTGTACAACGTCCCTGAGCCCTGCTATATTTTGGCAGCCTATTTCCTTCTGGTTACAATTCAAGCACTAGTGCAGTCTGTAGAGACTTGTACAGATTTGCTTTGGGCTGCTTGTCTGAAATACCTACCTCTGCATCTCAGGCCTTTCAGAGCAGTCAACATCAAGCTGGGAGTTTTTAGGCACCCGCTCCGGGAAAGAGCTCTCTAGGGCTGATGTCAATGACTCCACATGATATATATGCTCATTTCCCTGGCAGTCAGTCCTAACGTGTGTTTGATGTGCAGAAAGTTGTTCTTTCAAACTGCAGACTTGATGAAGGCAACAGCCAAAGGACCAGGGAGCTTGTAGCCCTGGCCAGAGAAAATAACCATCATGCATGGAGAACTGTGTTGGAAGAGAAATATAAGATGCCTGATTGCCTGCTGATGGGCATCATCTGCGTCTCTCACTGTTGCAGAAACCATTTGAGAAATCAAATTCATGGGCAGCCACAGATATTAGTGAGGATATTCTGACACTTGTGAGGGCTCTGCTGCCTTTCACCACGAAGACAAAGGGCACTTGATGAAGTATTAGGATCAGCCAGACTGTTTAGCTGTTTTCATAGTTCCATTGCTACAAGAAAGGTGGCAAAGCTGGGGTATAGAAATCCTCCTGGCTTTTAGTGATGGGGGTTTTTTTCTTTCTTCCGGCCCTGTCTTTTTTTCCCCCAAGAACTATAGAACATCATTCTCCAAGAGCATCCAGATCACCTGAGGCCTCAGGGTAGCTGAATGTGAAGGTCTGAGAAACAAGTCCTTCAGGGAAGCAAGAAATGCCCATCCCATGGGCTTAGTCTGGAAGATGGGCTCCCCCAGCTGCAACTGGGGCAGTGCTGGGGAGCCATGGATACATGCTATGTAGGCAGCAAGAGAAAAAGAGAATGCCCTGGGAGAAGAAGGGTAGAAAAGCAATATGGTCATTATCCCTCTGTTCATCCCTACAGGTGTCCTTCTAGGTTGTGGTAGATCTGCTGTGCATCAAAAGATGTGTAGTCCTGGAATGTGCAGGAGTGATGGTGTTACAAGGAGGATCACACTCATCTGTCAACGCTTTTGCAACCAAGAGCAACCAGCTTTTGGTCACTCCAGCTTTCAGATGCCAGAATTTGGGGTTGCCCAGCTGGAGGTGCTGAGGCCAGCTCTCAGCACAGACCTGTGGTCACCACAGCCCAGTGACCCCAGGACCAGCAGCACAAAGCCCTGAGTGGAAGGGGTCAAGCACAACCACGCCTTGCCAAAGTTGTTGGGATATACAGAGGGTCAGCGCCTGAGTAGATCAGCCCCAGGGGCTCTCCAGCAAGAATAACAACCACAATTTTTCTTAAATGTATCCACTTAACATTTGTTCTTTCCCCTCTGATGACAGGAACAGGTGGCAGGGAAAGCACCTCCAGTTTTCACCTGGAAATGTTTGCAAAACCTTCCCTGTCCTGGGCAGAGCATCTGAGACCTGAGCATGCAGTGCAGTTCAGGTTTCTGCTTTTATGACCCAGATTTACCCACTCTGAAGGCTGGACCTTGTGCTGGGTAGGGCTGGTGTGCGCCTTCGCCTTCCCTCATCAGTGCTCAACAGCCTGTGAAGAGGAAAAGGCTTTGTTTTAGTGGGAGCAGGTGTTTGATTACCTCGCCTCTCTCTTTTCATATTAAACTTATCCCCGGTTCACCTCTCCAGGAGGGATAAACTCCTGTTTGCGAAAGTGGCGAGGGAAATCACTTGAAAGGCACCATCAGAGGTCGGCTGCCTGCGCTGATGGCTTGATGAAACAAAAGAGCAAATGAGCGAGTAGAAAGCGTTCAAAGTATTTTGTGCCTGCGGAGCTCGGCTCAGAGCGGTGCTGCAGGGCTGCCTGCCTCTGCCCCGGGGGGCTGCCTGGGGCTGCACCCTCGGAGATTTACCCAGGCGAGGAGAAAAATGCAGCCCTCTGCCCCCTTCTATCCCCAGTGCTGTCTCCCAGCTCGGAGACTGCGCTGGTGGCAGGTGCTCTCCTACCCTGGGCAAAAGAGCTGTGGCATCCCCTCACAGGACAGCATCCAAGGACAGCAAAGGCATCCCCAAAGGGAATATGAGCTCTGTTACTGCCCGAGCCAGGCTGCAATCAGGCAGCAGTGCCATGCCCAGCCACAGCAGCTGAGTCCTTGGCACCTGAGCTGCCCTTGGCCTGAGCTCTGGGCTCATGGTGCCAGCACCAAAAGGGATGGTGAGCTGGAAAGAGCAAATCACTCGGGATGGGCGCATGGATCTGGATGGACATATTTTTGGATTCAGAGAAAGAACTGGTGGGATCCTGCTGGATTTCAGTGCACCCAATCCGTCCACTTGACTTGGGCCCCATTAGGTGAATAAGCAGAGAAATGATAACTAAGTTACATTTTTGTTTCCAACCGTAATAGAAGGTGTCCATGTCCGGGTGAAGAAAAGCCCATTGCTCTGCTCTAACCATCTGTCAGGCTCCCTGCCACAGTGTCTGTGTGTTTGCTCAGGCGTGGATAGGGAATTACCCACCTCATATCATGGCAGATTGTCTTTCTCCTTCTCACTATTCCATTCTCCTTTTGAATATTTTGGGTCTTTGCCTCCAGTGGCTCAAATGCAGGTGTTGGGTTATGGTCATGGAGAGCCAGGGACAGAGAATAAAGAAATTCTTGGGTGCCTTTGGATGAAGATGAGGTTGGAAGGATTTTGAGTCAGCTCTTCCAGAGTTTTTAGATCCCAGGACAGCACCAGGATCAAAAGAGCCATTGTTCCCTTTGGCATGATGCTGAAGAATGTTATCTAGAGATTGGTCTGGAGTACAGACTCATGGCCAAACTGGAAACATTTTTCTGTTGGAAACATCTGCTATTATCCTCTGCTTCTCAAGTGATTTGCCAAAATATATCTCTTGTACTTCTGCAGCTCAGAACAGCTTGTTATGAGGTTTAATTTGTGATGTGTAATCCTGTGACACATTGCTGCCTGATGAGGTAGGACCTGGAGATGATGAAGGAGGATGACTGGAGTGTAAACGCACCAGAAAGAGAGCAGTGCCCAGCTTGGAAGTGGTACAAAGTGTTTTCATAAGCTTATCTAGCTTTGCTGTCATTAGTCCTAAGAGCCAGAGAGAAAGTTATTGCAGTCAGAGATAAAAGATCTGTCAACAAATATGCCTCAGAATTGAGTGTCCTGCTGAAACTTCAAGAGTTCCTCTGACCTCTTGATGTGAAAAAGAGGAGTGTAATACACTGGTATCTCAGCTCCTCACTCCGTATGTGGACATCTAAATACCATCAGCCTCTCTGTGCACTTAGATGCCCTTCAAACCACACTGCTCCCTTCAGAATTCCCCCTTGCAGAGTGGTGTACCTTCCCTGCCCTGTCTAAATGCTACAGCTCCATCCAACTCTTCAGTTTAAGGATATTCTCAACTGTTCTGTTAAATCAGAGCAGCCACCAGTGCCGGGAATGGTGGGGTTGCTCTCACTTCACCCCAGCTCTTTGGAGTTCTCCTGGTTGTCCACCTCCAGAAGAAGAGAGTGATTCAACTCATCCTGAGCCCAAATCTCAAACAGATGGATTTAACCTATTTTGCTCTGACAGTGTCATGGTGTTTCCTCCACCAGGAGAGGGTACACAGGAGAGTAACTTGGGAAGACACGTGGTGTTTAGACAGGAGAATTCTCCCCACCCAAATGCATCTGGGACTTGGTGCAGATCTTCAGCACTTTTAGGAAAAGTGATGCAAATGCTCCAAAAACTTGTTTCTTACTGATTTTTGTGATTGGTTGTATTCCAAGGTCAAATACTAGACATTAACATTACAGTCATGCTTTATATGAAAGATGAGTATATAAATAGTTTATAAAGGGCAAATGAACAATTAATAGCTATTTCAGGAAATGGATAGCCAAATGTTATGGATTGTTATACAGTCCGACAGGTCAATATGTTGCTTATGACCACAGCTGATTGCTACCAATAACACCTTGAGAGGCATGATTTTGACCACCTTTAACACAAGATGTTTGTGTTAAAGCTGTGTATGCAGCAGCTCTTAACCCCTTCTCCACTGTTCTACAAATAGAACCCCCCCACACACACACATCATGCCCAGGATTAATGGGTTATGAAATGAACATAAGGCTGTGGGTTGTCGAGTAACACATTTGTAGCTCAAGAACTTGATTATAGATGAGCAGAAAGGAGTAGAGACAGATGAATGCAGACTGCAAACAACGAACAACATCTGCTGACTGCACAGGGAAAGCTCCGAGTGCCAGAATTGTACATCCAGATATCCACGAGCAATGGGGCTTTTTAATGTGAACTGGGAGGCTTTGGGAGGATCACAGAAATTCCTTCAAGGTTAAGTTGCATGTGTAGCTGTCTGTTGCACTGTTTTAAAATTACAGCTCACAGAGCAGGTCATCTAACTACCCCAGATGGGTCCAGATGCAAGAGAAATTGCTCCTTCATGATCTCAGCCTCGCTGCTATACAATCAATTCTGCTTTTAAGTAGTAAATAAGCTCACTGAAGTTGCCAGTTCTGATTACAGCATGAAATGTCTAACCCTGGTTTACAGCAACCAATTACATAATTTTGTAATCTTGCAGACAGAGATTTACTTGGGCTGAGAAGGTGCTGGATGAAGGGGGAAAACCAGCCATGCTGAAACCTTCCGAAGTCACAGACTCCCGTCACGAGACAAAAACACAGCTGGTGCAAGAGCGGCAAAGGCTCACTCCACAACTGGCCTCCTGAAATGCAGCCCCTGGCACTGAATGCTGCAGGGAACACTAACACAGGTGCTGCTTATTTGTCCTTGGAGCTGTGAGGACCGAGTGGCGGCCGAGGCATTTCACACACCAGCGAGCACATCCTCCCCAGGTATTTCTGATCGCCGTGCATTCTGCTCGCTGACAGGTTTGTGGCAATGCGCTCACTCCAGTTAAAAATCACACACACTGGCTAACAGAAGAACAGACCTCGTTCTCCTCACTTTTACACTGGTTTTGCAATCGGTGTAACTTCAGTGACCCTGTGCTTTTATACCAGAAATACCACCAAGGAAATCAGATTCAAGAGGAGAGAGATGTTCGGTGTAGCTATTGTAGGAAGGCAAAGATAGGCAGAGACATTTTCCATTCTCTGATTCTTGCATGGGCCAAAGGCCAAATCTGCCACTAGTACAGAGTGAAGCATCCATCAGGCTGCTTTAAATGGCTATGGTTTGTAAAAGCTTACAGTACCCATGGTTTCCTCATCACCACATGCATCGTCCTCCAGAACACGAGTAGAGATGCTGTTTGAGTGGTGTACAAGCTGCTCATGTTCCCTGTGAGGCTGGTTTAAAGCTTCTTCCACATTGCTTGTTTGAACCCCAACCATGTCAGTCTAGCCTCAGACAGACTGATATGAGCCACACTCTCTCACAAAGTACATCAAAGAGTCACTGTTTTTAGGTCTCAGAGTCAATTTATTTCTGTCCTCTCTCATTTATTCTTCCGCTTGCTGAATGTTTGATGCCTGATCAGTCTGGTACAACACGCAAATATTAACATCTTTCTCCAGAAGTGCTGACAGGGACAGCACATGTATTTTGTCAATGGGTGCAGCAAGCAGGAGATGCTGCTGGAACCCGTGCTCAGAGACTGTCCCAGGGAGCCAGCATGACCACCCTGGTGTTTGTGACTTCAGAGGCAGCAGGAGCAGCTTCCCCTCCCTTTGCA
>NW_020955394.1:34509-134467 GCF_003031625.1 Empidonax traillii | reverse complement strand
TGATCTCATCCTTACTTATTTTGCTGTGGACATTTCAGGTTTGTCCCCTTCTTTCACATGAATGTGGGTAGGAATGGGCTAGGAAAGGAAAAGTTTTCACTTCTGTGGGTGATACAGAAATTTCTACATCTCTACTGTGTTCCATGTCCATAGGAAGCTTCTGGCTTCCTTATCCCTGCATCTGTCTCTCAAGTCAAGGGCTGGTACCTGCTGTGGATTCCCACTCTCACTCCATTCCGAGGACACCTTCCCAACTGGCTGAAGCTTATGTAGTGTGGGATGGTGATAAATAAACCCTGTTACCCTGTCAGTGCCTCCTGGATGGGCTGTGCAGCCCGGAGACAGCAAGGTGTCTGCCACGCTTGTCCTGGACAATGAAAGGAATAAATCAATTCATGTCCGAAAAGTGGGAACTTCTGAGTTGATGGATGGCACACAGTGAATATTAAACTCCTTTTTTTTTTTTTTTTGTGGATGGATGTTCTCCAGCCAGACAAATTTTGTCCTTTCACACTTCAGGTGAGGGAGCTGCAGCAAGCTGTGGCAGTTGGTGAGGACTGGAAGAGATAGCACCCGCCTGAGGCAAGTTTCTGTAGCACTTCCAGAAGCAGCAATCTCTGCTTTAAGAGAGGCTTCAATACAACTTAAGGCTGAAATCAGTTAACTCTGAAAGATCTGTAAATGGCTGCCTTCAGCAGGGATCTCACTATGGGGTTTTATTTAGCTATCCCTTGAAATTCATAAAAAAGGAAATAAACTTAGCCTGTTGTATCCCCCCGTCTAACAGCTCACATGATGTAGGTTCTCATATTGTGTTTCCCAGGAGATCATGTTCCAGTCCTCCTCCTCTTTTCCCCTGACAGGTGATAATATCTGCTTTTATCTGTTAATAAGATAGCATGGGAATTCTTGTACAATTCTTAAATAGAAAAGAGAAAAGCATGTGATTTGTTTCACCCACTCAGCTTACACTGTTCTCACTCAGTTGTGAGGAGGGCGGGTTCTTCTCCAGGGCAGGATGATTCATGTACATGCCTGGTCCAAAGGGCTGCAGGACCATGCATGCAGCAAGGAGAGGTGGTGGTGGTGGGGTCCCGAGGATGCTGTGAGATCAGATGATAATTTCTAAAAACTGGCATGGCTGGGAAGAAGAAAGCACAAAACCTCTATGACCAAGGCAAGAAAGTAAAGGTGCAAGAAAGTAAACGATGGAAAGGAGGGTGGACCTGCTCTGAGGTCCCTTAGTCCAGCAGGCTGCACCACTGCAGAGGGAATTCCACCAACACGACTCCAACAAAAATTTCTCAAGCTATTTCCTGAAAATCTCCCTGGGCAATCAGTGCCAACACTTCATTACCCAGACATCCAGAAAGCTTTTGTGGGTATCTCACCTCAGAGCTCATTGCACGGTCTCTCCTCCAGATGCAGCAGGCATTAGCAGATTAGAGCTGGGGATTCAGCCTTTCGAGCGTAAAATTGAAGAAAAAAAAAAAATCTTAAATATCAGCATATTATACACTCCATCCAGCAGCCCAGAAAAGGCTCTGGGAAGGATGGAGCATTTATAGTTTTCACAGAAAGAACTTAAAGGAGATGAAGACAAGTATTAATTGCTGAAATAAGGGCTCTTATTGTGAATAACTTTCATTATCTGTCACTGCTGGCCTGAGTTGTGTTAGTCAAGTGGATTTGTGGACTTCTAATCTGAACTGTTCTACTTGTTATTACCCCACTGTTACCAAAGGGCTCTGCTGTCAGTTGTGAAACGGAAAAGGCTCATTCCTTTCCAAGCCTCCAGGAGCCTTTGGGGATCCAGGGAGGTCTGACTCAAAGACAGATGCAGTCCAAGGAAAGTTTTCCAGCAAAGAGAAAAACCCTGCGAAGATACCAAGCTTCACTTCCTTAAAAGCAGCTGGTTTTGTGACCACAACTGGAGAACCCCATGACAGGACTGGACTTCGATACCCAGAAACTGTACTTTTCAACTTACTTCCACTTCTGTATATTTTCAGCAGAGGAGAAGAATCAGAGAGGAAAACAAAAATGCTGTCCTAAGACCCGGTTTCCTTAGTTTGCCTATTTGTGTCACTCTGGGAAGAGAGGGACTTTTTTGGGCTGTGGGGAATGGTACAGACACAAGAGAGTGCTAATTATTCCCCAGAATTTGTGTTTAGGTTTTGTAATTTATGGGCAAATTCTGCTTTGTTGTAGTCACATCAGGCAGCCAGGTCCTCAGCTGGCTTCAGCAGAGAGACAGGGGACAGTGACTTCGTACATTCATTACCTTCTTCCCACTCTTGTCAGTCTTTGGTGTTTGCAATGCATTGAATTGCACTGCAGTGCATTTTCCAGGGGCTCATTGTAGCACTTACTCAATTGAGAGGTTCTTATTCTACTAATATATTAGTAGCAGCATAAGAGAAGAGTTTCAAAAGCATACAGTCAACTGCCTTGCTTTTCTTTCTCTCCTGAAAAGATGCAGTAACATAAATAGTGTAACAATTTTAAAGTATTTGCGATGCAACATATCTTCCCTGAGTTTTTGCAGAGTTGTTTCTAAATGGCCTTGTTGTTATTCTGAGTACCAAATGTTGTTTTACTACCACGTGGAATTTGAGCAGTCATCAATATTTAATCTGTGTTCTGATACTACACATTTATTTTCACTGATATCTGATTCTTTCTGTGTAACAGATTTGACTTGTGTAAACTTTCTGTAAACTAGAGTTCTATAACTTAATCAGGTTGTACTTGTAAGGCTCTAACGCAGAAAAAACTATGGTTGTAGTACATCACTACAGAAAGTTTAAACCTCAACAGAATAATTTTTACTTTTTTTTTTTTTTTTTTCCCAAAAGAAATAATTTGGATTGTTTCACTGTGCCCACAGCCCACCTGAGTTACTTTATTTCTGCCTAGGATATCATCACTGACTGGTCTTTTTCATGTGATTTTGAAAGATGCCTGCATGTTCTCAGAGGTGTTGGCTCTATACTGTCAGTTGAGCATTATAATGATCTAATCCTAATCCACGTCACCTCTGCTGCTTCATGGAAAGGACGGAATATCTGGAGCTGATGTTGTGTTGATTCTTGCATCCTTAGTGTCTGTTTAAAGCAGCCCTTTTGTTCCACCAACTTACTCCATCATTATAGTGTCTGAAGCCTTCAAAAATACTAATGTTCTTGTTGAGTCTGTGAGCTCAAGAATTTAGGGCTAGAAGGATCTTGCAGGTCTCACAGGCAAGTTATCTCTTTTTGCAATGGTCTCATACAGCCCTTTTCATGAACTGCCTCAAGGCACTCCTAATTCCTCAGCTGTAAAATGCAAACTATTACAAAAGGATTGCTCAAGCACACACAATATGCACCAGAGCTGCCCAGTTAACCAGGTGTGCGTCACCAGAAACCAAGTTTGCTCCCACGCGTTTGGATATGCACAACTAGTTTAGGCACATACCTGGTACAAGATGAAGACAGTTGTAACAAGAAATGTATTATTCTGTTGTTCAAAAGAAAACAGAAACCACTTCATTGTAAAAGTCTGCATAGTTCAACTTTCCCTCTGCTGCCTTCCTTTTCAGTCTTAATGTAGAGGAGTATCTGAGAAGCATACGCTTTTTTGTTAGCAGAAGAGACAGGCTAAATTTGGATATGATTCATGCTTCCAGTTTATGCTTTCTCTTCCTGTATTGTCAATGGCTAATGAAAGGTAATTGCAAAAGCTCTCAGAGGGAGGCACTTTTGGAAGGAGAGAGAAGAATTAGAGGAGGTGCAAACAAGGTTGGATTTACTATTCAGAGGCTTTTCATTACACTGCTGGTCTTTTTGTGACTTTGCAAAGTTGCTTCTGTCAGAGCTTGGTATGATTTCCAAAAGTTAGACATTGCTGGGGTGTATCAATACCTGTAACACCCTGGCCATTCTCAGGATACATCAGGAACAGCAATCCACTGAGCTGCCCTGGAGTCCTCACACCAGCCTGATTTTCAGATGAGCTCTCTGCTTTGAGGTCGAGGCAGCACATTTTGATGCTCCCTAAAGAAGGTCTCAGTCAAACTTACCTGGGCACAGTTCACCATAGGCACAAAGTGGCATCTATATATGCCCTTCATTTTTTCAGAGAAGAGTTGGCAAGATTGGGTACCTGAGAAATCTTGGAAGCCGACGGCTATTTCCCAGCACTAGGCTCTGAATTTCATGGTTTCACTTTTCCTGGTTTGATAATATTTATTATTAAAAGGCTTTTGTTGAGAAGTGAGGCTGGGTTCAGTACACACCTATGAGGCAGACTGAGAACAGTTGCCAAGAGCCATTAGAGGAAAGTGCTGACTGGGATCATTTTTCATCCTTTATTACTCATTTTACCCAGGGACCTCCCTAAGCAGGAGCTGTAGACCCCTATGCAGGGGTAGCCCCAGTGCAAAACTTTTCCAGGGAACACAGTTTAAGTCTTCAGGCAGCTCACAGGAGCACTGGTCCATGAAATCTCAGAATTCATCAGCTCCCTATGCCAGTATATCTCCTCTCCCCTTGGCTGAGAAAGGAGGGAGGAAGTGCCAAGGACGGGCTCAGATTCCCCAAATCCCTCACTGCAGTGCAATGTTGCATTCAGTTACGTAAAAGAACTGAGTGAAAGGATACTGCCATGTGTCCTGGTTGTTTCTGGCAATTTAGATGATGAAACATAATCACTGCAGGAGGAAAAATTTACATGACCAGGCACAGTCAGCTTTTAGTCTTGGACAGCTCATACGTCCGTGCTGTGATACCTCATCCTTTGGAAAGCTGCAGCTCCACGTTGTGTTATAGCTCCACAAAGGGCTGATGTCTCCTTTAACATGTGATAAACCAGTCTTTAGCCTGACAAACTACGGATAGCTAAACTGAGAACTGTAAAGAACAATTACTGATCAGTGATAAAAATTACTCACTGATTATCTTTCTTAGTATCAAAGGTAATATTTTATCGCAGCATGTCACATGCATCTCACAAGATTCCTCTTTAACACTCTTCTGCCACAATCCTTTGCCACTACGTTAGTGCACAAAGGTCTCGGCCAGTTGTGTTGATGGATTTAGTCTAATTATCTCCTTGTACTACTTTGTCTCTCTGGCTCCATCTGTCGTCTCTTGCCTCAGAGTTAAACTGCCAGCTCTGGGACATGGATTCTTGGGCTATGCCTGGTGCATCACGGTGGGAACTTCAGACACTGGAGAGATCTGAATAATAAATAAAGGGAAGGTGAAATAGAACTTTTGTCCAGTATAATCCAGCACAGCAAGATTGGGTTCCCAGGGAATGGCAGTATATTTGTTTTCCAGATCGTTAGCTAATGCAAAGGAAAGTGAGAACATTTATTAGCCTCCCTCAGAATCACCTTTAACAAGAATGAATATTCACTGCTATAAATAAGACTGTTTCAATTAAGTCTGCACATAAAAATGCTCCATGGTGTCACAGAAGGCTGTGCTATTCAAAAAGAAGTGCCCAGATGAAAGTATTTAAGACTATATTCGAGGACAAATTCACTTGTGAACACTCATTTCCAGTGTTTCACCGTTAATCACTGGAAGTTATGATGTTTTCATCTTATCTGAATGTCAGCCCACAAGCTGAGAAGCCTTGGGCTTGTTGTTTTTTTTTTTACCTGTTAATGGCAATCTGGTACCATAATTGCTTTCTTGTTCAACTTCAGATAATATATTGTGTTGGTGATAAGTTTAGTGTTTCCCTGAGTATCACTAACAAAGAGCAGCCGCAGTACTGAGCTGGTCATTACAACCTCTGGAGAATGTCACCCATGATGTGTCACAGGGACCTGCCATCCTGTCCTACTACCCATTCTCAGCACACCCCTCTTTTGCAAAAACACACCCATTTTTAGTGCTGCCTTCAAAAATCTGTGTGAGTAAACACTTTTCAGGATGCAGATCTCTTGCAACAACCCTTCTGGACAAGTTCAGGTAAGAAAATGTATTTTAGGCTGTTGAAGACCAGTGCAGTGTGTCTCCACTGAAAATGAAATAAAGAGAAAACAGGGGCTCTAAAGTGTTTGCCACAGAAAAACTAAGGATAGATAACAACATCTTAAATGGGAATACCACTGTTCTTTAATGTACATCCACTCCTTGAAGGACATGCATAGATCCCCCTCTCTTCTTCACAGGTGTGAATTTATCCTTTGTAACAATACTCATACTGTTAAGAACTCCAGAGGAGTTTATTATATACCACTGAAAAACATGACACCAGCAATTATAGGGAATCGATGAGGATATTTGCTGAAGTCAATAACCTAAATTAATGACAAAAAAAGTATCCAGTATAAGCAGTTCATCTATACTTCTCTGGGATTAAAATTAAACCCTGCATCTAAATACATTATCAGTGGCAACAGTAAATGTTCCAAGAAAGATTTAGCCAGCAAGACTGCCATAATACAGGAAAGTGGTAATCTACTCTGAAATTACAAATTAAATTCAGTTCATTCAATTCAACTAACTTCAGGAAAAGCTATATCAAAACTGGAAACCATGACAGCTGTGTCACCCCAAGTAACAAACACAATGAGGCTTTGAGATGAACACCTACTATTAAGCCAAAGAGAGTAATCTATGGGCAGTCACGGTTCAGACATCCTGATTAGCCTTAATTAAAATTCTGATGATCAGGTGGCTATGAAAGGGACAAAACTTTTAAAGAATTTAGGCAAGTGCAAAAGGCTGAAGATAGGGTAATAATTAGGAATAATATCTCTTGTTAAAATTTAATTCCTTTAGCCTTGAAATTACCATGACAGGTTTCAAATTTAGTGGCAGTTTTCCAGTCACTAAAAAGAGCTTAATTGTATAGTTTAAGACTTTGGGAGAACTGATTCAGACAAAGGTACATGGGGCCCATATCAACTGTGTGCTATGCTTGAATGGACTCAGATAAAGAAGGAACAGATATCCACTTGTTCAAGAAGCTTGAGACATCACATACCTGAAAGAGATTTTTTTGAGACACAAAAAAATTTGAATAACTTTTTAACTTTCTCTTTTAATTAATAACAACCACTCTCATTCAATATGCCTTTCTACTTCCTGATTTCAGCTGGGACTAAAAGCAACACAGAGATAAAGCAGCCAAAGCTCTGAATAGTGCTGATACTAACAGAACTTCTTAATCATTGGAATTGGCCTATCTCTAGAGCCCAGGAAAGGTATCTAGAAAGACAAGCAAAGTTCACATCTGCAAAGTATTCCTCTGAGTTACAGGACACCTTGTAAAAATCATCACTGTATTCTATTAACTGCTGTTAGTTTAGGAGAAAATATAAGATACTTAAGAAAATGTCAGCTCCAGCAGTTTTGTCAAATGGAGGAAACATTTTTTCTAATATGCAGTTCATCAAAAAGCTCTTCTGGGTTTTCAGGGACAGGGAACATTTTGAACGATGGATGGATCAGCAAGATGATGAATGGCCTGAAATACAGATGAAGAACGTTTTCTTCTCATTGAATCAAACTCAAGAAGATAGATGTTAATATTATTTTAAAGCCACCTTCATTGGATTCTGCCATCTCCATGCAATACACTTCTATGACCTCATTGTCAGGTTAACTGAACACTTCACAGATTTAAAGACGTTCATTCTCCCGAGAGCCACATGAAGTAGGAAAATACAGTTGTCCCATTATATAGACTTGGAGCTGTGACACAGAGGTGCAACGTCACACATGGCAAAGCAGGGAATTGAACACAGCTTTCCCAAATCCCAGGTTGTCACCCTAATTACTGTTCCTACATACTTTACATCAAAATGAGTGGTTAGGCCAGAGTCCCTGCACTGTGTTTCCTTCTGTCCACATTAATCTCCGAGCACTTTAGCAAACCTGCAAGAGTGCTTCATCAATAGGATAGAGTGGGGCAGTGAAAGAAGTGCCTCTTTTTTACAGCTTCTTGATCATGACTGAATGGATCATATGTCTTAGGATCCACTGGAAAAGGGCAAATACTTCCCAGAACTAATCTTTCAGCTGATAAGAATGGGATACAATACCTTATAAGAGAAAAATGAGCTCTCAGAGGTGATGAAAGCAGCCTGGACTCAATGAGCAGAAAAGGTTCAGATTTCAGAAGTTAAATTCAAAAAGGGTTCAAATTAAAAACAAACAAACAAAAAAACCAAACCAAAACAAAAAAGGACAAAACCAAATAACCCAATACTGGTCATGTGTCATCACTGTAGAACAGCAAGGAACTCCAAAGGACTTGTTCTAACACTGCTGAGTACCAAAGAGCTCTGGGAAGCAAACCACTCAAAGGAGGGCCCAGACTCCCATAACTCAGTGGATCATGTTCCAGAAAAGATAATTATTTAAGACAGTTCATTCTGGCTGACACCACCCTCTCAAGCTTTGAGCCTTGAGAGTTTCCGTGCCTGTGGGCATTGGAAAGGGGCAAACGTTTTCCTTGAATGTTCTCTGGACCTAATGGTCAAAGAGGTGCCATTTCTGAGCATCTTTGTGCACCTTAGCAAAGTAGGAATTGGAATATCTTGGAGGTTTTCATCTATCTCCAAGGTGGAACCAACTTCACTTACATCATTCCTGAAGGACCTTTTTTCTCTACCGTGTGGTTGCACATTCTTAGCTGATTTTCTTTTCCATCTTTTCAACAGGATCCAAACCAGGGGATGTCCCCCACACTTACTCAGTGTTGAAATAGGACTCACAGTCATGGAGCAGCTCCCTTATGGAAATTTCTGTATATTTTCACCTCAGATTACTGCAAGACTCTCCACTGTAGACTATTCTTAGTTCTGAGCTCTTTTAAACTTGCTTAAAAATTAACACCTCATCAGGGTCTAAACCTAATTTTTCCTAATATGGATGTGAATCCACCATCTGGAGCTTGGCACAACCACACACCCTACCACTTTCAGGGAACAGATCAAATGTGGAAGTATTGCCAACATGCTGCTACACAAATAGTTTTGTCTTTCCTCCTGGATGATACAAACATTTCACAAACACATACTGCAACATATCCTCGCTTCATGCTAACTCTGCCAGGACAGATTCACTTCATTATGCATGGAAATTGAAGAATTATTCCAGTTACATGCTCCTAATTGCCACCCCGTTCCTCTCCTAGGTTTTCTCTCTTCTATGACCTTTTCTAAGTCAGATTTAAATTTGAGGTTATAAAGTCCTTGGAGAAAATTAAGATGGCCCAACCATCTTATTTACTAAGGCTGAATGTCTTCATTAATCTCACACCAATTTCTGCAATGTGATGCTGGAAAGGAAATGATGGGATATTTTTGAGGTACGGTGACCGAAGGAAGACGTGGTAGAAATGATGGGTTTCTCTGTCTCCTCTGACTGCACTAAACATAGGATTGCCAGATTGAAAGCCTTTAAAATGTGGGATAGACCACTGATAAACATGACACCACGAGAGCCAGGCAGGAGGTGAGAGACCCAGGCAGGAGGGCAGATGGGCCGAGGAGGCACAGAGGTGATGATGAGGAGTCCTACAGTCCAATGAGGCTTTTAGAGAGTAACATTACCTACTGCCACCACATGTAACAGACTGAGACGAGTTCTGCACATTGCTCCTGCTGAAACCTTGGTCCAAGCAACACCATTTTAACAAGGAGTGCAAGATTTGTGAATGTACTACAGGAAATCCCACATTGTGTGGGACAGCTGGTGTCGCAGCATGTGAGAGACTGGAGCCAACATGCTGTTTTCCCAGCTGGTAGTGTGTCCCATCTCCTTTCATAAGACACCTGTGGCAAATTCACCCCTAGCACAGATCTTTTCTGCTCCCTGAAAGATGAAGGCCCCAGTCTGTATTTTTATTTGTGTTTAATAAAATTGCTGAACTTTGTGCTCCCCCGTTTCTATTGCAGAGCTTAGCCTCCCTGTACCCCGTATTTCCTCTCATAGTTACACTAAGAAATGTTTATTTTTCTCTGATGCCTTCACTTTCCTTAAAAAATCGCAGTACCCATTTTCTCATGTGTTGCTCTAGTAAAATCTTTTTCATTCAGAAATTGGTGCACGATACAGGATGCCACTAGAGCAAGATTCCAGCCTGATCCAGCCTTTCCATACTACAGGGGTAAAAAGACCTCTGTTCTCTGTGCTATCATTAGGAAATAAAAGTAAAGGCTGAACTAAGTTTTAGTGAATATGCACGGTTTAGATCTCTGACAAACTTAAACAGTGTACCCTGGGCTCATGACTAATTATGGGCACACCAAGAGACTTCTCGTCCACTGAGATAAAGGAAAACTAAAGCATAAGCAGTTTAATTCAGAAAAAAAGTGTTATAGGGATATGATGTAGCTTCATTAAATACAGATGTTGATTTTTTAACTCTGCCACTATTAACCACAATGCAGAAATCCCAGCCTTTTTCCTTCACATATACTCACCAATGCAATAGCAAAGCAATTAATGACTCACACTCCCTGGACACAGCTCACTCTCTAGGTTTCTTGCAGAAATACATGTGTCTGTACCAGTTTGATTATTGTAACTTTTATGTAAAATTCACTTCCATATCCCTTGAATTTATATTTCCATGTTGCTGCAAATGGAGACAGGTCGGTGCTCTGCCTTCACAAACAGGGCTTGGAGTAGTCACACAAATACCAAACAATACTCTGAACATCAAAGATGAGCAGCAATTCCTAATTGCTATCACTTGCTTTCATGCCTCTGACTCATTCCTGAATTTTTGTTTTTAAGCAATAATATAGTTCATCTGTAGTGCTTACAGCAAAAGGAAAGCAGCACTTCTGGCCATCTTTGAAGACTTTGTGGCTGGAACATGTTGACAAAGACCAGAGGCTTAATTGCCATTTGTAAACAGTTCAGGAGAGGAAGAAAAACATTAAACAGAAATATAGACTCCCTTTGATGAAACAGGTCTTAGGTCCTTGATTTCTGCTGTGCTAAAACTCAGCTATTCAAGACAGATGCTGGCAGAGTTATCCTGCAGCCTCTTTATAGAAAAATACTTAGAAGTATAATAACAGCATGATTTTAATATTGACATATTTATACTAGAGAGTACAAGCATGAGAGTTTTTCAGCATGAGCTTGTAAACAATTTAAAAAAAAAAAAAAAAGTTGAAACATTATGCCCTCTCACCACTACATATTCTGGATGTGCAGCAGTCTGTGGACAAGCTGCAGTAGAGAGCTATTAAATGAATATTTCCAATCTATTTGGTTTCCCCCCTTGCTGGTACAGAAAGCTCTGTCAAAGTCATGAATCCAGATACTCCAGCTTCAGAGAGAGAGCTAAATTCTCACTGGAACACCACAAAATGAAACCCAAACCTACAAGGACTGCAAACTAGAGCCTGATCCTACCAGAGAATAATTTGATTTTCTAGATTCCTAGAGCACTGAAGAGACCTAATGGTTCAATTCCCCCCTTGCCCAGCACCCCTCTCATCCCTAGTAGAGCACAGCTGCTTCTGCAGGGGGAAAAGGGGGAGACCAGCAGAGCCCAGGCAGGAGCCACCAACCCTACAGCAGAGTCTGAGCTGAGACAGCTCTGCCCAAAGCAGAGAAGGACCAGTCTGGCCAGAGTACCTGCTGTGTGGACCTGACAAGCCTAAAGTGCCAAAGCAAAGTGCTGAAAGCCTGTTTATCTCTCCTTCCTTCTCTTCTAAAGCCTTGAGCTTGAGCAGGCTCAGCTTTGCCTAATTAGCTCTCAGCTGGTAGCATTTCCCTGAACTGCCTTTGAACCTTGAACAGGGTATTAACCCCTCAAATCCTTGGCTTTGCCTGGCTCAGCAGGGTTGTCAAAGGACACTGTGAGTGAGATGGGGAAGCTTGGTCAGCAGGTGAGGTGCTGCAAATACCAGGCACTCAGGGAGAACACGGAGCACTCCTGGGCTCTTCCTCTGTCTTCTCCCTTTGCTTGCTCCAAAAGTGGTAGAGAAATTGCTGGTAGAGGAAGACTAGTGCCCTATGGAATGTGTTTGCAGGGGATGGGGGCGTGCTGACCCAGCCTTCAGAGCTTGGCAGAACTGAGACTGCTGCAGTGCTCAGGGCAGAGATCTGTATAAGTCTTCCTGCTGCTCAGGAAGGGGAATTTTAACTTCACTTGCTATATTATGGAGCTAGGAATTTGGGTCTTTGGGAACTTATGGAGTCTCTCCCAATAGCATATGTGTTATCCTTTAAAAACATATAAAACTTAAAAAAAAAACTGCACAAATTGAATGTGTTAGCTGAAGAATGAAACTGTAATCTGTGTTCTTATTTGAGCTCTAATTTTATGCCTGCTGGTACTCACTTATTCAGAACTTCAGTAAACATTTATATCTCTCCTAATTATCCCTTTTCCCTATTAATTTCTCTTATATTCGATAAATGATCCTTATGCCTCTTGGTTTAAGACTTCCTTGCAAAGTTGTTTTTCCCTGCTTATCCATAAGCCAGATATTTTAATTTCTTGCACTATGCCTCATTTGCCAGTAACAATGATGTATTTTCCCCTTCCCCATGTATTTATTTTTACTGAGAGATGCAGCCGTTCATCACATTCAAATGAAGAATTATTACTTAGTTATTATTATTATTGCTAGTGATGGTATGTAAACAACTATAATGATGTGTGGGCTTGTGTAGGAGCAAAGACCACAATAAAGATGTTGCCTCAGGGGGAATGAATGAGGGAAACGTGCAAAGATTTAACCGGTGCACCCTCTCCTTGCTGGTTTTGTCTCCAGCTGTTCACTTCAGCTCCATTGGCCTATTTTGGTCTTGTTCTCACATTAGATGGGAGCAACTGGTCAATGTGGAGCCCTCCTCAAAATACACTTAAACACTGCCACAAGAAGGACAAGTGACAAGGCACTTGAGAACATGAATGATGTGGGAAAAAGGAGTTTCGCTAATATTGTTTGTATTGGGAAGAGAAAGGGATGATTTAAGTGTGTGAGAAAGAGAAAAAGAGGAGCAGAGATGCATCACACAGATGGTGGCCCGAGCAAGGCTGCAAGACAGCCTAGAATGAAGCTCTCAGAGGCCACTTCTGGGTCAGTTTGGGCATAGCAACAGCGCTTCTTATTTTGCTTTCCTTGTCTCTGAAACTAATATTTTTCATATAAATTCCTAATACATAAGCAGGATTACTCTGAAGGTGCGAGGCTCTGATGTTCAATTCTCTCCTAACTGAAAACAACCAACAATAAATTGTGTATTTGCTCAGCTGCTCAATGGCTGTTATGCTGCTGCCAGGTGCCAGTGACTTTGTCTAGAGTAAGCAGGTAGGTGACAGGGAAAAACAAGCCCCACGCTAATTTTTGAGGACTTTAGTTATGTTTGCAGGGGGAAAAAAAAAATCAGCAGAAAGTAGGAGGGAGCATGAAGAGAGCCAGAACTGAATGGAAAAAACCCAGCTCTTTGGTAGACCCATAAAGAAAATTCAGGCTAATAAAGAAAGTTCAGTCTCTTTATTCTCTGCTGCCAGCAATTTACTGCCCTAAAAATGAAAGCAGTTGGCTTTAGATGGAACAGCCTTGAAGACAGTAAAATTTCAGTATCATGTATTAGCCTGGCTTCCCTTTGCACAAGTGGGAGTGTGAGCAGAAGAAAAAGGCATCAACCCGGTCATCCCTTGTCCCCCTGGGGAATCCTGAGGGTGGGTCTGTCCCAGAGCTGCTGTGAGCTTGAAAAAGCTGTTTTCCCATCTAAAGATGCAGCCTTACTCCTGTTGGAGATTTGTTACATTTTAAGTATATTTCTTAATGCTAACTCTTTCCTGGTTCTGTATGGGTTTACTTTCTAAGTTTCTCTTTCTAAAAGCTTGTGGGTTTTTTCTGTTTGGTTTTGTTGTTTGTTTTTCTTTTCTAACACCAATAATTTTCAACAATGAGCACTTCGAGCAAAACAGCAGAGGAAAATTCACTTAGGATCTCCAAAGAGCTTACCAAGCAATTTTTACAAAGAGCTGACGGAAGTGGAGAAATAACTTAAAATATATTTTATGAATTCAGAAACCTGTTCTGAGATAAATATTTTAGCCTTTCTTCTCTAAAAAGAGGGACTGAAAGTGTAAGAAAGATGGAGAAATGAAAAAATCATCTGTGTCAGGGATATGGCAGATCACTAACCAAACACATTCAAGATTTAATGTATACCAGAGCCCTAAAAGCTTTCATATTTATTACAGCTATTTTGCATTCCCTACTGTATTTTGAAAGAGCTTCCCTAGTTTAAAATACCATTCAAATCTTCTGTCACTTCTGTTCCCATTTGCCTCTTACTAGCTAGAATAATATACATAAAATACCATATACCCACTGCAATTCCTCAGTGCCACCAAGGAAGGCACAGACCAAGTCCAATATTATTAATAATGCTAATGGTGCTGCTACTGGATGTTGGCTTCTCTCAGTTATCACTTAGCCAACATTATCAGGGCAAAGGGACCAACTCACTCCAGGCTGAAGAAACTCGGTGAAATATTTGGTTTCCTGTGGCTTTCAGGGCACTGGGAGCAAAAGCAACAGTCCCCACTGGTCCCATGCAGCAGGAGGCCAGAACAAACTGCTGCCCCTTGCTGCACATTCCAAGAGCAAACAACAAAATGCAGAGGAATGGGGAGAGAAAAATAGCTGGGTCTGAGGCTCCAGATGATGGGAGTTGGGTGATGCAGATTGGTTCTCCTTATTGGTAACCATAAAGCCAGAAATTGTCCTAGTTTGGGGATATTTAATATAATACTCCCCACGTTTTTCTGCTGTAGCTTTGCTACTTTTATTTCACTTTTTTTTTTTTTGCCACTGGTTCATGGTTTTTAACTCTCCATCCCTTCCTCCTAGAAAGACATTTCTCGGTTTGTTTGTTTGTTTGCTTGTTCCCTTCTGCGGGATCCCTCAACAAAATCACAGCCTGCCAAAAGCAAGGTGCCTGCATTTCTGAGCCCTCGCTGCTTTGCCGGGTAATTTATGAAAATGGAAGAGCCTGTTTCAGGCGTAATCCAATTTGTTCTCTCTCAGCATCATAAGCACATTTGGAGCCAGATAAGACAATTATCACATGGATCTTTAATACCTGCAATTTATAGCTAAAAGCTTCGTTCTGATAACTTTGTTTTCAAGTGCCACGTGCTAGAGCGCAGCGATGGGGTCCCTGCGGCAGTGAGACAGCAAAACCCTCCCTGCAGCAGTTCACCCAGCAGGTGTGGGGACGTTTTTGGGGAGAAGACATGCTCAGAGCAGCAGTGTAAGAGCACGGGTTGCACTGCTCCTCGGGGGGGAAGGGGCACAGGGCTGGCAGAAGGCAAGGCTCGACTCCTCGCTGTGTGGTAGCAGGTGGCTTCCCCATGAGCAGGGATGGAGGTGCTCAGTGCTCTCACCACCTTCAGCATGGAGGAGGGTTTTGGAAAGCACACAGAGAGAGAGCGTTGCTGCTGAAATGTGTTTCCATAATCACCTAATTTTCAGTTGCCAAATGTGACCTGCATATGCAACCTTGAGCGCCCTACAGAGCAAGGGCCCACAGCCTCACCAGGGGCATTCCAGGATGAGCACCAAAGAGTCAATATTTTCCAGAGAGCTCAGGGAAGTTGCTAGCAAGCCTGCAAACATTTACTTTTTGACACTATGCTTGAATACTGATATCACGATGAATAGTTGCTCGTTAAAAAAATAATCTGATTTCTAATTGAATTACTGGCTTTTTATCATTGTTTGCAACTCTGTGCAGAAGTGAAATATTCTAACTATTTCATGATGGGAAATGAAGATAGGAACTTAGGATTTCATCATGTGGAATGGTCTGTGATAGGGTCTATTTTCAAATGATAAGGTCTGATCTGATAAAGAATTAGCTTGTTTCACTTACATGAGCAGAAGTATTTTGAGGGCAAACATCAGATACTTTTTAGATCAATTTAATGTGCAACCTTTGAGCATTATTAGTGTTTGTATTTGATCAAGAGTGAAAAATCAAGTATATTATGACCACACGCTGTAGATTTGTGAATTAAAAAATAAGATATTTTTGTAAGGCAAAATTTAATTAATTTCAAAATGTTTGTAATTCAATAAGACAAAGTCACAACAGTTTAAGGCCACACTACTCCTCATAGCTATGCATCTAGGGCACTACCCTACTTTCTTATCAGTCCAAACATAAGAATATTTTATAGCAGTGATGAGTTAAGACTCTTTGATGTTTATGTGCTTCTTTGGTGAATCTTAGTAGGAAGATCTTATATCTAATGCTATTTTAGCTATCTCTTGATATATCCAAGCCATCATAATATCTCAGCTCAGAAGGTCTGTGGTGCATTTCTTTAGGGACTTCATTAGTGGAAGATATCCTGACTCAGTATATGGGCTACTTTTGATGCATCATTCATACATACAATATTCAACTCTACATCATAGGGCTGATGAGGGTGTATTTTGTGTAGCAATTTATTAGAGTTACCCAAACAGTGCTCTAAAATTTAAAGGTTTTATTTGCATATGTGTAACATTAACTAAAGACTTTCACGCAATAAAAACCTTGCTATCAGCTCATGCCCACGTGACCAATTAGCTTTTTCTCCTTAGATAATTTGACCTGAAGATTATCCAGGTTGTTCCAGAGCAAACAGTCGCATGTGTGCCTGATTTCAGAGAACACAAGTCAGGCTGCAGGAGTGCACAGAGGGGTAAGAGGAGAGAGGGGATGCTTCAAAGGAAGGAAGAACTGGTCAGATTTGGAACTGAGGAGTGGTTATCGAGCTGCTCAGAGGATGGTGCCTTTGCCTTTTCCAATAAGTGCTATGGCTCAAAGCATATAAAGTCCATGTGTTACCCTGCTCATCCCAGGGGAAATTGGTCACAGTTAGCCAGAAATAAAAATCTCAATGAGTAAATGAAGACACAGAAATTTTACCTTTTCTGGAAGATGGTATTTGGCCCTATGACATATAGAGATTATCCATTCTCTATGCTTCTTATTTATAACTTGAGGAGCTGACAGTTCTTCTAAAAGCAGACTGAGGGGGTTTAGACAGTCTGAGGTTTAAAATTAGGCACTGGAACTAATAGGCTGTTATTGTTTCATAATTATATTTGACATGATGCTTTTAACTCTTTTCTGAAGCATCATCCTGCAACAAATGGAGTCAGGATGCCATAACTTTGTCTGCAGCAGCAGACATCAACCACAGCAGCAGCAATCAACCACAGCATGCCATGGGGGTATCGTGATTGCTGCTCCTCCCAGCTCCCTCTGGGTGACACACAGAGATCCCAGCTCAACGGAAAGAACCCACCTGGGTGAGAGTATACTTTTATCTGCAAACTTAAACAAAGGCATGCTGCTTTGGATTGCTGCTTGGAGACCCCTCTGAGAGGTGTGATTCCCATTCTGCTTCTTCCGTGCACTGGGAGCAGAGGAAGCAATTTGTTGTTGGCCCATTCTAGCAGCTCCTTACAACACTTCCAGCAGTGGTTCAGGTGTCCTGGCCTGAGCAGGATGCTTTTGTAGCTGAGCCACACCAAGCAAGGGCTTGCTTTCCTCTGCTGTCCTCCCAGTGGTGCAAGAAGCTGTACAGACCTTTCCCTCTTCCTTTCTCATGGTCTGGGGATCTGAGCAAGCACATTATCATCACAGAAGTCAGGCAGGCACCAGCCTCCTGTCAGCAGAAGGAAAAATAAAGGGTTGCAACTCAACTCCCTTTAGTTACACAAGGCATTTAAGAGGTTTGGGTTTGAGGGTTTTTTGCCCAAGCTGCTGGAGCTGTGACCTTCAAGCTATCGCCTTGACAACTTGTGCTTTTTAATAAAGCACAGTCTGGTGGAGGGGAGTTAATTTACATGGGTTTTCATTCTCTGAGCTCTTTCATCAGTGCACCAGCCTCACTTATTGAATTCCCCTGTCGATAGAGCAACCAACTGCAGCACATTCACATCCAAGAGCCCAAATGAAGCACCTGTTCTCACTTACTTGAGGATTAATTTCTCTTTTCCCCTTAGTTCCTTTTCTTTCTCTGTTTTTGGCTTCTGGTTCCCCTGGCACCAACACAAATACTAGGAGCTACAGTTGGGGATGCAGCCACCTTATACAGCCCTTTTATTTGTTTAGTGCCTGTTCTTTATTTGCCTTGCTGTGCTCTTTCCACTGCCTCTATGTCATAGGAAGCCCAGTTCAAACCAATTTGTGCAGCCTAATGCAAGCCAACATGATTTTTTATGGTAGAGTTGTATAAAGCCAGTAAATGAAAAAGGAAAATAACCATATTGCAGGCAGGTCTCTTAGCCTTACCAGGTTCTGCTGTCAGAAGTAGCATCATCCAGGCAAAGCTCTTGAGCATGTGAGTACCTTAAAGAAACAAGAAGATCCCTCAAATCCACCCCTTCACCTGGGCCATGTGGTCCCATGGGTCTTTAGCTACCTCCCAGATGAAGAGTGAAGGACTCAGTGCAGCTTTTTGCAATGTCAAACACACAGGTTGTGGTCTGACCCAGAAACCATCATTTTGTTTCCCGAGCCGTTGTGCTGGGATAGAACACAGAATGAGATCTTTTAGAGTGTCTAGGAATGGGTGTTATGGGTTAATTAATGCTTCAACAGAGGTGATATATAAAGGAGAGTTATATGCATGTTTAAGGTGATTCATGCTGCCTCATTGGATTTAAGTCTAATGGGAAACTTATTTCACTGTATTTATGGGTAATGTCCATCCATATCCTAGATATCTCTCCAGGGAGCCTTCTCTCCACGGCCATCCAACTCCTCTGAAGAAATATGGACTCCTCAGTACCCATCTTGGCTGTAAATCTGCAATTAAGAGAATGGTCCATTTACTACTCTGCGATGCTGAGGTGCTGCTAAATTGTGTCTGGTTCCTCCAGCCAAACAAGCCCCTTCCCCCTGCCCTGCTGCAGCCCCATGGTCTGCCACACCCATCTAGGTCAAAAAAAATTCCTTTCACAGAGGAGCTGCGTTTCCCCAGGCTGACTTTGCAGCTGTTTTCTCCTGCTTCTCAGAGCCATCGGACACGTTGATGGGACAGATCCGAGCCTGAGTTTTGGCTGTATGAGTTGCTCCCCCTCCCAGCTCAGCCAGTGCTGCCCTGCCACACATCCCCATTTTCCCTTGTCCTCTCCCTGAGGTTTGATTCACTCCTGCCCTCAGGCAAAGCCATTTTCACAATGGACCTTCAGGGTTAGCTTTTTTACGTGACATTATGTGATTAATTTCCCGCTGAGGTGGCAGGAATAGAACAGTGACACGACAATCTGTTTAAATTCCTTTTGCTATTTTCTTTTTTCCCCCTTTCTTGTATTGTTTCTTGGCTTATGCTAAGCCTCAAGAAACTGCTGTCTAGCAACCCTTTGCCATCTGCTGTGCTGCTGTCAGAGAGGAGCCATGGCCAGAGACAGTTTGTCTTCCTTCTTTTTTCCTTTCCCCTCTGCCAGGATTTTGCATGCTCACAGCCCTTTTTGGGCCTGTTCTGCCTCTACCAATTCAAGGGCCACAAGGGTCTGGGCTGCTAAATTAGCATGTAGAAATACTAACATCAAACTAGTCAGAGCCCAGCATCATCCTATATATGTTTATATCATATATGTGTATATATATCCATTGAATAGAAATGCAGGAGTGCCTGCATGCAGTCAGGTACAAGAGCATGTAAACAACCTGAAGACATGTTTGGGGGCAGAGAGAGGCAGAAGGAAGGGAAAAGAGAAATGCAAACTGCCAAGCTCCGTTTTATGGATCCTGGAGTAACCCTGAACCAGAGCTCTGACTACGGAATGGCTGGATCCTGAATCAACACAGAACTTACTCTCACTGGGACCGGAGTTAAAAGCCACCAATTTAGAAGACTTCCTTGTCTGAAATGAAGCTTTCAAAAACAGAATTAGGGAGAAAACTCAATTGTCTGTGTAATCAGAATGCTTCCACAAAGGGTTTCTATTGCATTAAGAAACACCTTCAAAACCCATTTTTTCCATTAGGCAAGTACTGGGGATGCAGTAACCGCCTGGAGGTATCAGTGATGCTTTTGAAATATGCTGGAGATTTGGTGCATGTGAATGTCTCTGTGCCTTATGGAGCACAATAGGTTCCTGACCTATTTGGATGCTAGACATGAATATATAAATATTAAATAGTGGTTAAACTGCTACATCAATCCAATATCTTGACAAAAACCTTTGACTGAGGCTTTTTCAAACCAGCGAGATTTAGACTGCTTTCCCTTTGGGACAGTTTTATCTAAGTGTAGTGCCAAGTTTACCACATTAGAGCTCTTTGCTGAGGCGAGCTCATGTACATCTTGAACAAAGGAAAGTGCAAAGATTTCTTAAGGCAACAGAGACAAATCTTAGTCTAATCATGTCCCCATTACTGCTCTGCCTGCACTGCAGGAGGTGGCTGGGCCTGAGTGCAACATCCCAGCTCAGTGACCAGCAGCCATAGGCACGAGCAGGGAGCAGGAGGGCAGTTTGGCAGCTGAAGGCAAGTGGCTTTAGCAACAAGCTACGTCTGCCCTCCCTCCAGGTATACAGGGAACCACAGTGGTGCAGATGGCCAGGAAGGGAAAAGAAAAAACAGTGAAGAAATCAACTAAATACACATATGGAGAGCGGAGGAAGGGTGACTCTTCCCCACATCAGTGTGGCTGCAGGGGCTTTGGAACATCAAGGTGGGTTTTGCTGAAATGGAGTGAACGTGGGGATGTGGATTACCACATGTTAGAGTATTTAAGCCCTGTTTGTCTCCACTGACTCTCTGTTTTAGTTGGTCCCTTGGCTTATTTTCTAACCTTAGACTTTGTGTCTGACCCATACTCAGCCTCACCCACAGTTTGAATACCCTACAGCTCTCTGATGCTTCCCTCCCCCTTTTAGTCCTGCATTAATACAGAAGGTGGGTCCCCAGGACCTACAAGGCTGTGCAGGATGACTGTCACTGGGCTCAATTTATCGAGGGGGGTGGAGAATGTGAAGAGAAGGGAGGAGGAGCAGTGCAGGAGGGTTTGCCTGCCTTGCCACTGGCTGTCACAGCTGCACCCGCGCATTGCATGAGGCACTCCCCTGGCTGCCAAACCTCCCTTACCCTTCCTTGTCTGCTCTGGACCACGCCCTGGGCCCATTCTCCAGCGTAGGTTTGTGACTGGACCTGGAGAACAAGGTGGAGACATGGTGACTCTGGGGGCACAGGGCATTTGTCTTCCACCCTCATGCTTTGAAGACATACTCGCATTAAATTCTCTTGGGACAGTGGTAAAGTGATCACTGCATACAGTCTTTTCTTGGAAATTACTTGGGAATACTATTTACAACAAGAAATCTTTTCAACAGCTGCAGCATGAACAGCTCCTTTCAGTAGTGATGAGCTGCACAGTTTGAACCCAACACCAAGACAAGGCACACTGATGAGTTTCACAAGACTGTGTGCACAACTAAATAAAATGATGACATTACCAGGTTCATTACCAGATTTTTCTAACTTAGTTAAAGATTTAAGGTCTCTGTTAAAAGATTCTTGCGAACTGAATATTATGGAATATATAATTTTCACAGATGTTTCCTGTCTTCCAAATCCAAGAATGCACCAGATCTTGGATCAGTCTGACATGCTACAAACTATAATGAGAGACAACTTGTATCTGAGATAATAAGTTATCCACGGTGGCAGAAGTGGGATCTCCCTTGTACAGCAATTTGGAGAGATTAAATGACTTGCCCAAGGTCACACAGGAAGCCAAAACCAAGATTTCAATCCAGTTCTCCAGCAAACGCCTTAGCCTTTAAGTCTACCCTTTCCTTCTCAGCACAGAGGGAGAAAAATTATTACAGAAATCTCAAGTTCAAACTACTTGCTACTTGGAGAGCAGCCCATGTCCTGGCTGCTTTATCAGTTTATGTGGAAAGACTCCAAGACATTACTTATATTGACTCAATATTAAATGGCAATAACCACCACAACAGATTTACTGTCTGGCGATGTCTTCCTGTCTGCTACAGTAACAGTAATGATAAATTTTTTCCTCATTAAAAGATTTAGGTACTTAGTCTCTCTAGCAACTTTTTGAATTTTCCTGTTCTTGGGAAGATCAGATCGTTACTCACAGTGTTTTATCAGGGAAAGATCCCACCTGGTGCTGTTCTACTGCACGAGGTGGGTTTTGCCTGGGAGTGATTCTGTGTTTGAAGGCAGCATTTGACTTTCATGCTGTCAGTGCCACGTGGCAGCAACCCATGGGCAGATCAGGGATGCTCTGGGAGGACACAGTCGGCAAACATCTGCTGTTTCCTGGGAAAAGTTCAGCTCCAGTACTGAAAGAAGTCATGGTTAGAGGCAATGAGAGGCTCTGACATTGCTGTGCTGGCAGAAAACCAGCAGGACATGCAGCAAGAAAAAAAATCTTAGTTATGCACCCATAATAAAGCAATACATTTGCACCTTCTGCTGCCTTGGGGGAAGGTCTGAAATAGTGAAAATTTTTGGAACCCAGGTTCAGGCTTTCATTCATTGCACCAAGATAAGACTTTAAAGCTGTTGCGTGTCAGGAACCAGCCTTAGCACTTGGGCCCAGGTCTGAAGGAGTGCTGCCCATCCCAGCCTTTAGAGGCAGGGCTTTGAACCCTGGGGCTGCCACTGAGGAGGCAGATGGACCTTATTTCCCTGGAAATCCTGCACCTACTGGAGCTAGGTTGTTTGATACTGATTTCAGTAGGACCAGGCTTTCAAGCTACGTTTGCTCATTAATTTCTCTTGCCTTTACTTGCCAGAGTAAGGTGCAGGTGACTAAAATGATGAGACCATTTTAGTTGCTCTTTGTTTTTTGAACTGCAATTTGCTCTGATCTATTGTTACCAAACCACACAAATACTCTCCTAGCCTGCTGTAAACATCAAAAACACCCTAAAGAACTCTGGTGCTTTTACCCCATGAAAAAATATCAGGGGGCAAGAAAAAAATAGTATTTAGGAAGGCTGTACTTGCAGCTTGTTTGTGCTGGCTCCATGTCTGAAACACTGGTGCAAGGGACCTCTTCATGGCTGAGCCATATGCTGGAGAGAAGCAGTGGGGAATGTGAGCTGAATGATTTTTCTGACACCTCCTCCATTCAGTCAGGCTCTGTGAATCTCACCTCTCTCATCACTGCTGTTGCTCTCTCATTAGAAGCAATCACTAGACTGTTCATACCTCAGGGGAGCATGGTGGCCTCTGCTCTGCAGCACTAGGCTGTCCTCTCTCTGGGCCGCTCTTCTCCCACTCACCTCTTTTTAAATCTAATTTTTTGGGTTTTTTTCCCACACACATCAAAGGGGAAAAGGGAGAGAAATGTCAACAATAAATCTCAAGATTGGTGCTGAAGTTCTACTTTTCCATGGTAAATGTCAGAATCCATGTCCACCCCTTCAAAAGATGAAATAAGTCTAATGAGCTTGCGGTGCAGGAGATGTGGTTTTGTGCCTGACCCTGGAGGGACAGAGAAACAGGCACTAGAGGAAATATTATAACTAAACACTTATTTACAGAGTGTCTCTGTTCTTCAACCAGTTTTTGATAATGGGTTGTCTCATTATTCTGTGCTTGCTCAGCACAGAAATGGTTCAGGATGGTGCTTAAGCATGTGTTTAAAATCAATGCATTTGCAGGGGTTCAAATCCATGCAGAAGCACAATCCTGAATAACAATACACTGCAAAAGGGGTAGAAGAAAGAGAATCACCTCTGTTATATGAGTCAGAATCTCATGAAGAGTACCTCTGTCCTGGCTTTTTCTTCTTTGTTGACCTCGAGTACCTCACTGGGTCCCCAAATGCACCCATCATATCTAATGGGTATTGCAGGTGACGAACACCTGCACACTTTCATGGAGAGAGACTTTCCAAAGCAAGCAGGAGGGATGGCTGGGCTCAGGTAGTGATCCCAACCCAGGCACACAGAGGACACATTCCCAGTGAGACCCTCCAGCCTTGGTTGTCATTACCACAGGATTTTTTTTTTCCTGCATAGGACCCCAAGGCAACTTTCCCTCCATTTGCATATTGTATATGTATAAATACTCAAACTAGTAACTCTGAGTGAGGGACTCTGCTGCACACAGTGCATCAGGCTGCAAGGATAACCCTGAGCCAAAGGCCAATACACCCCTCCATGGTGGCAGCAGCGAGGTGGGTACCACCACAGTCCTGTGCCTGGGAAATGAGTAAATATTTGTACAGTATCTTGAAGAGGTAAGGTAGGACTGAATTATTCATCCCAATTAGACACTTTGCAAATGTTCCCCCTTTCATCTCATCTTAATTCATTTCTGAATGAGTTTGAATTTCATTTGATGCATTTCTTATAATTGACCAGATGCTGTTTGGGCACACAGTTTCCAAACAGCCCGGGCTGTCTCACAGGCAGTGCTGTCTGACTCTTTTGCACCCCTCCCACTGTTGTTGATTATTATTCCAGCTATATGGCTGGCCATATGTATTCTTTCTCCTTCCTAATTACTCTGAAATTTTTCCAGGGGAAAACTGAACAAGCATACTTCTGTTTGATTGGATTTTTTTGATAGAAGCTCTGAGAATTATTCTGAATAGGAAAAAAAACTCCATTCACCCAAGGAGCTGTGAGTAATGAACTGCAAGGGGCCAAAAAACAGACTGAGCTGCTTTACTGGGAAGAACAATTCAACTCCACTCCTCTCTGGTCTCCTCTCTTTGTCCTCTACTCTTGATTTTTCACGTGCTCAGCCTTGTAAAAATGAGATCCAAGCTCTGGAAAGTGGGAGATCCCGTGGTTTCCATGTAGTTTTGGATTTGCACTGGAGTTTGCCAGTGATGCTGGTGAGAAACGTGCAGCACCCGCCACAAGGCAAGGTCAGGCGAGGCGAGTCATCACTTGCATAAGCTGCAGTGTCCTTGTGGCAAAGTTTAACCTTCTTAATAAGCACCAGCAGTTCGGTTTCACCAACGCTAAGTGATGCCGGCTGGATTCCACCCGGGTATACCTGCTGCAGGTATTCCAAAGCTTTGATGGAAATATTGCTATTAATCTACAGTGAGGGCAAGTTTTTGCTTGATGTTAGTGATGCCAGTGTTGCAGGCATTTTCTTGGGACCAGAGAACTTTTAGCTGCTGAGTGTGTCTATTCTTAGTTTCCTCTTCCAGCCCAGCAGAAAATAACGATCCATCAACTCCAGTGAAGCACTGCTGATTTACACCTGCTGAGCATCCAGCCTAAGGTGTTTCGTTTATTCCACCATTAAAAAAAAAATAAATCATAGAATCATCCCTGTTTAGATTATGAAAATGTGTTCTTTCTGATGGAGCATCTGGGCAGCACATTTAGAAGGGTTTCTCCTCTCCTGCACAGTACCAAGTACTGGCATTATTTTATATCATGTGATGATTTTTAAAAATGTATTCAGCTTTTCCCTCTATTATCTTGGATCATTAGCCAGCATCCTGTTATGCAATGTGATCAGTGAAGCTTGGTGCAGTACCTCACAATGTGATATCATTTCTCAAACAGAGCATGCAGTGGGGAAGAAATTAATTTCTCAAAGCTGCGGCATCATTACTGACACAGTGAAATCAGATGGCTTTCCTAGTTGTTTTAAAGGGTTTAAATGCTCAGGCTGAACACTGAGCTGAGAACATAGGAGAGTTATTTAATGGATCCATTTCCAGGACAAGAGGGCTATTTTCTTCTAGGATGTGATTACATCAGTGAATGAAACTTTCCCATGCTCTCCTTGGTTTCCCTTTTCTTTGGAGCTGTCAGAGCAAACTCCATTTTGTGGATATACCCCAGAGACAAGGGAGACGAAGGCACAGGGGAGATCAGATCTGGATCCCCAGGCTGTCTGATAACCTCCTACCAAGCAATAATTTAATGAATGCCTCCAAGGCATCTCCACTGTCCCTGGGCAGCCTGCAAGCTGCAGGAATCTGACTAGCCATGGATTAATCAGGCAAGTCAGTGCACTGCATGTATGCCATGCAGTCCCAGAGCATCTCTCTCCAGAGCACAGACAAGAGACATGGGGTGCAGCCTCCCCAGCCTGCCTGTTCTGCTGGGCACAACATTCCGCAGTCCAAGACAGTCTTTGCCCCAGGGGAGGATGAAAACATTTGTGTAATTTTCTCCTGAACAAATGATAAACTGACCTTCCTCGGATAAGCCACTGGAAACAGAAGAAAATTGCCATACTTTTTTGTACAAATGGCTGGACCCTGTTTGTACATCCACAGTTTAGAAGCATGAATCACTCATGCAGAGGCATTCGTGCACATAAAGTGCTGTGCCACACTTTGAAAAATTACCTCTGGAAATATGGTTCAAATGATGCAAATCCAAGGGATGTGATATGGTGTTGAGAACTCATTAAAATCTTCGCTTCAAGAAGTTTCCTTAAAAATTGTTGTCTGTGCTGGAAACAGGCACAGCCTGAGCCAGAAAGCAAAATTAGTTTGTTTCTTCCTTGGGAATGGAATAGCCAAAGTTCATTTCGGATACTGCTTTGCACTTCTTCATCCCTACATTGTTATCCACAAATAAATTAAGTAAATAAGATGTTTGTCCTTGCCCGCCAGCCTAAAAGGTGTGAGAGGATATCAGTGTTTCTGCTCGAGATGCAACCTGCTGTGTGTGCCAGCAGCTGGTGGAATTGCCTCTCTGGGGTGAAGAGGACACCTCCCCATCTGCTTTGCATTTATTAGCCTTGACTTTAAAGAACAGACACACATTTTGCAGCAGTGCCGCTGGAAAACTAATTTTTTTGTTGGAGATGTGTCAATCTGGAGTCCAGATAAGTGCCCTAGTGTCGTAACAGCCTCAAAACATGAGTACAGAATGAAGACGCTGATCCAGCCCAGGGCAGCTGTCCTTCAACCCGTACATACCACAGCAGAGACAAGCAGCTCCCACCAAGATAACCACAGCAAAAGCCTAATTCTTCTTCATCCAGCCACAGCAGTCTCCTCTCTGCTCTGGGGCCAGTAGAGTCACAGGGTTTCTGAGGATCACTCACGGCAGAAGATGACAATGACCCCTTAGGCTCTCCATGTCACTGCTGAGCCTGGGTGACCTGGTCCTGGTGGGATTGTTTCCTCAGCCTGGGCTCCAGATCACACAGCAGCCCCAAAGTTACCCAGCAGGGCAGCAAAGCCCTGCTGCTGGTCCTGGCTCCACGATGACATCCTCCAGAGGCCCCAGGCACCTGCTCTCCAACCTCCCACTCTTGAACACTACCAGTCCTTGAAATTTTCTCCAAGGGACTCTGGAAGCTATTTTCTCCCGTTATTTGTTCCCTGCTCCTTTAGGAATATAACATTTGTGAGCATGTGCTTGCACTGGGCAGCACACTCTGAACACCAGCTTCTGCAAAGAGTTCTGCCTTTCTAATGCACATCTTAGGGATGCAAATTTTTGCAAATGAGAAATGTTCTCTAACATTATGGATACAGTTTATGTTTTTTGTGGAGATCAGAGAATCTGGCAGTGTTACACAGTGATGACATTATTCCAACTCTGAAAATTCAAAAGCTCATTTGAATACTGTCAGTTGTGTATATAGTTTTTCTGCTGCCTGTGATTACCAGTTGGTGAGAGGAAGGACACAGATTACAGGCACATTCCAAATGTTTGTCTTGTCCCTGCACTTTTTCAAAGGGAAGAAACATGTATCAAAGGGAAGCAGGCAATTTCCCTTTTTCCCCTAATATTCAAGGCCAGCTAGACCTTCAGCTGCTTTAAGAAGAACTTGCAATGAAATCAGCTGAAGCATGAATTGCAGATATAACAAAGTTTTTGCCTTTCTGTCTCTCTCTCTCTCTCTGCTAATATTGAGCAAACTTTACAAATGGTGCAGTTACCAGATGTCTAAGCAATTTGACATTACTACTTTATTCACCTTGTTGCCCAAAGCTGTGCTTGACGGACACATAACTCAGTGCTAAAAGCAGAGTGATACTGCATGGGTATTTAACTCATTTTTCTATAAAATTGAACCCATTTCTGTTATGCTGTATAAAACCCCTGACAGCAGAGAGAGGCAGGGAAGGCAGGTATTCATCCTGCAGCTTTACAAAAGAAGGAATCAGGAAGGGAAGTTTAAATGACATACCCAAGGCTACACAGCACAGGATTGTTGAAGTGTAGGTAGAAACTATCAGCCCGTGGTCCCCTTCCTTCACTTAACACTGTTGCCCATTTGAAAGAGGCATTGCTTCCCCAGGCCAGGAAAGCTGGCATTTCCTTGTCTGTAGCCTCTGTTAGAAGCCTTAATTGAAATTTCAGTTATTCAGTTTATGAACAGAAACACTAAAGGGAATGTTTGCAAACCATTTCCTGAACAACTATGCAAAGCAACAAAGACTTTACACTGGCATATTTCATGTCTGCTTGAAGGACCCAGGGAGTGGCCTGATGAAGGATGGCAATTCATTTCCATTCCTTTTACTTATTTTTGCCTGTTTACCCATAAATCTGTTCTTTGTTTAACATAAAAAATAGAAACACTTAGGATGGCAGCTTTAGATATGGGAGATTGATGAGCTGATGGGCAGGCAGCTGAACATGCACTCCTTCACTGCCAGGGAGTAACTCGCTGAGCAACTGGTATGTCTTCTGCCTCTAAGTAAGAAAGGTTTGCAGTGTTTTAAGGGTTTTGGAGTACAATGCTGTTTCTCATTTCCACATGCATTGAGCCTATGAATACCTTGGATGTAGTTCACTGTAGTTTTGCAGCAGTCAGGAGGGCTTTCAGTAGGAGCAGGGATGTTGGCTCAGAAGTGAGATGCACAGGTATGAGGATGCATTGTTGTCATTGCATTAGAAAGGAGGTTTGTCATAATCATCCTGCAGGTGAATCTCCAGTAGCTTGATTTACACGGAAGCATCAACACTTGATCTGCAGGTATTGCCTGGTGCGTGGTGAGTGTTTAATGCAGCAGAGACAGGAATGATGAAACCTGGCTTGGAAGATTCAGAGAATTTCTCTATCAGTGAGTAGCCCTTAGTCATCTCTGTTGTCTCCCTGAAGGAAAACAGCCACTGAAGGAAGGACAGTCCCTTTGTCATTAAAACCAGCTTGCCTGATAAAAAGTTTGCAGAATCCAGAATCAGAGCTAGGCAGAGGTTAGTAGATGAAATCCCACTAATATCATCATTAAAATTCCATTTATTTCAGGGGCATTAGGCTTCTTGTCCAGGCCTTGAACTGAAGTCCAACAAAAATTATTGAAAATTTCTTTTTTTCTGATGCTGTGCTCCACTCTGTTTGTAAGCAGACCGAACAAATGAAATGCTTGTCAAGTCTCTGAAATTCATGACAAAATTCCTGTGATATGAAGTGAACTGGACTTTCGCATCACCCATACCAATGATACCCTTTTCCTCTCTAATGACTTGCTTCTCTTCCTATGAAGCTTGTGAACAATGTTGCTCCAGGAAAGTATGAAAGGTAAGTTTGCCAAGAGCCTTATTTCTCTGGTTGACATTCACAGATGGTCAAAGAAATAACTTCTACCAGAAGGATGCACTAGAACAGCTTTGAAAACCAGGGCTTGTGTATCCCATCTTCTGAGTTCATGAGCTTATTAAGTTTTTCAAACCAATTCTGTAATTCCCTTTAATTCCAATAACCTTTGCATGGATTGTTGACACTTCTATTGAAACTGCCAGATGCTGTTAACTGGAGTTGCCAGTCAGTTTTACATGTGCAGGTGTTGCTGTTGTGAGCAGCTTTGTGCAATTAATTCAGCTGTCACAGAGACTTTGGAAGCCTGTTGTGGATCAGATTTTGTGTTGGTTTATTTTAAGGCTGATCAAGAATCCTCCCCAGCCAAAGGTAATCCCTAGATAGACCATATAGGCATTAAATCCCAGCCCACTTCCAAGCACAGGGACTGCTCCCTTTCTTCCCCAAGCACTGTGGCCAGAACAACCAGTTTCAGGGAAGGAAAGCAGCTGCTCCAAGGGCTGGAGGAATTTCCCTCCGTAGTCACAGGCTGGGATAAAACTGCTCCAGGGCAGTAATGCTTAGCCTTAGTTGGAGAGTTACTTGAAGTTTACAACACATCATCATTGAGCAGTTTGCTCTGGATTCATCTCACCTAACATGAAACTTCTGCAGATCCCACTTGAAGAAAGGCATCCAGGTGTACAAAGGTGCCATTGGATACACCTCCCTGGGCAGCCAGACTAAATCACACAACATTCTTAGTTGGAAGGGACCCACAAGGATCATCAAGTCCAACTCTTAAGTGACTGGCCCACATGGGGATCAAACCCAGGACCTTGGTGTTATTAACACCAGGCTCTGACCAACCAAGCTAAATCTCAGCATCTGCCCTGTGCCAAAGTACCCAAAACCTTTCTGCAGTAAATCTTCAGAGCCAGTTTGGCTCTCCTGAAGTTTCTGCTGCTTTGTGTCCCTCTGCTTTGGAAACAGATTGCCAGCCCAGACCCCCTGTTTAGGTCTGCCAACCTCCCTTGGTCTGCCTGCCTGCATCCAATTAATGTGCTGCTCCATGGTAGTTTTAAATGGAGATTATTGACCAAATGCTTTTTCAGCCTGATAAATTCCCAGATTGATACATGAGGGAAACCAGTATCAATAAGCACTAAGGATCAGCACAGCGCTTCCCACCACGGGACATTACCGGATAAACGCTAAGTTATTATTATCATCACTGTCTCTGGAGTTAAGCCTTGCTCCACTTTTTAAAGCCTAAGATAATTAGGTGGGAAGATAAAAATGTGTAATGGGAAAGAGAGACCGTGGGTCTTAAGCAAACACCTGGCTGAAACGGGAAAGGTGGCTCCAAGACTCAGTCACTAACCTTGAATTGCTCTTTGCTGCTCAGTGTGGGGGTGACTCATCCTCTCTGTGGATTCCCTTAGGAAAATCTTCTGCTCCTTGCAGTCCATCAGGGGTCAAGTTTCCACTGAGACCCCAGATATAATGACACTGGCTGTCATCAGAGCTGAAAACATGGATGGCCGGCCACCTTAAGCTTCTTGCCTTTATTAATCTCCTGTCATTAATTGCAAGGGAATATCTTCTGCTGTAATGCACTTATCCAATATCACCAACTCTCTAGACATGAACTGTTTCAGAGCAAAGAAAAGGCAGGGGTCTCATGGCTGTCATGAAGGTGCACTTCTAAAGTGGATTAATAAATTAACCCTTCCACAGCTCATCTTTTAAAGATATGTTACCTGGGATTTTACACTCAGGGCACCACTATTTTTCCTCTGCAGGGCAACATGAGTGAGAAATACAACAGTTTGGGGGAACAAGTCAATGTGAGTGGGGCAGACAAGAAGGGGCCCCTGTAACATTATTAGGGAATTAGGGAGCATCCCTGCTTTGTCTTAGCAAGCTGTGCTCAGACTTGGCCTCCAAGTTTGTTCTCGGTACCAGCCCACCCTGTCACCTTGGATTAAACACTTTCCTGCGCCTCCACGTCTTCCATTTGATGATGATAGTGGGGATAATACAGAACTCCCTCACTAAGTCCCCCATACATGTCAAATATGTCATGTCATGTGGCTGTGAACCAGCTCTCAGTGCTCCCAGGCCAGTTCTGACCAGGTGACAATCCGGCCTCCCTGGTGCCTCCAGCAGGCACCTCCTCCCAGTCCCCCATTCCAGGGTGAGCCTGAGCAGAACTGACAGGCAGGTGGGTGGTGGTGCCCCTGTGCTGCAGTCAGGGGTGGTTTGTGTATCTCTATCCTCCTCTTAATAATTACAGAATATTGTGAAACAAAGTAAGATTTCTCACCTAGTGTCTGTACTTCATAAAAGTGTGTTTAGACAGATGGCTGATAGAAGAGGGTGAGTCCTCCTACCCTGCAACCTGAGATTTAACAGCATAACTTAAACAATGACACTTATTCCTCAGTGAAACATTGGAAAACCATGAGCAATGGAGCTCTGACATAACATTTAGTCAGGCACAGCACGAGTTAGGCAGCAAACCAGCAGAATCAGCATATTTTTCTTTGTTTCTCTTACAAACTCTCATGTCAACAGTCTCAGCAGTTGTTCTTTGGAGGGCATTTATACTGTCGCAGTTGCATTACACTGCTATTTATTCTTTCTTGTCTTTGTGAGAGGAAAGCAGAACAGCAGACAAAGGCTTGTGGAATTAACACATCCAAGAGAGCAATTCAGGGAGTGAATATTAAAGCAGGACAGCCATGCAACACACCATCACCCTGAAGCTGTAGATTTTTCCACTGAAGTAACGGTGCTGCTGCCTGTGTGGAACTCATCCACTGTCAGCAACATGGTCCTGGTGGCACATCAATTCTATGAATGCTCAAGCAAAGCTGATGGACTCCTTGAGTGTCTACACTGTGAAATTAAGAACAGATTCAAGACTGGCTATATGAACACTGACTGCTGTCTGTGTTGGCACAGATCTACCATACACAGCCACAGTGAAAGGTTTCAGTTTGCATTCCCGTCACATATCCTATCAGGTACGGCATCCACCCATCTTGTTAATTAAGTTATGTTTATACACGTTTGGCCTCCAGCACTGACTTTCAGATGAACACAACAAAGTTTGGAGGCTCCTCTCCTAGAAATTTTTGTGCTCTTATTTTTTTTTTCCCCCCCACAGCCACACAATGCAAACCATACTGGTTTTGTCAGATGCCGGTCCAGTATTCCCACCTGGGCCAGTAGTATGCTGCTTGGGATTTTCCTGTTTGGCTGACAAAGTAGGCAATTTCTTTCCTTTTCCCAGTGAAGCTCCAGGGACTGCCACCACGCAGCCAAGCACAGCACCGCCACTCCTGGTCTCAAAAGCATGAGAACACCTCCCTGGAACCCATCTCCCACATCAGCTCCTCCCTTGTGCTGTGGGATGTGGGGAATCATAATCCTGAGTTCACTTCAGCATCTGGGTCTGTGATTTTGTTTAGTCAGCTGTATTCCCCCCTGCTTTCTTCTCTCCCAATGGGGAGCTCCATTCTCTCTTCAGAGAGCAACAGTTCATTATCCTCAGTTGTTTTGCACTACCCATTTTTCCCTGTTGATGGACCCCAGACATAGGTACACAACAAACCCAGTTGCCAGAAAATGACCCTTATTTGAGTCCCAAATGAGCATCCCTGGCAGGCTGACACCTAACCCAGCATGTGATACATTCACGACCTACAGCAATGACAACATGCATATGAGTGATCTGTCAGTTAAAAGAAAAATTTGCAAAGCCTTTCAGGTTTCCAGCGCTCTGCTGACCACAAAGTGCTCCTCTCTTCTCCTCACACCTGGGAGTAACCCAAATTTACCCAGAAAGTGCCATTCTTCAGGTGAAATAAGATCCGGATGAGAAAGAGTTGGCTCCAAATCAACTGAGACGAGAGACAGCCGTTGGTGAGCAGCTGGGACCATGGCAGAATAATGGAAAAAACCCAGTTACCTCACCCTGTGCTCACAGCATCTACTCTGTTTAGGAAGATGGATGGTCTTGAGGTCACAGAAGCCTCATCTGCTCTGGTAACAGCCATGGCCAAAAACAAGTGCTGATTGCTAAGTAATTTCCACAGGCTCCTTTTTTTTGCCAACTCTCTGAAAATAAAACACCTCATACATTCATGGGTAGGAGTGCTCAGAAAGCACGGAATTTGGGCTGCCTGTACTGTGGGGTGCATTGTTATCCTACCACCCACACCTCGGATACCAGCTTGTGGAGGGAATTAACCATCTCCCCCCTGCTCGGGTGATTGCTCTCCCTGCAAGTAGCAGAGGTTTATCTCCTTCCCCACAGGCAGCAGATGGTCCATCTGCCCCAGAGAGCTGGGGGAACGTGTGCTGGACCAGGTGCAGCCTCTCCCCTCCCAGAGCAGGGAGGCAGACTGAGATATCAAGGGTATATCTCTGGTTCCTTCTAAGGCAGCCCAATGGATTCCCCACTCTTGTTGTCCAGCTAGTAGCCATTTCTCCATGGCAATGACAGAAATATGTTTTGTAGCTTTGATACTGCCATCAGTCTCAGACACTTTGGCCAGGCAAAGAACATAAATTGTCCTGCAAAATACAAGATTTTATATTTTGGGGTAGTTGTGACAAGTACAGTGTGAGCAGACCAAGGAGGTGCATATATAGGACTTAATAATAACCAAAGCAGGAGGTTTAAAATGCAAAGAGAAGCAAAAGGTAAATTCAGCAAAAACCTGCTAATTGTGTTTCCTAAGGATGGCTTTACCTATCCCAGAAAGTAAAGATAACATCAGAAAAAGACGTGCATGAGCACAAGGATTGGAACTTCTGCTCCCTTTTAGTGTCCTATTGCTGCGTTTAAGACTGACAGTAAATACATTCAGAAACTGCAGCTGATCCAACTTGTAACATCACAGCTGTGACTTGTACAGGCTGGGAAAGCATATTCTGTTCTGTTCTGTTCTGCTCAGTTCACATTTCCTGGCACAGGTAACTCCTATCCTGACTCTGTGCCCTACAGCAGCAGCAGGAGTAGCAGAAGTGGAAGATTCTATTTGTTTATTTATTTATTTTGAATGAAAATTTTCTTATCTGCTTCACAGAATCAAAAGGCTGGAAAGAATCTCAGCATCTCAGCAATTTACTGTCTCTAGTCCTTTCCCTTGTGAAAGCTCAACCATGGCTATGACACTTTTTATAAATATTTATCCAGCATCTGCTTGAAGGCCTCCAGCTGTGGAATCCCTACAGCCTCCCCAGGAAGCCCTCATCCTTGCCATTAGAAGGTTTTACCTCCTATTTAGTCTGAATCTTCCTTGCTGAAGTTTAAGCCATTACTTTATCCTGGAGAGAAGAAAAGATTATTTTCTTCCTTTACACACTAAGTAGAAGATCAGGGAGACACAGCAAAGGCTGAAGCTGTTTCTGCCCATTTTGACAGTTCTCCTCACTGAAGGCAATTAAGTGTAAAGAGGTTCTTTCTCCCAATGCAACAGGCATGTTGCTAACATGCAAGCAGGCTTTGTGCCATCTGAACAGATGTATGTGTATGTAGAGAAGAAAAGGCCATGTCTCAGCATCAGGCATGAAAAAGGAATTGAAATTAAGACAGAAACAATCAGGCTGTTTCTAGCGTCATAATTTTACCAGAGATGAGCAGAAATTCAAGTGGGTACATCACCTTATGAAACCATTATATTTCCTTTTTTTTCCCTTCTTCTTTTCCCATTCTTGATCTCTTTGAAATCAGCACCCAGAAACCAGACTGGAGATGCACCCAAATCCGGAATCATCAGCTGGCAGAAACTCCTCTCAAAGTACCAAAGTGCACGCACCCAGGGATATCTTCCCCATTTGCTGCAAGCTCACAACCACAGCCAGCCTGTACCCACACTGGTGCAGTGCTGAGCTCTCCTACCAACATGCATCAGTGCCCACATCTCTGGCTGCCATCCTCAGGAGCTGGCAGTACCCTCTGACCATAATCAGGACCCTCCAGCCTTACTTGCTCCCAGAAACAACAACCCAGTCTTGTTCCAAGAGCTGTATGGAGCTAACAAGAACCAAACATGCAGCAGGTGGTTCCAGCTGAGCTCATCACATCTTTGCCCAAAATAATCTGCTGGACAGCTGTGAGGAGGAGAATCTCATCTGGCTGAGAATCAGCATAAGCAGGGGAGATAGGATGTGGAGTCAGGCAGAGAGGCTGTCGTGGATTATTTATGGTTCTCAGTGGATGGACAAGTTTCCTAAGTTAATAGCCCTGCAGTCAATGCTTTTTTTGGTACTTCAAGAGCAACAAAGCACATCTGGTCTTGCTTCTCAGGCTGGTAAGTACTGAATTGCTAGGGAGATAGTGTCCTTGATGTTAAGAGGACTTTTTATCTTATTTTGCAGTATATACCAATATAATCAAGAGGCAACACTGGGGAAAGAAGGTTTGCCTCTGCCAGAGACTGCTATATTATGAAGCTTTGAGGATGCTCTTCTCTGCAGGTTTGCCAGCAGGAAATTGCTGTCTGTCTTAGCCTGGGAGCTGCAGGTTGTGTCAGACCAGGACAGCACAGGGCAGGGAGCAATTCTAATTAAAATGTTTTTACATGCTGTCACACACACAGAGCTTTTCCTTTTGTCATCCCACATTTCTGAGGTGGCCCCCCATCTTTGGTGTTTTCCTTGCAAGTGTCTTTACAGAGTGAACGTTTAGCCTGAATCACTCATGAAAATAATTCTTATTCCTAAACTGTTGGAGGAGATAAAGGACATTTTGAGCTTTAAAATCACTCCCAAGGGTCACAGCCAAAGTATTAAGGCTTCCTAGAGTTTGGTTTGTGGGTTGGATGGAGCACCATCTTCTGTGCTGAATAAGCTGTTCCTACCACTTAACATTTCTGTGCATTAAGCTGATCCATGTTGACATAAGTGGGATATTGGGGAGTACATACTGGGACTCCTGATACTTTACAAAAAGCAGACATGGATAATTGAAAAAGATGTTCCCTTCCACAAAACACTGCAGGCCCCCTTATCATCCCTCTCTTTCTGTTCCTTTATGGCTAAATTGAAAACGAGTGCACTGCTTGCCTCCTGCTGCTCTTCCCACTGTCTCTCTTTCACGCCATTGGCAGCAGAGCTCAGTGTTGAAGGATAATCAAATGGGAGATGCACATTATGCTTCTGCCATCAAACCAGTGGCTGGGAGCTGGGTGGTCAAACAGGGCAAACCTGTGCTCTGATAAAGCCCAGGTGAAGACCACTGGGAATCACATCTTGTTCCTGAAGGCAGTATCTGGATCCAAGTTCCCCTTCCTTATGGCTGCTAAATGTTTCTTTGCTTGCATTTAGATAAAACAGTTCTCATTGCACACATTCAGTTAAGAATGCAATCCCCAAAATCCCAGGCCAGTGGTCAGGGATGCAGGATGAGAACTAGGACTACCATTAGATGGTCACTTCAGTCCAGTGGACCATCATCCACACCCACTTGTTCCCATCCTCTGCTCAGTGACCAGAGTAGCTGTGCTAAAACAGAGGGAGAGAAAAGCAGAAACACCAAGCTGCTCCCAGCAGGTGCAGGGATAACCAGGGAAGCAGCTGTCTGGATTGCCCCCGGGATTTCCCAGGGATGCTGTGAAGCTGGTACCATTTAAGTGCCATAATCTACAACATCAGCCCAGCCTTGGCTCTGCCTGGCCCCTATCGATCCACAGTCTGGGCTCGAGGGAGCTGCATGTCTCTTCCAAGACGATTCTGTGCTGCGTATTTTGACTGGAAGGTATGATTAACTCTGAATGTCAAAATGTACTGAGGGGTTGAGGTATAAATGCAGGGGAGATGAATGTAGTGAGACATGCTATTATTTAAAAATACCCTGAATGATTTATGCACCTTCTGCAGCCCTCATGTACCTCCTCACAAATGCTTATGCATTTATGGACTTCAGTTTTCAGTGAGGTGTTTCTGCCTTGAGGGGGAGAAAAAAGATTCCTGACATTGAACAGAGGCTCGTAACCCACTGTAAACCCAGCTCTGCATGTTCCTGGCCCCCTTCCACACTTTGAGAACTAGGAGGTACCCAGAAAAAGGATCTGGCCACAGGAGGAAATATTTTTGTCCCTTGCCATGCATAATTGAGTGACTCTGTGCCATGGTATTATGGAGACGGACAGATAAATAAAGTAATGACAAATTAGGCAAAGTTATGGAAGACAGGACCAAGTAATGGCCATTAGATGTGATGATAGAGATGCAATTTCTCCTTAGGAAGTCACCAAAATCTGATTGCTCTAAACTACAGAAAGAAGGAGAAGAGAGATGGATGTTTAGGGAAGCGCTGCTGTGCACACTCCCCAGCTCACATTCTTCTTTAAGCATCTTGTTTAAGGGAGGAGTTGGGAATTGAGGAATGACTGATCTGATCCAGAATAGCTATTATCCAAGTTCCTCCCCCAGCCTGGTCACCTTTCCAGAGGCAACGTCCAGTCCTAGCTCTGTCACAGCCCAAACCTGTGGCTTGAACTGCAGTGGAGTCACCTGGCACCAGTGCCAGGGTGTGCATCACTACCAGCGAGAGGCTGCTCAGCAGCAGTGAGCACCACCTTTGAGAGGAAAATAAATTACAGTATTCATTTTGGGGGGTTATAAAACCAGTTCTTTCTGCAGATATAAACATTATAAAATAAAGTATAAAATAAATCATTAAAAATGGGAACACAGCAGGAGAAGAAAGGAAGTAAGGAGAAAGGAAAGGAGAGGTAATGAATCTGGAAGGACAGATAAGCAGCTGAAAGATGGAAGACGAAAATAAAATCACAAAACAGACCTGCAGTGGAAGGAGAGTGTCACAGAAATAGGCATTTGAGGGGCAAGTTCATTCGGTGACTAAAGTGGATTTAATGCTGCCTGCAGATTTCAGCTTAAACTTCTAAGAAAGTAAACTTCTGAGCGATTACAATGTCATCTAACCTCCCAGAATCATCATCAAGTGGTTAATGCACATATTCACTCATAATATATGATTTTATTTATGTACCCACACACACACATGCATATACTATTTTAATATATACATACAGAGATGTGATTTTTGAGGACTCCAGAAGAAAACAAGGCTCTTCGTGAAAAGCATCAATGTTTGCTGTTGTCAAAGAGGGAAAGCTACATACGTTTCATCTGCTGTTACTTCCTAGCCCTGCTGGAGGTGTATCGCCAACAAATGTTACCCAACAAAGCCTGGGAATGTGACAACTCAGTGAAAGCTTTGCGAAAACAGACTGAACGATTTGTAAATTGATCTGAAATGAGACGAGTATGTCAAAAAGACCCATGCACAAGCACAACGAAATTTAAAATTCAGTGCTGTCACCAGTGATGGCAGTTTCTTGAGGCGCAGTCGCGGGGGGAATGTGCCGTTCCCATAGTTCCCTGCACACAGCTCCTGCCTGCACCTGGGCTGCAGCTCGGAGGGGAGAGAGGAAATTCTTGTGCACACACGTTCTGTAAGTGCATAAAAGCCATTACTTTATAGCAGCAAGGCTTTCTCTGACCTTTAGATAGTGCATATCAGAAAATGGCACCTCATTATGCAGTAGCTGCAAGAAGTTGGAGTAAATGGGCTTTTTCCACTGTAAAAAAACAGAACAAAAATAAAATCCCAAAACAAACAAACAATCCCAAACCTGTCCTAGAGCCAAGATGCATATGAGTCCTTTCCTTGATTCAAAACCTTCTCTGTGGAGTAATACAGCTCAGTGAATAAAACATGCCCCTCCTTCCTAATTCACTCCAAAGTAGAGATGATTAAAATTAACCATTTATCACAGTCCCCTCTGCACAGGGCCAACTGCTCTGAGCTGCAAGGAGGAGGTGTAGTACTGCTTAGCAAGGAAATTCCAACAAGGACATGGCACAGTTTCTTAGGACCAAATCCAATTAAAACATTTCCATTTTCATCTCCTGACCACCCAAAGTAAAGCAGAGTGCATCTAGCTCTAGAGCACTTCAAAGCACTGTTTAATTTTATGAATATTTTAAACGTAACACAAGAGAGACAGATCCTCTGCTGCTATCAATTAGTGCAGCTTCACAAAGTCAGAGCAATGCACACCAGTCAGGAGACTGGCCCCAAATGGGGTTTAAGAAAAAAAAAAAAAAAGCAAAAACCACAATAGCGCAGCACTAAAATTCAGCTTTTGCAGAACATTTACATATTTCTAGTGTTGCTCCTCTGAGTGATGCTCTACATAGTGCTAAAATTTACAAAGGTCTGATTTTAGATTACATCCCTGCCTGGCAGGGCTAACCTTGCTTGTACGTGGTGAGGATGCAGCCTCAGCACCCAAGTCCAGCAGAGCTGAGCATCGCCATGTCCTGCCTTAGATTCCTTGGCTGTATGGGAATGTGGATCCCCACTGATGTGAGATTAAACATTTCTGAAAGTCTTAATTCTCCAGGCTTTGGCAGAAAAGAGAATTCAAATACCACTTGAAATGTGGTACTGGGTATTGGGTGTTGGAAGGCAGCCCGGTCTCCATCATGTCTTGTATCGCTCTGGGGCTCTGTGCAGTGTTTCTGATACAGCAGCTCTTGGAGTTGTCTCATTTAGGGAAATAGAACAAAATACCCTCTGAAAAGAGCCTTCTGCTGCTGAGTCCAGTGTTCAGAGCATCTTGAGTCTTAAAGGGCCAAGGAGATCATGAAAAAAATACTTGTGTTTCCTTTTATGTGGAACAGTGCAGAATTTCAGGATCTCAACAGGAAAAGCTACACTTTACAGGAAAACATTCAGTGGAGTTTAAGAGATTTACATTCCCGCAAGAGACCTATTTTGGATGGCTGAACCCCCCACAGACAGAGTCCAATTATCTGGGGTTTTTCAAACCATTTCCGTGGAACCCTGTTAAGTTTTTACAGAATCCTCAAAATTCCCACTCTGGTGGATCCTCCGAGGTTTTGTCATTAAGGCAATTCCTGGAAGAGCGCTCTGCTTTTAGAGGGAGGAAGAAATAAAGAGCGAGTTGCATCCCCAAGGAGTCAAGATACACACAGAGCATATTCACAGGGGCTGCAACAGGCAACCTGAAACTGTAAAAGCTGATGGCACCACATCCCTAAGTTGCTCTTTAGAGAACTTTGCAAAGTCTTGTGCTTGTACCGGTGATAATGAAAGTGATTAGCACAGCACGATTAAACTCCCTGTAGAACATTTTTTTTTTCCTTTTAAATTAAAGGTTGGAAGTTAGATTTATCCTCTTCTATAATGACTTTTGGATTATACTGTCTGAACTGCATGGTTTTAACTTGGTATAAAAATATTAACCCATGAGAAAAGTCACAGAGGTTGGTGTGTTATCAAGTCATAGAATCCAATCTAAAAACTTTTCTTCACCACCTTTTTTTCTAATAGAGCTTTAAAGTAATACATAAATCTTTATTTTATATGTTTCTTAACCTCAAGATATTCAAAGCATTATCAAGTACAACCGGTGTCCATAAGTTCCATCTCCCTCAGCCTCAGACAAAGATTGTGGGGGTAATCTGAGAATGGAAGGAAGAGAAGTTCGTATTTTAAACAAACAAACAAAGGAAAACCACAAAACCAAACCCCACACACCATCTCAACCCTTAGTAACAGCTTTCTCAAGGTGAAAATGAAAAGCATCACCCTGGGACTGGTCACTTCACCCACTGCATGTGAAAAAAGCCAGAACGGGGGTCTGAGGTCCCCACACAGCAAGGGGGCTCTTGGGTCAGGCTTGCCAGCTCCCAGCCCTCATCCTGCCAGCCAGAAGGGTGTTCTACCTGAAACCATCACAGCTAAAATGGGAAAGGATTTCTAGGAGAAATCCTCCCCCAGCATCAGGCTGGTAGCCCTTGAAGGTCTGCAGGAGCCCCACAGGGCGCCTTCTCCCACGGAAAAGGGTTTTCCACCCATGCAGCCCTGCTGCCTTCTCAAAGAGCTACTTGGCAGCCACAGCTACAGTGTGTGGATGCTGTAGGGCTCTAACACATCCATCTTTCTAACAGTTCCACGTGTCACTGACAGAGTAGCCTATTTAGTTTCAAGGCCTTTGAAGAATTAGCAAGTGCCAAACCCACAGCGTTAAACAGACTCTCTGAAAGTTAATGGGTGAAAAACTGCATATATTAAGTGCTGGGGAAATTGATCTGGTGTCAGGAGAAGGAAGTTTTTCCACAGACCCTCTCTTTGGGCAAACAGCTAAAAGGAAAGACCTCAGGCATCTCCCATTTCATATGTGGTGGATAAACTCAGAAAGGTTATGTTTCTTCCCATCCCAGACTAATTTTCTGTGTATTGTCCTTCCAAGATACATAAATTTACTTTTTTTTAGTGTCCTAATTACAACATTCTTTAATGCTAAATTAAATTTCTGCCAAATTTCAGGATCAAGTGAAATTTTCAAAATAAAATAAAAAAATAAAATAAAATGAAAAAACTTCCAGTGGCCAAATCCTCTCCCCTATCTTTCATATTAAGATCTCATATATTTACTTGTCCATTGAACTCTAAAATACAAAACCTGAGGGGCAAGGTCCAAGATTTGCTGCTCAAGAAAGTGAGAAGTTTCTTGTTGGATAAATTCTGTCTCTGAGTTTGAAAACAAGTGATTTACTCCCTAAATATTTGTTTAAAGTTTTGCCAGTGTGAAAATATTCTTGAGACATCACACTTTCCTGATATTGTTTCTGAGAGTTCAGCTTTTCTTTTGTGTTATTCATCAAATCTGCCATTTTCTACTCTCTTGACTTCCATTTCACAATGCCTCTCCTAGGAGGCAATTAGATATGCTTTTTTAATATTCTTAAATGTTATAATATGCCTCTGCAAAACAGTTGTCAGATATCTTAAAAAAAAAATCTAAGGGGTTGTTATTTTGCTTGGAGTGCCTTTGCTTATAATAAATCAGATTAACAAGACTAACTAAGTGCAGTTTAACTCTCCCCACTGTGACTTGAGACTTTCCCGAACTACACACACTGCACTATTCAAGCTGTGCCAGCTATTTTTACCCATTAACCGAAAATGAATTAGGGAAGAAGCTCTCCCTAACATACTTTTTTTTCCCTCAAATCAGCATGAGGGATGAGCATGGTGCCTGGCTGTTGTCTCAGCACGCACCTCTTCCCCCGTTAGACCTACAAAAGGGAACAAGACCCTTGTTAGACCACCCAAGCAGTGGGTGGGGACAGTTTGGGTGCTTGAATTCAGAGTGATTGTTCTCAAAGCTGCCCTCAATAAACACACCAGACTCCTTCCTACCCTATGTTTTGCTCCTGTGTTGGTTGCAGGCTGATGGCATCCTGGCAGGGCAGCTCAGAGCCTTCCTCCCATCTGAGAGGCTCAGGCTGGGCAGTCTCACCCCCAACCCCCCCAGCCCTGTGCTGTGGAGTTGAACACCTGCAGTCCCAAGACACCTGCACCAAAGCACACAACAGTTACTAAAAAGTGAGCCCATAGGTCTCTGTGTCACTCAAAAAGGGTGCTGGGAGAGGTTTGAACCCCCTCAGTCACGCAGGACTTGTCCCTTGGCCCTTGAGGGGGACTTTCTTGGGCTGAGGTTCAGACACACCACTAAGTGCAACCCAGAGGAGCACCTCTGCCTCCTCCTTTGGCACCAGCCAGTTCCATTGTTCAGGACCTGGGGCTAGAAGGAGAACCCAAACAGAGCAAGATAAGCACCCTACAGTAGGAGCTTAAGGCACTAGCAAACAAAGAGGCTACAGAAACATCCCTCTCCAGCGTTTCCTACTGGATCACCCAGGCAGGTCTCTGGCAGTCTGCAAACTGCTCCCAAGGGAATCCCTCCTCATCCATCCTCATCCATGGACAAGAGGAGCTGCACAGAGCACCAAGAATCCCAGGTTGTCAACAGCAACCTTATTAACCCAGCAATCAAGGTTAAATTTGACCAGCGCTTTGCCAAGAAACCACTTGCACACAGTGTCTGGGATATTTAACATTCCTTGATCACTGCATAGCTCAATTAACTTGTACCATTCATTTCCTGAGTTTATAAAAAAAATAAATAAATCAATATACAGCTATCACCTCTCATCTGAGCAAATGAGCAGCAGCATCGCTGAATTTAATGTCCTGAGATAGAAGAGAGCAGAGAAACAGATCATAGGGATGGGGCCATAAACAGATTACCATCATACTGGCCTGGAGAGAGGAGTGGAAATTAAGTAGTAACAGTTAACAGCAAGACCCTTATCACTTGAAAGGGGCTTAGATTTCATCTTGCCTCTTTCAGTGCATGGAGCTCAGACAGAGGATACAAGAATACCTCTCCAGAGAAGCACTGCTTTTTTTAACACAGAAAAATGCATTTTTAAGGAAGCAGATGTATAAAACTTAGAGCTACTGTTTTCCAAACAAGCCACTCTCATTGAAATTCCTGATGGATTTGTGTTCCCAGGTATTCTCTGAAAAAACATGTCACTGTCAGCAGGGGAGTGACTGGGAGGAGAATGCACAATCTATATCCTAAATCAGAAAGATCTCAGCAAATGAGCTGGCCAAGGAACAGCACAAGAGAAATGGGGCATATGATGAAAACACATAAATCTGTACTCCAGCAACCTTGATGTCAGAATTGCCAGACACTCTTTAAGAGGGCTGGACATCTGGTTTCCAATTCTTTTCCATAGGTAATTCAAATTCATGAAGTGGACTGAAAACTTCAGCCAAACTTTTACCACCTCACTATCTCAAAAATTCATGGGGCTTTTGCATTATGAATCCTCGTGCTAACTGGTGTGTCCATGGGCAGCTGAACCATCTCTGGCCCTGGAGCTCAGCTCAGAGATGCTCAGGTGATTCAGAAGTCAGTAAGTTACTGTGAAGAAAACCTCTCTAACCCCTCTGACCATTGACACGTGGAACAGTAATTTTAAGACAGGGCAATCCAAATGGCAGACACAATTATACCAGATCCAGGCTGCCAGCACATCTCTCCTCGACCTTCCCAAGGTCACAGCCCTGTGACATCTCCTGTGCTCGGGTGGGAGATGCTGCAGACCCCCAGGACACTGCACTGAGCTGTCTGAGGCCACCCCAGTCCCACATCCCACTACCAAGGTGGCACGTGAGTTGCCACGCGAGGTGCCAGTCCCCGTATGGTTGGTAACCAACCACTCACCTCCTTAACAGTCTGGCCCCAAGCATAAAAAATAAGGATGTGAACAGAGCAGAGCAACAGCAAATTTTTAATGCACTTTTCCAATAAAAAACTCACCAGCTCATTTAAAACCATCAGAGAAATTTGCACCAGCCACAAAGTCTGTTCCTTCAGGCACAGTAACCCAGTGAAAAGTTTAACTTGGAAAAACTCACTGTACAAAATAAGCTCCCAAGGCTTTTCCTATGATCCTTGTCTCTCACCTGGGCTATTTTCTACTAATTGCTTAATAACAGCTCAGCCACCAGTGCTGTAATGGGTGCCATGCTTCCATAAATGCTCTGAGCCAAGCCTGGCCACAGGGAAGCTCACTGAGAACAGGAGTTAGACCAACTGTTCATTTGACATATGTATTTTTTATTTTTTTTTAAAATATGCAATTGCAAATCTTATCTTTTCTATACATATGGCTCCTCTACAGAAAATGCTCTTTCTGCTAAAAGAACCTCTGGGGGCATAGCATTAGCTGCAAGCAAGCAGTGCAAATACTGAAATGCTTTATCACCATACAGAGTACAAACGCAAAAGCCACGTTTGACCCAGAGATATCTTTCAAATTATTTAAATTTAGAGGAAAAAAAAAAAAGGTGACTAGAGTCTTCTGTAGGTACATCCAAATAACAAACAGTACAATTTAAATAGCAACTGCTTACAGGCAAACTACAGCCAATGAGACACGGTACTCAAAAACTTAATCACAAGTTGGGGCCATTTACCATATTTTCACATTTTCCCTTTCCCTCGAGTCTTCAGATAACCTGCACACATAAGTAAGCCACACAGAAATCAAAGACAAGGGACAACTGAGGCAGGTTTGCTATGGAAAACTGGAGGCAGGAGGCTTTTGGGAGGTAAACATCCCTCTGTGCTACTTGCGCAGATCAGAGTAGAGAAACAAGTTTTCAAGGAAAAGTTTTATACATGAACACCAAGCTACTCATGAAGCCTTTCCCCAGGAGACTAAATTATTGCACTGCCTAGGGAAAAAATAGATCAAGCTTAGTGCAAGCTAAGGAAATTCAGAGAGCAGTTTGGAGCAGGAAGTGATTACTGCTGTGATGTGGACTGCTGGAAGCCAGAGGCAGGGACAGGGACAAGGGATGCAATAGCTGGATCATGTCAAAAGTACCATAGCTATTAAACACTTTCCTGTGGGCAGCTGTACAAGATGCCACTTCAGCAATTCTCCTGAGAATTTTTTTACTGGGCTTTGGCCTGCCATGTGTATTGGCAGTAATTTTTTCATGGTAGGTTTCTGGGTTCATATAAATGATGATTTGATTGAACCCATAAACTCAGCTGTAACTGCTGAGGTTCATCCAATTATGAGGCAAACCAATGTAAAATCCAAACAGTGGCTGGGCAGCTGAGTCAAAGGTCAGAGTTTATAAAAGAGAGCAAACCGGAGAGAATTTCGTGCAATTTCAGGTTTCCTGATATTTCAGACACTGCAGAGAGAAGTTTTGAGCTACTCTTATAAATTTTCAACTTTTTAAAAAAATATTTTAATATTATTTTAAATATCTTAACATCCCTGAGTACTTTAGCACCTTTTTGGTACTTCCCATTACCCATCCAGTTTTGCAGGAGACACTTTTGGGTGTCTTTGGAATCTGGGTCCAGTTGGGTTTGTGCAAACACAGCCTCACACCTGGTGAAGTCTGCTAACTCAATGGTTTTCACCAGCACTGCTGCCCTGTGATTCTTGGCTGCTTTTGTCCCAGGTGGAATTCCCTATGCGTGGTTATTGAGAATGAACCATGCATTGACCATGCCATTTAGACACCCAGGATTCAGCACAGAGAGGCGAGTTATCCATTCATAGATGAGCAAGGACACCACAGGCCTTTATGGAGCAAAACTTTTTCCTTCTACTCTTTATTTTCCCTCTCAATTTATCCCACACACCCCTTCTGCATCTGAAATATAACACCGTGATCTTGCCAAGACTCACTTTGTGGGACTAACCTTGCTTATTGGACCACCTTTCCCAGGCACTGGATTATTATTGCTCTCTTTCCAGGCACTCTCCTTTCATTGCAGCTATCATTATGTGCACAGGAGAAGTCCATAAACCTCAGAAAGAATCATCTTATGCTGAGGCTCCACGCAGCGTAGGATGCTGCCTAAGCAAACGTCTCCTCTTCAGTACATCTATATTTATTTTTCTAAACCACTGAGGAGACTCCAACAAAATGCAAAACCCTCACAAGTTATTTTCTAAGATAAGCGAGTTGTCAGCTTTGCTGTTAACATCAGGTTTGACAATCTCAGGTACAGGCTGAGCTTTTGCTCTGCTTTTAGATTACTTCTGAAATCCATGAGAGGCCTGCCAGCGAGCTTGACTTTGATAGGTAGAGAGCCTGGGTCATCTTACCGGCAAGTTTTCACTTGGGCATCCTTTCTAGGATAAAACATCCCTATTTATCATGCAAGAAATGACATTTTTTGTTATTGCAGTATTGGCTGACTTGGTACGATCAGAGGAACAACTGAGGATACAAGCTGCCTCTCCTTTTAACTAGAGGGAAGAGCAGCAGAGAGATTCATGCTCTCATCAGCTTTTTTCTGCTCTGCAAACATCTTGACATTCACCAAGGTGGGAAATGCAGAAATGCCTTTCCTCACAGTAAAGACTGCCCCATCACCGATGATCACTGAGGCTTTGATTCTTATCATCAGCCATGCTGAGTTCCCTGGCCAGACAACTGTCTCATCCCTGGAGGGGCAGCAAGATTGCTGCAACCCCTGGATAAATCTACACAAACAGGAATGAGGAATCTGCTTACATCTTTATCTTTCTGGACAAGAAGAGAAAAAAAACTAAAACCCTGGCCAAAGCAGGGACTTACCCTGCAGCTGCAGCAGGAGAGATCCCGAGTCACCCCTCTTCCCAGGAGCAGTGCTCCCATCCTTCTTCCACCATGCTGGGTCAAGCAGCCTCAGCTGCTGCACATTCACACAACACAGAGGGCACAGCTCAGTGCTGTGTTCTGGGAGACAGCCCTGCATGTGTTTTCACTTAGGAAACCCCATCTTGACTGGTGTATCCTGCTCAAACCAGTGCTCTGCTCCAGCCCAGCGCAGCCTGTGACTGCCTGTACCAAAATCTCTTCCAACCCCAACCTTTCCAATGCCTTAATCATGCCTTTCATGTCACACCCCATCCTCTTGGACCATCCCCTCTTAATCCATGTGATATACCTTTTAGATCCTCCTATTCCACCACTTGGTCTCCCTCATCCTGGTCCAATCATCAGAAAAGAACAGCTGACCACATTAAGATAGTAGAAAGTGTTTTGAAGTTTATATCTTAAACAAAACTTCAATTATATGAGTGATTTACTTGCTTTAACCTCTTGTAGGATCAGGGGGTGAGAACATTAATGATGCTGCCCTGCTCAGAAGAGGAAAAAAAAAAATCTGGCTCATACATGTGTGTCTGCTCAGACATGTGCACATCGGGGAGAGAAAATCAGCCAAATAAATAATGATCATAATCCTTTCATTAATATTTAAGAAATGGAAAAGCTGTGTACATCTTCAGGGAATATTTAAAGCAAGATCTTAGAGTACATCTGGAGTCCAGCTGTAATGGTGTGCCAAAGGAAAAAGCAGCAGGTTGGATCTGGGAGTTCTGAGCACAGCACCGGCTCTGCAGAGCCTGCAGTGCCTCGCTAGTGGCAAGGAGCAGATCCAAGCAAGGGCCTGCAGTGTCTGAGTATTATTTACATTTTACAAACTGAAGCTGCTTCTCAGTGGCCCTCCTCCCCAGATTTCCACACCCACAGGGAGATGGAAGGAGGTGTCCCCTGCAGCAGAGATGTTCTCTCCCACTCCCATGGGAAAGATGTGTCTGTTCCTCTTCTGGGTTACAAATCACGTAGACGCTATCTGCTTGTCTAAGGTTTTCCAGGAAATTTCAAGGAAGGACTAAAGCTGAATTTAAAGTTAAATGATTGATTTCAACCCTTAACTGAAGGTGCTGAGCAAAGCACCAGGTCAGCAGGACCCTGACAGGAGAGGGTAGGGGGTGATAGGAATCCTGAGTCTGCTGAAGTTATTGGTAAGAAGTCCCTGGTGACCAGGATTTCACTTTCCAAGCTTTGCTGGGAGTTTCATGCTAACAAGCCAGGCTGTTGGTCCTACTGCTGTGCTGCACAGCAACTTCTGGCTGAAGGGAAAGTCCACACCATATATTTGAGCCACTCTCCCCCTCTGCTCTGCAAGGGAGAATGGGGAATGCTGGCTTCTTCCTGGCTTTGTGCAGGACTTGGGATAATGAGATACCTCTTAGAAGAGCAGGGATGAAGCTGTTTAGAGATGTTTTCAACAGCCACTTACAGAACCAAGTGCTCAGCAGTGTCCTACAAGCACAGGGATTTGTGCAACATCCTCAGAAAGATAAAAATTATCAATGGAGGGAATTAGAAGGAGTTTCTCTGTTTCCTGGCTCGACAAAAGCAAACACCATCAACGTTTAAGAAAGATGTTTCCTGACTGCAATCACACACGTCAGAGGTTCATAAGCCTTTATCAGCGACTCAGACAAGAAATCTGAAGTATGTGATCAGTGAATGCTGCAAAGCTGAATGGGAAATGTCCTCTCTTTCCAAAAACACACGAGCACGTAAAAATAAATCAACTGTTTGTGATTTTGGAAGTACAGTAGGTTGAAATCTATTTCAAAGGAATTAACACGGCCAAACTAACGCATCAGAATGTGTTAGGAGAACGAATTGTATGTGTGGCTGGAAAGTAAAGAATGGGGGTTTAACTCAAAGGGGACCAGTGCCTCAGTTTTTCCTGCTGTGCTCCACAAATCTTCTTATTTAAACACAGGGGTAGTTAAGATTAGTACTTCCATTTTCTGTTCCTAGCTCTTTGGGTTGGGGCACTTTTCCCCTCATAGTGCAGCATGTGAATCACACTGCATAATAAAATCCTGCTGTAAAGAGCAAAAAAGTAGTTATTCAGTGATTTAGTCACGACTATTGGAGAAAAAAGTTCACCCTCTTCTCTCTCCTCCCTTTTAGCCTCCAGATGTGGGCAGAAAGAAGATTCACTTGAAAAGTGCAGCAGCTCTTTGTGTGGTGAAATGATAGAAATAAACCTTACCTGCCTTTGCATATGTTTGCAGTTTATAATGGATCTGTATTTACATTAGATGAAATATTTACCAAAATGATTATGAACATTTTTCATTTGCAGAAGTCAGTGAATTATATCTCTAATGCTGTTTGAAGCATTGGTGTATTTTTTGCAATGAGAAGCAATGCTTTGGAAAAACTTATTTTTCACATAGTTTAAAAGTTGGCTATTTTTGTCAGAAAACTAGTATCAGACAAATATTCAAATTAGTTCTGATGGTTTCTCATTATCAATAAATACTAGAGTCTCAGTTTTTAACACCTTTGCCACTTATTAAGAAACTCAAGCACACAGCTCTGCATCATTAAAGCTCAGGCCCACCTTCTAACGCAGTGGGAAAAATAAATCCCGAGAGAAACCTCTTTCTGTCAACAGAGACACCAGAGGAGAGAAAAAAGGGAAGGAGAACAAACACATTTAAAAGCTGAAATATCCACGACAAAGCCAGACTCCCAACTGGTATAATTTGCTGTACATCTCCAAAGCCAGAGGAACATCACGGTGTCCCAGCAGCAGAGGGTTTGCCCACACTGCCATGCTTATGCCACACAGCAACATAGTATTTCTTCTCTGGCAGAGACTCCATCTGTTGTGGTGTTACAGCATCTGAATTTCCTGGTGTACTGCCAGAAAGGATGTTTTCTTCTGTCTCTGGAGAAATAGCCATCTTCCAGATGATCCTTGATTTACAGAGCATTGGGAAGCCACACTGAGGTGTCCTCTGGAGACAGAGACCCACTGGGAAAGTGTTTTGCCAGCCTTTATCTGAAAAGGTGGTTTGAATTCTGCAATCCAGTTTTTATTGGCCCCAAATCTTCTCCTCTTGTGCTCATTTGAATGGAAGACTCACAGGGAAACCTTATATATTTACACTGTCCAAGTGTTGTCCTGTGCTGTAGGAATTTATGATGGTAATAGCACCATAAATGCTTTTTACCCAGCACCATTTATTACACGTTATGTCAGATTCCTTACCTTAGTCTTCCAAAGCCAAGAGGTGCTTAACAGAACAACAGCAGTGTGGCAGCATTAGGGATGCAGGAATAATCTTTCTAATTGTTCTTAGAACGGGTGGGCAGTGATTTCCTTTGAGTGATTTTCATTAGCTGAGCTCTTTGTTTATTGCTTGGGTGTGGGTTATGAATATAACAGTTTTCACATGAGTGTACCTTCAGTTCAAACACAGTTCAAACACAATAAAATCTGCTTCAATGAAGAGGTGGAAGGATGCAGTTTTCAGTAGCATTTTTATTAAGTACTGGCAAACCCTTATGCATGTTAATGCTTGATAAAAATACAGCTGACCCAGATGCAAAACATTGTGATGAGTTAAGGCATATGACAGGTGAAACGAAATATATCCAGTACTGCATGACACTCACCATCCCTGCAAACTCAGTTCACAAGCACAGGGAAGTGGAAGGGGAGTCTGTGCTCCTCAACATGATAAATTTTGATCAACCACTTCTTAAAAATGTTAATTTCACCTCAGAAAGGCTGTTAAAGAAACGCCCACAGAATCACCTGATTAGACATTTGCAAGTGAATTGCATCTTTTTTGTACTGTTGTTGATGTCATTCTGTAGGAGACCGCTGACGGTGGGCCATTTATTTCATATTAACATTTACAAATACAGGGAGAAGAAAGGAAAATTAGATGTTCTTACGGCCTATATATGCTAAACCCTACAACTTCTTGTTATTTGACACATCAGTTTTCTTTATTTACTTTTGGTTATATGTGCAGCTTACACAAAAATGAGCTTAGGAAACCACTTGGTGAAGCAATCACATAGTTGTGTGTCCTTGACCACAACCAGTTGAGAACATGAGCAATCACCTATCTTGAATGACAGCTCTGTGATCACTTTAAATCCATGTGAGCTGTTTCTACCACCAGCAGAGCTGTTCCTGTCCTGCTCTGCTTCCTTCTGTCCCATCACTGCTTTTCAGTCCAGCATCTCTACAGCTCCATGGCAAAGCAGAGCAAGGGGTCTGATCCAGATTCAAACTAAACTGATGAAAACCAACAACTTTGGCTTATGGTGATGGTGGCTCTAAGGCATTAAGAAAGGCATTATTCCATCTTGGAACAAAATCTTACAGGGTCTTTCCAAAGTTATTGTAGTACAACATTTTCCATGCCTGTAAGAATAAGATATTTCTATTTCAGCAGTAAATATCAATCTTTCTGCAAAACCAGTTCTGGTTCCCAATTGTCATTGTTCTAAATTTCACACCACAGTGCTGATTTCAGAGCTCTGTGGCAAATCTGATTTAGTGTGACCCTGCACAACTCCCCCAGATTCTCAGGGCTGGTGCTGATTTCAGTGGGAACGTCACACAGCAGTTGGCACGTGAGCGTGAGGCTGTGCCCATCATCCACGGCACTCACTTGTGACTGCAGCTACCCTGGGATAGAATCCACAGGTTTCTGGGCATTACACCAAGAAATGCCCTTAGCCCTGGAGTTGGATGACAATACAAGTAGCCTGAGCTGCAAAAGCAAACAGAATTGGCAAGCATTCCAGAGATGCTCTTTCAGACAGTTGTTTTTGCTACATTACCTCATTGCCATTTTTCTTCTCCATTAGACTGTGCTGTTATGACTCTCTCATATAGGGTCATCTTAGGTCTGCAGGGTATAGCACTGGAAATGCAGAGAGGGGAATATTTTTACATTTACTGTAGGAAGACATGAGTAAGCATGGAAGTTTACAGTAAGGCTAAAGAATGGTACAAGGAGGAAATATGAAAATAAAAAGATGTTGCTGCACATCTCCTTTCCCTGAGCTTATCAGTAATAGCAAATGCAGATTAATTTAGATAGGGAGATCTGGGAGCTAGCGTGGAGTTGAATCTAACTCTACCATGCATGACCTGTTGTGCCAAACACGGATGCTTTTGGCCATGGCAGAGAGCAGTGCTGCCACTGGGGGTCCCAACAGGGATCCACCAAACAAGGACCTTGTGGGGGACCATATTTGTCCTCTGTACTGAAACTCTGCAGCCAACATTTGCCATTTGACTTCAGTCTGTGGAAGCAAGTCATTGTGTGAAACAATCACTGGAGTACGTAACACAATCTGCCCCCACATCCCCAACAGCCACTAGCAATTAGTTACACAGGTTGTGAAATTATTCTGTCTCAAATTCACACCTTTGTAAACACAACTAAGTTGTGTGCCCTCGGTGGTAGATCTGCTTAAGTCACTCCTCCCTACACCCACTTTCTCACCCGTTTGCTCTTTCCCTCTCCACCCACGACCGAACACTCCTCTGGTGCTGAACGACCTGTGGATAGCTGCCATATGCCACACTAGATGGATGAGTCAAACTTAGGGCAGCAAAAACTCTTTGGGATTTTTGTGTGTGTGTGTGTGTGTTAGTTGTAACATATCCTAATCTGCTGAAATCTGGCTTTGAAGGCAACCACAGATGAGCACCAACATCACTAAGAAAGTGGGGATGTCTCGTAGGGCAGGACTGACTTCATTTAGCTCTCCAGTTGAGACCACTGTGGATCTGTGCCCTGGTTTAATCCAAACTCCCTTCCCAGCACACTGAATCCATAGAAAAATCACCACCAGGTCAGCATCTGTCACAACACTACTACAAACACCATGTTCTGCCCGAGGTACAGCAGCTTTGGGGAGCACAGAGTTTTCTTGGGGGTAGTGAACAAGCCAGTACATGTTGTTTCTTGCTCCTCTGTCAAGTTTTCACTGTGTTGCTTAATCAGTATTGCTTTATACTGCTGCAAACAGGGAATGTGGAAATGTGGGTTGTGCTAGTGCTTTTGCTGCATTCCTGCTGCAGCGATACTGTGCTGGCTATACACAAAAATCTTCACCACAACAACAGCAAGAAACAAGGATCTAAATGCCTGATGGTATTTTCACAGTGTCACTGAGAAAACGTGCAAGAGCAAAAGCAGATTAGTTCAATTTGTGTTATTTAGGAACTACTTGAAACACTGCTAAAGGACTATGCAATGTAATTAGGTATGAGGTCAGAAGAGCTCCTATTACCGTAAATAACTTAGTTTTGGAAACATCTTTTCCTGTTCATTAGGAAAAGCAAGTGTTAAGCAAGTAATCTGTCTCTTCAGTGCAATTTCAACACAATATATGTCACGACTTGTCTTACAAAATGAATTACAGGGCTTTCTGATAAGGCTTCATTTTACTAATATTAAAGTGGCTCCATACACCCAATAGGGCTTTGTTAAGATGGGAGCATATTGTAGCACTAATGAAGCATGAGTTCAGCCTAATTAACAGGATGGCAACAGCAATCATACAGCCCTTTCATTCACTTTTATACATTCTGTCAGAGTTACAAAGTTGTGTTCGACACTGCTGGAACCCTCTGGCTTTGCTCCCTGTTTGCACGCCTGCTAATCCCGCTCCTTTGTTCAAACGGGCCTGGATCCAGCCCAATGCTAAGCCCGTATAATCACAGATAATAAGGCAGGGCCCCTGGGCAATCACGCTGCCCACCTGCCAGCTCCCACTCCTCATGTTTAACATCAGCACGAGAGCTGATCCCTTGCAACCAGCAGGGCTGCTCACAAATTTCCAGTTAAGCACACACTCAAGTGCTTTACTGGATTAGGGCCACAGCTCCTATTGGAAGAGGAAGAGTCACAGGCAGAATCTATTTTACCAAATAACCTGTTTTGGCCGCATTGGAAAACAATAGCATTTTCATTACCCCCTTCACAACTCACCTGAAGGAACAGGAAAGGCTCCTTGTTTCCAGCTGCTCTTTCATTTGGGCTTCTAAGCTGAGCCTTCGAAAGGCAGTCCAGGGCAGACCATATCAGTCAGTTATTTGTGTCTAATGTGGGCATGATGGAGGAGATGTCCAGAGAGAAACTAACTTTGTTTCATTAATTTCGACATGTTCCATCCCAGTCTCTCATTTGAAGTGCTGAAAATAAGTCTGCAGATGGAGAGCCACAGATCCTCTGCCTTGGCCTGGCTCCAGCTAGGGTAATTACATGCTGTCTGGCTGAATCCCCTCATATGACTTCAAACAGAAAAGTCATTCTCCACTTTTCCTTCTGAAATACTGCAATGTAGCACAGCAGTCGCAGAGCAGCAACTGAGCAGTATCTGCATTTCAGCAGTGGTGGGAACAGCCTCTTATGGACCAAATAAAGGCTGAATTCCTTTCCACCACAGCTCCCCTGGAGAAGATTTTCCTGCTTCAGGGTATGGCTCCTGGCCCATGAGAACTTCCAAATGGCTCAAAATGTAGGTGTGCAGACAGAGCTGGTGGGAAGGTTAGCGTAGAGGTACCCCCTATACCATACAATTTTGGGGAAAATTCATCTTCAATTCTGAAATAATGAAACCTGACTGCAGAAGGTCACCTTTCCACTTTGTTATAGTTGATGGTGCGGCCCTACTGTCAGGGACTTGGGACATCCTCTCCACATCAACTGCTCCACAATCATTCAAGATCTACACACGACTCAAGCTCAGAGATTGACCATCTCCCGCCTTCAGAATAAATTTGGCTGAAGTAAATCACAGACTACATTTTTACATAGAGTAACTTAGTAAGCAGCATGAAAAGAGATGAAGGAAGCTGTGATCAAAGTCTCTGGTAAGACTATAGTCATTGAGGGCATCTAACAAGTTGCCAGATTCTCCTCTTGTTCCAAAGTGTTCTTCAGAAGCTGCATTTTTGTTTGATCACATATTTAAGTAAATCAGATCATTGCGGCAGAACCTACGCTTGAAGAATTTTATTCTGTTCCACCAGTTAAAATTTATGGCAAACTGATAAGAATAAGAAAGATAATCCACTGTTATTGGGGGAAACTTGAACAAAACAACATTCAGGCAGAAAGGCTGGACAGCTTCATAGGCTGACAATGTGCAGGGAAATCCTTGCATTTCAAGTATCACAATGACTGCTGGTTTATACTACAAGAAAGCTGGGTCAAGACAAGAAGAGAGGAGGGACACTTGGGCCATGAAGTGACACCTCTCAAGTCCTGTCCTTTGCTGGACTGGTTCTTGCTCCACATTGCAATATTGCACCACAACACAAAAATAGTTGTATGTTCCTTCTCTGCAGTGTTTCTGAATGGTTCTATTATCTGCACCTTTTTTGAAATATAAAGAGTTTTGTAGCTGTGGCACTTTACGTGCTTGACGAGTTTTAGCAGTATCATCTTAGCTTCCTGCAAACATCAGCATAATAAACACATCTCTTCTTATTGATTTCATCAGACAAGCCAAATACTTGAATAAGCCCAGGCACTAGATTACCCTCTTATTACCAAAGGTTTGTAGAGAAATTCTTCCAGATTGGAGATACATGATGACAAAATAAGAAATGCAATGCTCTCCTTTACTTGCCCTAAACATAGATCTTCAGCTCCCAGGAGGTTCTTTCCCTTCCATGATTCTAATTTACCTAAAAAAGATACAGTTCATTTGTACATAGTGAAAAATAATCCTCATGTACTAGTTTGTCATAGAATAAGATTAAAATTCCTTTCTCTGGCTATTTTTTCATTACTTTTATGGTACAGCAGAAATACCTGCAGTTAAAACAAGATGAACATCTCCAAAAGTATTAGTCACTGAAAGGATCAAAAACATGTGAAGAACAATTTCTTTCCAAGTGTTTCAGATCACACTAATCTTCCAGGAAAGGAGCACAACAAGCAAGTCAGTGTTCAGGAACTCTCAGGACATTTTCAGTAGCAGGCCGTGATACAACAACCAACTTTATTTGCAGGTGTCTTCCCCCACATCTGACTGATAAAGGAGTACTGGGGGAATCCAGGGAACAGAAAAAACTGATTTGGGAACAGGATCTAACAATACATTACAACGAAGCCTTTTACAAATGGGCGTCAGACCATTTTTGTTGATCTGAGAAAAATATTCAGCATAGGAAACCTCATTAGAAATCAAAAACTCTGAGACAAAATGCGTGCAGGCTCAAGACACGGAGAAATAGTTATAAAATGGCTTTATTCTCCCAGGGAACATAGCACCATCAGCAACAAATATGCTGCTTGTCTGTATTTATATTCCAAAAAGTCTTGTTTCCTGTAAATCATCGGTTCTACATTTGCCTGGGTTTTCCTCTTTTTTCTTTCTTCTGAAATAGATCATATCCATTAACACATAATGGTATGAGACATATTCCCATGCATAGGCAAAAGTGTTTCTCTCAAATCTGTCTAGATACCCCTCTCCCAGGACATTTTGACTTCTGTGACAGTGACAATCTCACAGCATCATGATCAACTCAGACACATAGTAACTGGTTTTCTCAAAACAAATGCTGCCTGTGCAGATGGAGTTGGCAGGTCCATGGCTGAGGAAAGAAGAATATGAGCTGTTGTGGATGCTATAAGGTCACGTGGTGTTAGCAGAGAGCACTGAAGCTGTAAAGAAAGTACAGTTCCTGGCAGCTGGATCTGAGGACAGTCTCTGCCAATTGAATGAGGGTGAACTGCAGGGTTTTTTGAGTAAAATGCTGTCTCTTCACAAGTCCTGCAAAGAAGGACTTAAATGGCTCCAGGATTTCACACTTGCCACTGAAAAGGTATTGATTTTCCTGTTTAACCTATTTCTTCCTGAAAATAAAGCAGTTGCACTCTCTCTTATTTGAAAATAAAATTTTGAAAAGAACTCTCCCCCCTTATTTAACGACACACGGGGGGGGGAAAAACACACACACACACGAATTGCTGAAAATACCATTAGAAAAGGAAATAAAAATGGAAGTAGACATGGGAAAGGTTACTCAAGCAATGTTTTAGTAAGAAGAGCTCCAGCTCTGGACATGGATGTACAGATCAGGAGATAGTTAATCATTGCCATTCACTGAACCTTCTTTTGGGATAGGTGCTCAGGTGCTGTGAGCTGAGGTTTCCCCATCTCTCCAGCCAAGGGAGTCCTCTGCTGATTTCCTCTCCTGCTTCACACTGGAGCCAGCAGACCACGAAGAGAAGCAAGCAGACAACCTTCAAAACTGCTGGTTGTCATCTCAGCTCTTTTGTTTTGAAACCAAATTTGAAGTGGGAAGCAGCTGGGGCAGACTGGAATGGGGGACAATTGCTGCAAAGACAAACCCTGCTGCATTCTGTGGGATGGAGCAAGCTGACCCATCCCATCTCTCACCAGCAGCATGAACATAAGCTCCTGCAGGGAAAATGACAGGGGATAAGGCATTCAACTTGTTTTTAAAAAAGATATTTCCTTTTTCTGAATTTTGCTCTCCTGTATTTCACATAGCCGGTGGAGGAGTTTTCCCCCTTACCCACAGCTGGAAATAAGAAACCAAGGAGGAAAACCCTCTTTGCCAGTAAATGGCTCAAAAACTTCCCCAGCTGGGGACCAGCCAGGGCAGGGGGATTACAGTAACCAGCATCAACAGATTTGCATATTCAAAGACAGTAATTGAGGAAGAAGCAGTAATGCCATTATGCAAATCCCCAAGCCCTGAGTGGCCAAAGCCAGAGCTCAGCTACGGTTTCCTTACCAAAATAAACCCTCCAATGGGGCAGCGCAGGGGCAAGCACAGCCAGGGAGCAGGGATGGCTACCAGGAGGAGAAGGCACTGTAATTCATCAGTAACTAACTGTGCTCAGCCCTGAACTCCAGTGGCTGAGCCACCTCCTTCCCCCCTCAATATTAGATATATTTGAGCTCACAGTGCTCTTCTGGGCCCATGGTGAGTTAGAGGGCAAAATTATTGCCTGCAACAGAAGAAAGGCCATAGAAGTATATCAATAAAACAACATTCTTTCATGTGCTGCCAGTGAGCTAAGCAACCATTATCATGGTACCTTTCTTACTTTTTTCTTAACCCTTTTTCACCTGTTCATGAACAGAATTAAATTTGTGTTTCATCTGGAGGATAATTCTTCATCAACTCCACTTGTGAACTCGTGCTTCAAGGTCGACAAAGGTTATGGAGAAATGAGTAGTTCAACTGGTATATTTAAAAGCAATCAGTAATTACAAGAACTTGGTTTTTTTCTTAAAATACCTTAAATACAGCCATGCTTTCAGAAGGATTCTGTTCAAGTCTGACACACATTATTTTTCACAATATCTGGCTGACTCTGCACCAGCAACTCAGTTCACCTTGATTCATGAATAACTATCCCTCCTTTCCTACTGTAAGTACAATTCTAAACATATGGAAGATAATTTATAGTGAATTAGGGTTGTACATTATCACTGTGATTAGCTGAATTTGTTACCCAGCAGATGTCTGGGTAGTAAAAATCCCCCATGAGTACAGTATCCTGGAGCTTCCCAATTCCTTGATAACTGGTCCAACAATTTCTCAGTCCTGCTGTGCTCTGATCCTGGTGGTCCAGAGCAGATGCTCGCTGTCTGCCCATCTTCTGCAGCACTAATCCCATTCTCCCCATGCTCTCCATGCTCCCAGCAGGGCATTGTGCTTCCCTGCTTTTCTTTCTCCTGTTATCTTTCCCAAAAAGCTTTCCCAGTGACATTCATCATTCTCCCAATATCAAAACACTTTTGACAAGCTGAGCCAAACATCTCCCTGGTGTTATATCACTGATTACCACCAGAGTTACAAATCTGATGACTGATCTGCCTTTAACTATTTATGATGCTGGTAATGCCATCATGAGCAACAAGATGATGCTTGTAAGATTTCTCAGCCTTTGTCCGGCCCCTCTGTTCCTGGGCATCTCGTGACCCCACAGCATTCTCTATTCCAAGAAAACACCTGAAGAGAGACACAGTGAATAACTGGCACAAAACTAAAGCCCACAGAGATCAAGTGACTAGTCCCAAAACATGGAAGACATACGGCACTGCCTTGAGAGCTTTCACATGAGATTATCTTTCCCACTGCACTGCTTTTCCCGTCCCAGGGACGCCTTACTTTTGTCAGCTCACTTCTGCCAGCAGAGAGAAAAAAGTGTCACTGCCTCCCCCAAAAGGCTCTTGCTTCTAAAGGCTAAGGCAGCGCAGATGCTCCCATTCATAAACGGATAATTTTGTCTTCCATCAGATCTTTGAGGCTGCTGTCACTGATCACTCTGCCAAGTGACTGCTTGAAATATGAGCCCAGGGTCTGCTGTGGTTGGAGCCCACTTTGTGGCACCAGTGGGCTCACCAGTGTGACTTGGAGCGAACCAGACATCTGCCTGCCCTAAAGCTCAGCTCTAGGCAGGCACATCTCAGGTACATCTCAGCTACTCAACACCTCATACCTTCCTTTTGAGTCCCAAGGGATTGGGTTTTACCTCTAATACTACCATATAGATACGGTATTGCACTACTAACTCCCAAATATCAGAGTAACAAGCACTGAGCTTTCTTCTGTCTGTCAGAGAAAGCTTGGAAGAAGAAAACAAGTGCTGTCAGATACCGTCTCAATTCCTGTCTCAGCACCCTGAAAATATTCCTCCAACCACTTCTCTTCAAGCAGCAGACGAGTAAGTCCTCATCATCAGTTATTTGTCTTATGTCATTATGTTATTAGATCTTCAGCCTGGAACACCAGATCAGCAACTCTCTTTAAATTGGTAAAAAGGCTACAAAAATTAATCCATCCTTCTCACAGAAAGTGATTTTTTTGCAATAGTGCGAAAATTAAAGTCTAAATGTAGATAATGTCAATTAATTTATTGTTTACTGAGCAGTTATTGTTCACTGACTCCAAAACAATGCAGGGTGTAACAGTTCAGCCTCTTCAGAGCAAAGTCAAAGTCAAGAGGCACATTTCTAATCCACTGCATCCAGAGATATCTGCTTTTGAACCTTGAAAGTAAATGCTATGCAAAAGTGCTGAAACCCAGCTGAACCAACTCACAGGGCCAAAATTTTGAAGGCTCTAATTGCATAAACAAAAAAAATATAAAAAATACTTATTTGTATGTTGTGCGTGTACCCTTTTTTTTAAAATTTTTACCTGGCAAACTCTTCAATGGAGGTCTGTTTCAGGGGATTAAAAGCCATAAGGTGAGCAAAGCACAAGCCCTGCTTTATTGAACAGCCATTAGCCAAACTCGAAACTATACCATAATATTAATTTTGCAGCTGCAAGATACCAGCCTTGAACAGTATCAATGCATATGCACACATTTGCCATGCAGTCATAAATTTTACTAATGCAACTTTATGAGCCTCTTAAATGGTAACCATTGCAAAAAAAAAAAAAAAATGGCAGGGTAAAGTTCAACAGCAATATTTCATTACCAAGACAAGGAAAGAAGATAAATGACTCAGCCTCCTTGGTTCTTTCCTCTCCCCTCACCATCACATGAGGAAAAACACACAGCACAATGTAGATCTGTGTTATTGTTGGAAGCATGGCAGCCTGGCAGGATGGCAGATCAGGAGGATTTTTCAGTACAAGCAGAGATTCATTTGTCACTACAGCAGAATTTACAGCAAAGCTTTTCAACAAGGACCATATTCCCCGTAATTTCCAGGGGCAGAGAGAATAGCTGGCATTTCTCTAGTCACTCTTTTTACAGTACATAATTCCCTTCTTCCGCCCTCCCCCCCCTGCTTCCAGGGGGACACCTGCTGTTGTGGACACAGGCTGGAGCCTCACTGTGTTCTAGGGGACAACAGAGCACACAACACACGGTACACAAGTTCAAAATAAGAAGGGAAAGGAGAGCAATTTTGTCACGAATAGTAGGATTTGACATTTTTCTTAAAGCACCAGCAAACAGAACAGCAGAACAGCACGTTCCCACCCAAGAGTTCACCCATTTATTTTCATGCTTAATAAATGAAACCAGTTTTCAACCCCCTGGTTGCAGAGACTGGCAGGGAAGTGTGAGTTCTACAGAACCCAACATAAAAACAAATGGAACTTGTCTTCATAACCCTGCCATATCTGGGGTGGTCTCAGCATGCTTTGAGGGTGATGAGAGGAAGGGCCAGGTCACAGTTCCTTAAGTGCTGTCAGCCTTTCCAGTGGGACAAGGAGAACTCAGACCTCAGGGGCTTTTTTTTTAGCTGAGGCCAAAGCATCAATGTCTGGCAGAAAATTCCCTCTTTTTACTGAGGAAACCTGGTTAAGTTTGAGAAAAGGCAAAATCTGAGCCTGCGCTGTATGTCCAGAGAGCTGCTTAGTGCCTCAGAGGAATATCCCAAAATCCACAGATCCAGGGTGCAGGAGGGCAGGGAGAAGCAGCACTGGGGATGGGAAATTGCTGCTACAAAGCTCTTAATTTCAAAAAGCCTCCAGCCTCAGCAGAAGCTGTGTCTCCAGATACCCACCATTTCCTCATCCCTATACTATATTAAGGCTTGTAGAAAACTTCCCTGGTCCAGAAGAGAGCTTTGCACATCTCCCCACATCCACCAGTGTTTTGTGGTGCCACACACAAGCCAAGCACAGTTGCTTTCTTGTGCGGGGCTCATCCAGGACCATGATCCAGTCTTCCTTGAAAATTCTCAGTTTACTGCTGTTAGGAAGGTTTAGATGTACTGCTGCTTTTGGAAGAGCTTCATGGCTCTCCTACACATGGTATGTACTATATTGAAAAACATAAATAAAACCAAAGGAAACTTACTGATGGGAGGAGTTTGGCTGCTGACAGCCCACTTCTGCCTTGTTTGAAGATTCTGCTCCAGAATCTAAATGAACATCATAGATTTATGTAACTTAGTGAGTGGTCCATGGTCTCAGGAGTCATCCAAAGTAGCTAAGTTTATTGGAGAACTAACAGAGCATCACTTCACAGGTTACAGTGCTCTCTCCTGAAAAGACAGCAAAGCAAAAATAAAATTAAAGGAAGTACCTCATCTCCATAATAACTTCCACAGGTGCTTGCCTTATCCCAAAGTGCACACAAACACAACTGACCTTTCCTTTCAGCAGGAGCGCTCTGCTATGCTCAGGGTACTGCCTCCTTTCTCTTCTTCCATGTGCAGATTCAATGGGATGGAGACACAGGAGCACCTCAAAGGGCAATATAGAGCCCTGAGATCCAGTATTTGGCTTGTGACTCATTTGTGCAACATGCTGAGCCATTCACCAGAGCTAGATCTCAAATAAAGAATTTATTCAAGCAGTACAAATGATTGCTCTGAGAGAGACATTCAAAGCAGCACAGAGCTCATGGAGCTGGGTCTTGGTCACCAAAACAGCATGGAGTGTAGGAGCTTTCTTCTACCTTGAGACACAGTGACTTAGTAAGCAGACAGAAACCTGGCAGCTCCTCCATCTTCTAGCACAGTGATGACCCAGATGAGATCTATATATCTGACATAGGCAGCTTCATGACTGAGGAGTGCTGTGCCAGAGTGCTTAGCATTTTTTGGCATGAGCCTGATCCCACTTAGCATTTTTATGAATGTTCCTGTTCCTGGATTCACACTGTAACGTAAAAATCGAAAGAGCACTTCTACCTGTAAGCTTCTGCATTTGACAGGTACAACAGAAAAATCTGAAACTGATGCAAGCCCAGGCTATCATCTCCAAAACTGAAACCAATGCTAAATTGTGACTCACAGTCCCTCCCAAAGGGACCTGTGATGGTTTGCAGCCTGACTCACACCATGTGAGCACCTGAGGTTGGAGCTAGTGGCCCTGCAGAAAGCACTCAGCACTCCCCATCCTGACCAAAACTGCTAAAGCAACACACTAAAGGTGTTTATGCAGCAGAGAGGAGGAAATCAAGATCTCACATTATGATGTTTTTGTGTCATTGCTCCTTGTTTATATATGTCCTCTTGCATGGCTGCCCTCTGCAACCTCTGATGCCGGATTACCTTCAGTGGTAGGCTCAGCTCTACCTGTGTTTCAACACTTGGCATTTTAAGATAACCAGTTTTGCAATAAACAACTCAAAAGCAACAAATTAAATTCACACAGACATCCTAAGCAAACTGGTTGCCTGTTCATAGGTGACTATAAATACTTAGACATAGTACTGACTTAAAGAGACAGTGGTTGCATAAACATGTAAATGAAACAGATACCAAAATATGAGTCATGACCTTGTTAAAACAGTTGATACGGCAAAACTCAGTCATGAAATAATCTATTAAATGACATATTATGATTAGTGTCAGGAGCTAATCTCTCAGAAGCCCAGACAATGTGATGCAAAGGAGTTTTTAAAAGAAACCCAACGAACTCGTTTTTCATTATCTTCTGCCATCTTATTATTTCACAAGTGAGAAATCCATTAGCAATTCTGTCAAGAACTAGACAGCCTGCTTAGTTATCTAACACTGAGACACTCGCATCCCATGGCTATCTTGATGTCCCTGGGAAAAAAAAACAACAAGAGGAAAAGCAATGGAGTAATAAATTATTGTAACTGTTTCATTAAAACTTAGGATGCTCTAATTTTCAAGTTTATTTGGTGTTATATTTAAATGAACCAAAAGGCAACATTGTACAGTAACATTATAAAATAAAATTATTACATATTACATTAACCAAAGCCCCATTTAAAAAAAAAATCCTAAAAAGTCATTTGGGGACATATCCTCCTCTTGCTCTTCTGCACACATGATTTATTAAGCTCATTTCAAGCAGCACTCTTTTTTTAGAAAAAGCAAATGGGATTTGCCCCCAAAATGGAGTATCTTTTCTTATAGTTCTTGCAGTTTCATTTTATCATGTGTAATATATCAAGTTTATAAGGCATAAATACGAAAAACAGTTCAATATGCTCATCATTATTTTAATTAAGTAATACAATCTAGGACACTTTTTTCAATCACACCAAGGATTACAATGTACCTATAGCTTTAATTTATTTTTTTTTATACAAAAGTCTATCATATAGTATACAGTGTATTCTAGTTGGTAACTGGTTCACAAGGTTGATCACAATATTCTTGCAGGTTAATATGTCAGGATTTCACCCAATTTGTACACTCTGTTCAGAACCACAGGGTCCCTCCTTCCCCAGCTGCTCTCCTCCAGCAGCAGCATCCCATCACTCCATCTCCATGCCTGTTTTAAGAAGGGCTCTGTGCCCGATCAATCCCCACTGGCAATGGCTAGGGATGCACATCCCATGGTGCCAAGCAGCTGCCTGCAGAGGCAGCCAGGGAGCGGAGGAGACAGCTCACAGAGGTATTTGCAGAGCAGGGAGGCAGGGAGCTGGCTTCCCTCAGGCTTCCCTCAGGCTCCTGACACCATGGAAATGTTCTCAGTGACTGCAGGAGATGAATCAAACCCCAAGACAACCGTGGTCTGGTGTGAGAGGAAGCCACTGCCCCAATGGAGGTGGGTGCCACTGGCTGCTTGTGCAAAGTGAGGATGGGCAAAAGCACCTCAATAAATTAGGAGCAGCATGGATGCTTGGGATGCTGAGTGCTTGGGTTGGGCCAGCTTCATGTCACCCATGGTTCCATTACCCACAAAATCATTCCCAGGATTCTGGGCATCTCTAATGCAAAGACTTATCTGATGCCACCTGGATGAGTTGCACAGACAAAGAAAAAATCCCTGCACGGACAAAACCTGTGATCAGCAACATCTTCTGCACCTTTCTCGTATCTCCCCTTAGATAGTCAGATATTTTCTAAAATCAAATTGCTGACATGCCCTGGAGAAAGTGCTGCTGATTCAGGGCTGGGGGCAACGGGGTCAGACCACTCGTGCCTAGTGCAAGAGGGGTTGGTGAAGGCAGGGGATCTGCCCAGTGTCCATCCCTTCTCACCCTGCTCCTCCCAGGGGCTTCCACCACCCATGTGGGCAGAAGGGGGACTGACACCGTGTCACCCCCCTCGGGGCTGCTCCTTCCAACAGCACCCCGTGCTGCTGTCTCTGGCCAAGGAGGGGTGTCAAAGGGCTTTATGACATTACCTGGAACCAGAAACAGGTTTTTATATATATACAATCAACCTAAATTGTGCATAAGGTAAACTGCAGTGTTCTCCCAGAGCATTTTCACATGTCTAATATTAGGTATCTTGCTGGCAGCTCTGAATTGTCCCCAGGGGTTTCTCTACCTGTCTATATTTACTATGTACTGATCCTGAGCTCCTATACCCAGGTACTCTGAATCATACCATAACCAAAGGCAGCCTAAAATAGACAGTGTGAATTGCTCCCTCCCTGCTGTGACTCTATCCTGCAGCATCTGGGAGGAAAGAGAAATTATCTTGGTAATAAGAATGGGCCAAAGCTACAGAATTTGGGTCAGGATTTGGGCTGAGCAGGCACAGATTCTGTCTGGGGGCTTACTCTTGTTCTCTATTTGCTGATGGGACATCTGACCCTGTGCTTACAATTATTTTTCTGATAGATCAACAGTCACAGGGATCACCTATCCCTCAATAAAACAGCACGTGAGCAGCGCATAAACAGCTCTCCAGCTGCAGGAAAGAACTGACACACACACCTAAAGTCACAACAAAGCCTTTGCCTCCCACACACTCTTTCCTCAATACTTTTTTTAAACCAGCCAGAAACAAACAGTGATTGCAGCACATCACAGAGAGCCAGAGGAGCATCCAATGCTCTCCAGGCTGCTGTGTCATCGTGTAGGGAGGCTGCTTCTGAAGAAACCAAATTACCCTACATATAAAGAGCATTCACTAAAAGAATTTCCTTTCCCTTAGAGGACCAGCAAGATCACATTATTTCCTGAAAATACTTTTTTTTTTTTTTTCCCCTCCCATCTATACTTGACAGAAGAGTAATACTGTCTGGGTATTTGCTTTCACTAACCATGACAGGCAATTTCTGTCCCAGCTTGAGAATTCCATCTAACCTGCTATTTGCATTTGGGATAAAGCATCAAATGGACATTTCCAATGGGATACAGACTTCTTGCTGTCCAGTAGAGTCAACCATTATTCTTAAATACATTAGCAAGAGGGAAGCAAAAGATCTCCCCGTGCCAATTGCATTGCATCAACAGCAAGTTTCTACTAGTGCTGAAAAATTGTGCCCTTAATATAAGTGCTCAGAACCACCAGCCCTGCTGCTTGAGGAGCACTCGGAAGTGTATAGAAGGCTTGCGGGAAAAGAACCTCCATTAGTACCCATTATGCTGTGAATTATGTTATGAGCTTAAAATAGTAAAAAATAAAACAGTACTATTTAATCTACAGTGTAAAAAAAGGCACAAAGACTCTGAGAAAAAAAAAATCTAACTGTTCAGATTACATTTCCAAGAACTTTAACAGAGCGTTGCTTTGATTTGCCAGCTTTGCTCGCTGGCAGGAGTGAAATTGAGACAATTTCACTGTCTGCAGAGGTAAAGAATACCCTTTTGGCAAGGCAAGCTTGCCAGCTCTATGCAAATGTTATTCAACAGAAGCAACTGAAACCTCTTGTGATTGCTTTAAAACATAATCTTTTTGGTCTGCAGCACATTGCACTTATCTAAGTACTCAGTGATGATAGAGTGGGTCTTAGGGCAAGACCAAATACAAAGAGCCCTTTTTAATCTGAACATAGGAATGAACTCTGTTCACAGCTACACAGTCTGCTTTCAATCAAATGATCATGAAATACATAAATACTATAAAATAAATACAATACATTCAGAGTTTTCTACATTGTAGAGAGCTTTAAGACCTTCCTAGCTCCCCAATGTAATGCATATAGAACATTCCCTTCTATACAGTGCTACCTCCGTGTACCCACACCTCCATTAAATGCAACATAGCTCAGATAACCTTCCTTTTTCACCTGGATTCTCATCAGTCTCTGATTCTGTAAAACATAGCATCATTTCTTTAGGAAAAAAAAAATATTGCACTTTTAAAAATGCATAAAAATTGAACCGAGTTCCCATTAACTTCACCACACAGTCTGTTATTTAAAATAAGACTTTTCCAAAAATGTTTCTCTATCTGTTTTGCGTTTTGCCTTCATTTACAGCACTCTCCATCAGCATATCCTCAGAACACTGTTCCTTGGCAAATTCCTTACAGTTTTGCCATCAGACAGTTGACACACAGCGTGAGCTATCTGAGATACACGTGGCTGGGAGTCACAGGTCCGTCCACAGGTTCAGGATTTCATTGTGCAAATGGGAACTACAATGACCAGAATAACAGTACAAGCTGCTGCTGCGATCAGGGCAGCGATCTTGCAAACCTTTGCTCTTCTGAACTCGGCTTCTTTCCGTTTTAATAAGGAATCATAGCCGGGAGTATAAATGTCTTCCATCCAGTATTCTAAGTTGTTTGGGTTTAAAGATTCTTGAGTCTAAAAATTAAAAGGAAAGAGTTGTTAATTGTCTGGGATCTGTCATTAATAAAATAAACTAAGCAGATGTTCCTGAAGGCCTCCCACCTGCATCTGGATCTGCTGTCAGGATAAAGTGGGTTATTGCCACCTCTCACATCCTTTCAGCTCATGGTCCCAATTCCACAAAGCTGACAAAAGTGGTAACAAAACATTGCAAAAAATAAACTCCTGCAACAGTAAGATTCTGCTGCAAAATCCCTCAACATACCTCTGATTTGCCGGAAACTTCGTCATCTCGGATGGCATTTAAATAAAATCTCTTTAATCTGCTAGACAGCAGAGATGTCAGCAAGTACCGGCCTGTTACTGTTAATAATTTGTAAATTATTAAAGCTCAGCTGATGGGAACGGTTCTTAACATATGCTCCCCATGCACTATATTTTATAAAGATAACCCTAATTTTGCTACCATGATTTGCTTGCAGGGTGTGACTGCCCAGTCCCATCCAGCACCCAGTCCTGTTGGAGGGGCAGTCTGGAGAACCCCCTCTGGAATAGCAGTGCCTGGGGACACCAGCCCTTTATTCCAGCCTGGCACTACATAACCACAGGCAGTGGCTGCTGAGCACCCCACAGAGTGGGATTCCAACCAAGTTTCCATGAAGACTTTGCCCTCCCATTCCATTCAGCTGAGAAAGAAAACCCCAAAAAAAGTGAAGAGAATCTCAATTGGTCATAGAAATGAAAGGCAGCCTGCACTTATCAATGTCTCCATCTGAATTACTTATTTCCTTTTTTAGTTTTTTATTCCTAAGTATTTATGAGTTCTTCGAGCTCTGCATTTTTACCTTGCTTGTTTTTATCCCTTTAACCTTTGTGTTAGAGGAAAATGGGGGGAAAAAACGGGGAAACTCATACACTAGGCATTATATTGCACTTACCAGAAGAAAGAAATAAAGCAAAAAGAACATTTTGAAAAATGACAGCATTTCCTCAAAGCTGTCTCCTGCATCTGGGGCTCCAAGAGACTATTTCTTTTTAAAAAACAAAAAATATTCCATATAAAAATGTTACAGTGAGAATATCCTAACACATACCATTTCTGTGCATATAACAGTCCTCATCCAAAGCTTGTTGGACCCTGCAAAGAAACTCCAGCTGACTTGAGAGGGATTTGAGTAAGCCTTTAATTGACTAATTCAGATTTTGTGGCCATGAGCTACTGGCTGAAACTTTGCTTTGCCTGATAGCAGCGTTTGCTTTATGTACAGAACTCCTACAAGAAGTGTTTTTAGAGCTACCCCAGAAATAAACAATGAAAACTGAGCAACGGTTTTATTATCATTTAATGGAGGCCGCTCTGACAGTGTTAGTATGCTGAAACAGAGACCATCAGCTACATCTGGGATTGTACCATTTGGAGTCCGAATGACCTGTTCCAGCCCTCTGAAAAAAAATCAGCAATCTCATCTCTGAAGGCATCAGAAAACAGCCTGACACTGTTTCATCCCAGTGGATCATCATACACAGCGCAAAGCAATGAATCTCACACAAAGCCCACACCTGGGACTAGCTTTGGCCTGACTAGTTTTGCAATTTCTTTTTTAGGAGGAAAACCCAGAAGACTGTCAAGCTCCAGGAGAAATTTTAAGTAAACAAAGGTAGAAAAACCCCAAAAATAGCCATACTGTTCTTCAAGGAAATTGCAGTTTTGGACATCTCTGCCTTGGCATTGACCTTTTAACTGCTTCAGAAGGAAGGTGCATTATTAAAAAGGCCCATTACTGTTAATCAGCTTCCTTTCCCATTTCATTGCCAGACGTAGGAATGTTCATTAAGGCATAATGTATTTACTTTCAGTTCTAATAAACTTAATCACTGGGAAAAAACCCCACTCATCAGTATGCGTCTATTTTTTAAGTTTGCCAGTAAGCTCCATTACAAAGTCTAGACATGGGCTTTGCAGGGTAGATGCAATTCTGACAGTCTTTTTGGAGGGAGAGGATCAAACCAGTAAAGTTCTATCACCTTCATCCTAAAGATAAATGATGGCAGTAAGCAGATTTCTCTGCTTTGCTCATAGTCATGCAGGGCTGCTCACAGAGAACGAAACAGCCCTGTGAGGAGCAGATGGAGAACACTTCTCCCAAGGAAGCTTTGCTCCCAAATATCACCTCCCTTACTGCCTCATGCAGCAGGTAAGGGATGCTTTGTGACTGCCTGCTGCAGAGGAACTTCTGCCAGCCTGCCCCTACTCTAGCAAGCAGACTGCAATAGCAGGGTTAGGAATTTAATAAGCCCTCTAAAGCTTTTAAGACCCAAAAAGCAGCAGGCAGCTAAGGCAAGATGCAGCCTGGTCCCTGTGCTGCTTGGTTTCTCTCTGAGGGCACTTTAAACCACAGCAAGGAGCAGGGGCTGGTGAGGACAAGGAAATTTGCATGAGCTGAGCAAGGAGGTGAATTTGTTGTGCAGAAATTCCTGCACAAACACTCATAGGAGGTGCACTACAGCACCGTGTGGGTAATGGCTTTTACTCCAAAACAACCAACTTGAGGTCCTGAGGCACAGCATGGGTCCTGAGACTCGGTCTATCCAAGTCTTTCTTACAGTATCCTCACGTTTTTCTAGGGCTTAGTCTGATGGGTTTGGAGCTGAGTTAGGTACCTCAGCACTGAGCCATGGAGGGCTGGCATGGAGCAGCAAGTCCAAGGCTTCTTGCATGCCACTTTCCCTGGCAGACAAGCTGTGGAGACAAGCAGGCTCCCTACCTGAGTGTGTCTGCACCCCACAGACTGCCCGACACAGAGTGACTGCAGGGCTGACACACCCCGAGCTGTAGGTCAGTGCACCCCAACTGCTGCCAAGCCTGTAGCTAACTGGGGCAGCCTGCTCTGCTCTGGGACATGCACACACAGGCAAGGAGCCCAAAATGCCTGGGGTCAGCACCTGATTCCCCACTGGTTCTACATTCTGCTGTCAAAATTATAAACAGTGATCTTGTGCACCAGAGTGGATTTCATTATGTGATGCATTTTGGGTTTCAAGACCAAATAATGCAGTGTTTATTTGGCCTTTACACATTTGGATGTCATTCCTCAGGTTTCCTCTTTAAACCTCTGCTCAGGTATCTTCCCTCCTAGAAGATATCTTGTGTTTATCAGACTAGACAGGGTATCCAATGTGGGTGCTCATTTTATATCAGGCTTGTGATTTCAAATACAAAACAGTTTGGGAAAAACTGAATCCAAAATTTGAGTTTGTCTCCCAGTAAGATGCTCTGCTGTGCCTGTTGCAAAAGAGCCCTGCACATCTACAAGCTGAACTAAAATGCAAACAAGACACAGTTTTAGCTGATTGGCTGGTTTCCAACAGCCACTTCAAAGCTGTAATGGTGACGTTTCAAAACCAGTCATAGTACTGAACATCTTCTACAAGTATTTTATGTCTCATATTCCTAGTAAAATGGAAAAAAACCCTAACACTTTGATTTTCTGTGAATAATTCAGACAGAACAAAGACAGATGAAAAAGCAGCGATTGCAGTTCCTGCACCACTCTGCCTTGCTGCAGTTAGGGGGCAGAATCACCTCTGCAGTCCTTTATACCCCAACTCTTCTTTAGAGCTACTAAAACCACAGTGGCTGAGCAGACACCTCTCCATTGCAGACTTAGCTGGGAGCATCAACCTGTCAAGGATCACCATTCAGCAATGAAACATCCAAATTCTTCATTGTCCCTGGCCAGGATGGATAGGGATCAGCAAGATTAGAGGCTCAACACTGCATACCTCCTTCCTGAGCTATCCAAATCCCTTCTTAAATGCATATTCTGGCAACATCCCTTTGCAATCAAGCCATTCAAATCAAACAAATGGGACTCACTTGTAGATCCAACGCTGCAATCTTGCCTTTATCCCCTGAATTCCTCGTGTATTCCTCTATGGTCCATGACGGCTGGGCACGTTTCACTTCAGCCAGCTCTGTCAACCTCATGTCTGTGTAGAGTGGGTTGCTTTTCATGTGTGACTTGAGTGATGCAGGGTAGGGATGAGGACTAAAGACTTGCTCAATCAAGAAAGCATCTTTTGGTTGTTTAGGGAGTCTATGTGGCTGTGGGATTTCGTATTGCCTGTCTGCCTGCAATAGGGTTCAAAAGAATTTGAGAGAAAAAACAGGACTATGAGGGAGTTAAACACAAAGGACAGAGATATTCCTTTCAGAATCAACATACAATAAAAATTTACCCTCTAAGACAAAGGTTTCGGATGACCTTAATCCATTTGCCCACCTTCTTCTCACAACCACACCAAAGAAGTATTTTACAGACATAACTCCACGTTCACTGTAACACAAACACAATGCTGATGCAGAAGAGGAAATTCAGGGTCTGTAATGTTTACAGATCATAACACTATTCTGTAAATGGCCCTGACATCCAGAGAAGCCAAGCTGATCTGAAAAGGCTGTGAAACACATGCAGGCTTCCAGGTTTCTGTTTCCAGACCAAATCTTAACATGAAGCAGTCTTGAGGGAAGCCCCCAGCTAGCACACACTTGGCACTGCACCATCCATGGTACCATCCAGTGTCAGCCACAGTCCACTGCAGGAGTGAGGAAGGGACTGTCAAAATCAAATGTCATCTTGGGAAGAGCAATGCACAGAAAAGCCAAGGTTTGGGCTTACTAAGGGTAACCCTCTTCTGCAGTCTAGTAAGAACCCAAAGTTTATGGTTTTTTGTTCACCCAACTCCAGTTATTTCCATCAAACTTCTTCCTCTCCCTTCTCAATCCTTCTCTGTCATGGTTCCCGATAAGGAGGTACAGTATGCCCATCGTGTGGTCCCAAATAACAGGGGAGCTGCAGGGCTCCCAACCCTCCCAGCTGTTGATGAAATAGGAACAAGCACCCACACTATGCAGTTTCAAGTGAGCAGCAACCAGAGCCCAGCACAAGGGCAGCCATGATACCCACGTGATCTGTGAACAGGACACTGGGCAGCTGCGGGGAGGATGGGCAGAGTTTTTCTGACCAACAAAACCAAGACCACAGCTATGCTGCAGTTCCACAAGGACCATTTAAATGACTGTCAAAGTCGGACAAAGAGAACATAACTACAATGAGTATCTCTCAGCAAACATACAAGCATTCTTTTCTTGAGGGATTTGAATCCATGAATCCATTTTGTTGGCTTTTAAATATGCACATACTTCTCTGATAAAAGCCATCACAATTCAATTTCAAAATATCCCTTCTAAAACAACCACTAGAGAACATCAGTTTTCCCCACACCCTTTTCACCAAGATAATTACCAGACATCCTTATATTGCCAGTGATGGTGCAGAATACCATCATCTTCCAAACATGTCACCCACATTACCTCCTTCCCTTTCCAAAAAAGCAAAGCTTTTAAGGAGCAACTTGGTCATTTTGTGGCTGCCAAGCAAGAACATATAGGTAGAAAATCACTCAATTATGGTAACAATAAAGACAAACATAACATGGGAAGGCAAAGTATTGTCACACCCCAAGGCTTCTGATGACTATGGAAGATATTCATAACTACATGTTTTTTTTAAGCACTTATTATGTGAGTTAAAGTTGAAATTACCTCTTTAGATTTCCTGTGCCAATCCTTATTTTCTCCTCCATCTCTCTCTTTCATTTCCTCCTCTGTAATGCCAACTTTGTTGGTGTAAGTAATAGCTCTCCAGTCTCGGGGAGAGTCTGAAATACTTGCTATTTTGGATTCGGTTGCACTGTTTTCTTCTGTTAATGATCTCGATGACCTCCTAGTAAACAAACTTTTTTTTAAGGCTTTTACTCGAAGACTCTCACTATTACTTCCACTGGCATCTGAACAGCACCATTCTGGATTGTTCTCCAGTTTGCCTCCATGAGGAGTATTGTGGCACTGAAATATCTGAGGGGAGGTACTCTCATCTGACGCGGCCTCACTCGTCAAAGAATTCAGGTCTATTTGTACGCTGACCTTCTCTGGCTGCTGGATTTTTTGATCCAGCTTGCTTAATTTTCCCAGGACTTGAGAGATTTCTTCTCGGACACCTGAAAGAGACTCCAGTTTCTTCTCTATTTCGCCAATCCTCAAGACCAACTTGCAGACGCTCGTCTTCAGTTCATCATCTGTGTTACTGATCTCTGCCCGCACCACTTTGTCCAATTTGTTACAGGCACTCCCATTGGAGATCTTAGTCAAATTGTGCTCAGGTGAGCTCTCACAGTCTGATTTATGCACCTGAGACAAGGAACCAGTGCTGTTGTAGCATGAAGACTGCATCACTCCCGTGGAGCCGCTGATACTCATGTCATCCAAAAACCGGAAAATGTCACTGATGTCGTCGCTCACAATTTCAGAGTCATCATCCGACTGCTTAAGAGAGTGCCGCTCGCTGTACTTGGCTTGGCCAGCTGCACACAAATCCTTGCACTTCTTGTGGTCCAGAACTTGCTGCTCTGTTTGTGTCCCGACACTCATGGTCCTGTCAATGCTTAAGATCTGGACAGAAGTACAATTAATGCTTTTATCCTTAAACTTTTTGACTGGCTCGTGTTTCTCCACATCCAGAATGGAAGGAATCTCCTTGGGTTTGTGCCCATTGGGTTTCACAGCGTAGTTTGCCTGCATAATTGGTTGCTGATCCTTTGCATTTAGGTAGGACGGATGTCTGTCAACTGAAGGAAAGTTTGGAGATGGGTTGCTGGAAGTCTGGTATCGCGGTTTCTCTTCAGACTGTTTCCTATTAAAGAATGATCGTTCGAAGTCAGGGACCTCCTCAGTATTTAAACTCCAGCTTTTAGCTGGCCAGGCAGTCTGCTTGGTTGGCTTTCCAGTCCACTTTTTGGTGTCCTGGGGTCCAAGAACAGTAGTTGGGCCAAAATATGTTGAAGCTTGAAGATCATCTAAACTTTCATGCTTCACTCGCCTTTTGTCTGGTATAGGAGAATAAACTGGATTCAAGTACTGGCTGCTGTATGGCATTTCAAAGCTGTGGTTAAAGAAAGTCTGCTTAGAGCTTTCTTTCCTGTTTTGAGGCTCTCTGTGTCCATCTTCTGGCGTTTTGTTGGATGGTATGAAGTTGGGAGATATTGTAATCAGATTATGAAAATCTTCTTTGAATATATTTCTTTTCTGGACACACGACTGCATCACGAAAGGCTCATCATTTGAAATGAAAGTTTCCTTTATGCCTGCACTTATAGGCAAGGAATCCTGGTCTGAAATAGATTCATTTTCAATGTTCATGGGGAAATAGGTACTCTGCATCTCACATGGTGGGGACGTGGTGATGGAGTAGGACGCCAGTGCCTGCAGCCTGTCCAGAGAGGCAGCCCGGCCCTTCATGTCCTTATTAACGCCAAGCAAAAAGTTGGGTTCTGATGAGGGGACAAACTGCTGGCAGTCTTTGCAGTCCATCTTTCTGCATTTTGAAGACCTTCTGACTGGAAAGCCCTGGCTAAACTCCTGGTCGTTCAGCTCGCAGTTGGGCACACAGTCGGGCACACAGTCTGCCATATTGCAGATTTCCGTGTCAGACCTACAGGACTCAAAGGACTCTTTCTTCTTCACTTTATGCCTTGCAACTGGAAGCTTCTCCTTGGCCACTCCTCCGTTCATTTGTATGAGGTTGAATATTGTTACTATATCTGCTGCAACCATGATTTTCTTTGATTGCTGATTGTTTACAGTGCATCTCATTTTGTCTTTGAACAAAGTCGCTGGGAAATTGGGATCCAGGCAAGCAGTGTAAAACAGCACGCTTCTGAGCTTGGCCAACTGGGATAAATCAAACCTTGCACACAGGGACTTGCAGAGATCCTGGTAAGAAACAGTATTCTGCTTTGTGTCCAACTCCTCCAATATCTTCACCAGGAAGAGTGAGGACTCCTGGTTGGACTCCATGGTTTAAGCGTATTTTGCTGTATAGCCTGGAAACTGCGTTCCGCTTCTACAGTAACACAAAAAAGAGTGTAAGTCACCCACAGATAATACCCAGGACCTTGTAATTCAGCCCCAGGTGGGGCCTGGCTCCCTAACCATGCGGTCCAGGCCTTGCTTTTATAACCCATCCTCTTGTTCTGAACTCCAGGCTGTAATCCTTGCATTGATGAAATCAATACCCCAATGGAGTCAGAGTTTTATCCAAGGAGGCTCATTTATGCCCATGTCTACTAAAGTGACTAAGTGAATAAACAGCAGAAGTTTTTCAGGGGCTGAACTAAGGGAAGATAGACAATCCCCGCCTGCTTGCCATGGGGCTTTCACAGAATTTCTTACCAACGTGTGAGAGGTTCAAAGCACAGACATCAAATTGCTTGGCAATAGTTCTAGCCCTGGCCTAACCAGAGGTGATCTACTGCACCATGACAACCCCAGCTGTTTTCATATCTGAATGCAAATGTCTCTCAAGAAGATTTTCTGACAATAAACTTCTGACAGGTTTTTAGAAGTTATCTGAGCATGTAATTACCATCTTGATTATTTTAAATCATTATTTTCTCCTCTACTCTGAATTACCTCCTTTGTATACCCTGACATTTTTTCCCAGAAATGCTTTTTCCTAAGTTTATGATTCAGAAATGGAAAAGTTGCCAGGTCCCACATGAAAAGTCTGCGTGAGCCCCAATTTCAGTTCTAAAGTGCAAAATGTAGCAAGGAACAGAAAGAGTTAAATAATAAAAAAAAAATGCCACTGAACCTTGAAACCAATCTAGCAGATGCTAGAGGGCTGGCTGCCAGTCAAGGTGGATTTGACGACTGAAAAATATCAAGAACAGAGAACATCCTCTTCAGTGATGGGCTCCCAGAGAAACCTGAGAGGGCATCTCCATTCACCATCCCGAAATGACAGGGCAGAGGTGGAGAGCAAAAGCTGCACATTTATGTGGATAACAGGAATAGCTCGGACAAGCACAGCTAACACTAGCAAATATCTTGGGAAGGATATAAACCCCTGCACTTTCAGAGTTGAAACCAACCTATAGCTATTATGGATTAGGAAAGGATGGTGATGATTTTTCATCTGTCTGTTGTGAATATCCTTGTTGGTGTCTCTGCAGCTGGGCACTAGGAAAGACAGACCATGGGCCGATGCAGTCTGGCAATTCCTATGTTTGGTCACTCAGTCTTTGTTATTCTTACTGATAGGAATGACAAAAATATTTTCCCTGCCCCAAAAAGGTATGGTATCTTCTCCCATTCACTCCCACCTTTAGATGACACCTGGAATTAGCCTCTCCATCTCCATCAAGGGCAGAATATCCACCCAAATGGCAAAGCACAGAAGTCAACCTTTCAGGGTTTGTTATTACTCATTTAAAAAGTCACCTCCCAGCCAAAAACCTCAGGACTCCTGAGCACCACTCCAGGAATACAGGGCTCCTGTTTTCTGTTTTATCTCTTGTAGCCTTTCATCTTGCCCTGACATTACATACTGGCAATCACTATCAGTGTCAGAAGCCAAAGTAATTCAGCTTTCACAGCAAACACCACAGTAGCATCTTCCAGAGAGACAGAAGAAAACCACCCAGTTGCCCATAAGAGCATGAAACAAGTCTCTGTGTAGACTTGGATGTTTATTTAAGTGGCATCTTTCTACTGTGTGTGATCAGAAGCTGAGCAGCAACAACGTAAACGTGTTTCTGTGACTGTAAACACAACTCTCGGAAACCAATGGCTACAGGGATTTTCCAACACCCCCGCTGCATGCATGTTTGCTTTTAAAGCTCCTGTATTATGCATAGCAGCACAACTCTTCTGCCAGCTGACAGAAGACAAAAAATGTTTTACTGTTCTGTGCTCAGCTCCAAAAAGTAATGCTATAGGCTGGAGGAGGGTGGTTGTATCCCTTTTCTCTCTGTGAGCAGTGTGTGCTCCAAGGCACAGCCTTTTTCACAGCCTTCCTTTGTATTTCTCTGACTTGTCACCATTAGACAATGATGCTTCCAAGGTCCAAATCATGCTACCTGCCACCAAGGCCACCAATCCCTCACAGAGTAAACTTCACATGTGGGACTCAGAGACATTCCCAGCTGCCAGGGGACTGGCATTACAAGTCAATTTTCTGCATGTTATAAATCTGCCACTTGGAACAAGAGTGAAAATATGTCTTTTTGTCACCTCTAGGCTGAATACCAGCAAAAGCAACTATCTCCTCCCATTTGTAAATTCACAGCTTCTTGCAAAACCCTCACCTGGATGTGCATTTTCACAGCCTGATGCACACTCTACATTCCCTGCACTGCCTTCTCCCCATTCACACTCCTGCAAAAACACACAAATAGCCAGTTTGTGATAATGTATTTTTGTAAACTGTCACCCCATTTCGTTCCCCATCTTTCTGTCTTTACTCTCCTATCCCAGTGAGGATATTCTAGGTACAGTTTCTTGATTTTTTTTTTCTTTGTACCAAGGCATTCTTAGCATCAGAGGTTTTAACTTCAGGTTTCTAAACCCTGTGCATCTGGTAAGACTTTGGTGCAGCCTGATTTTCAAAGTTGCTGAGTGCTGACAAATTCATTGAGTGGAAGCCCTTCTGCATACCCCCAGTCTCACACTGTTTTTATTTAGCACTAACAAGAAGCCTTTGACTGGGGACCCCAGCCCACACCCAAGCAGATCTGAAGCACAGATCCCAAGCAGTAGAGATCTACTAGACCTGCTTTAGCTCAGTCCAGACCCTGTGCTCCCAGACTGAAGCCTGGGAGGTGGCAGTCAGCTATAAAGAAGTGAGAATACAGGGAAGTGGCACAGGCTTTGAGACAGGGGTGACCAGTAGAGAGCTGAACATTCTGAGGTGGGAATTCAGCCAGTTCACTCAACTGAGCCTCAGCTACAGGAGGTGGAAAATGAAAAGGCAGGTTGCAAAATCAGATGCAGGCCTTGGGGAAAAGAATGCTAGCTAGGGGTTGCAATAATTTCCTCTTCAACCCTTGGCTGTTCACAAACAGCTTTCTGGTGTGAGAGATCTTTAGGTGTGAAAGGTACCTCTGGGCTTCAGCCTATACATGGAAATGGGTGCTCCCTTGTGCCAGAGCATCAGAAACATTGCTAGTGGAGCATCATCAACAGATTCGGGCTGTGAAGAATAGGATGTACCACTCCATAAGGATAATATATAAGGGCCTTGAAATTTTGTTTCCTGGGCCAGGGATGTAAAAACCTCGTGCCAAATTTTTTTGTGGCACATTAAGCTCCTCTGTCTATTGTCAAGTCTCCTAACAGCCTGCGACAGAGACAGGTGCCTCTTGGCAAGTCACCCCGGGAGCTGCCACATCCCAAGTGCCAAGCACTTGGCCGTGCACCGTCTCAGCTGTTGTGTCCACATTCATTCATTATCTCTCAAAGCAGGACCAGAATAGACCTGGACATGGCACATAAATGCAGAGCTCTGAAATAAGCACAGAAAGGTCTTTTAAGGAGGGTACAGGGTCACGAATCAGTCAAAAGCAGCAAAGTGAATGAAAGCACCCTCAGCAAGTGCAGCAGCACAGGGTCTCCTCAGATGGCCTCAATTCCACTGACATCCTCGTGCCCTACCCTCACTACCAGCAGCCACATGGAGGCTCCAACATCCCCCCTCAAACTGATTTTGGTCTCCAGAGACATAGAGCTAACCAGACACAGGGACAGGATCTAGCTTATTTATCTTCAGCAAGACCATCTCTGACCAAAGGAGCCACTTAACATTTCATCCTTAATGGTTTTGTTATATTAACACGGGGAGGGTTGCTTTGACTCAGCTTCCCCATATTCGACATTTGCTGCTCTAATAGCACAATTATATCCCAGCATGGATTGTACAGCATCATATTGCATGGCCAGTCGATGGGGTCTGACTCTCCTTGCACACAGATGAGCTCTAGACTTACCACAAATCAATGTCTTTTTGCCCTGCACCAAGAGCAATGAACTGAGCTCTCATCTTACCATTAACCCACTATCTTCAGTCTCTAGAGGAGAAGTCCAAGAATATTACAATTGCAACCTCCATCCCCCAGTGGAGTTTTCTGCTGCACAAAGGGAATATAGTGTTCTATTTTCTGGTGTCTTTAGGAATCAAGCCTCTGTAAAACCTCTCCCCTGTGGTTCTCCAGACCAGGGGAACCTGGAGACTCTTTCATGCAGCTTGCTTCCCTGCAGAACAGCCAGAATGCACTTTCCCTTCTCACCACCTCCCAAATCAGTACTGGGATGGAGGTGGGGTCCCCTCACCTCCTGACTACCCTATAAATTCACCATCCACAGGAATTCATGAAATTGGTACTGCTCCCCAGTTGCCCTGGCTGCTTTCCCCATAACACCTTCAGCTCAGACCTTGCACCATCAAATGGGCTAAGGCAGTGCACAGTGGGGCAGACAAACCCCAGCATAGGATTCAGGATAAAGTCCCACCACTCAACTTCCCTGAGCAGCTGCAGGGTGCCAAGGTGCCTTGCACGAGTCTGAATCACGGCCACTGGCAGACAGACCACATTATCTTCCTCTCTTATTTCCTCCTTCATTTCCTTCCCTGTTCTTTGTGCCTCTGACATTTGCTCTCCCCATTTCCCAGTATCCACAGCAGGTGCAGCTAATACACAGATGTGACTGCTGGAGTCATCATTTCCCCTCTCCCTTTGATTTGCTAGCAGAGAGGGAAGCAGCATCCTTGTTTTGCTTCCCCCCACAGTGACTAACAGGCCACCCCAGAATGCCATTACGGTGATGGCAGACAGAGCGAGCGATCCTCACATAAATTCCCTCAGAAAGAGCCAGCTACTTCAGCACAGGAGAACATTATACAGAGCCTGTGATATGCAGTTTTACTACTAACTTGAGCTCATAAATCATTCAGCCTGTCTTCCCAACACCAGATACTATAAAACAAGGCAGGCAACGCTCGCCTAGCATGACACATGTAACCCACTGAGATGGAATTCAGTTTTTGTTTTCTCCCATACTCGCGAATCCGTTTCTCTGTCAAAACATTAAGAAATTTCTGACGAAGGAACCTCGAGCCCCATCTGGCTTCCATCGCGCACACACACACGGGAACCGTCACTCGGGGAAACAATGCCCGTCTCCGCACACCTTATTCCTCCTCCTCCCCCCTCCAGCCTTCTGCTGCTCATTAAAAAAGAAAACTAAAAAGCGCACTTCAGAGCCCTGGCCGCGCGATGGCAATTGTTTCTCTCCACCTTTCATTGCAAAGCCCTCCCGAAGAGCCTGACACAGGTTGGCTCCTCTGGACCGCTCTGTGCAGGAGCAGGGTGGGCTCCGGTCCCTCGGGCAGGTAGGAGTTGGTTCTGGCTCCCTGCCTTGCTGGTGTGGTTTTTATTCACTCCTTCAGAACCGAAGGGAACGAAACGCCTGCAGCCTGGGAGCTCATGGTGCTGGTGCACCCGCTCTCGCCAGCGGCTCGCTGCTGTTCTGCACAGGAACGACGCACACTTTGCACACCCCCGGGCATCCCACCGCCAACCCCACCCGCGGTTCACCGGGGGGTCGCTGGGACTGGCGCTGGAAGAAGTTGCTATTTTCTGGCTCTTATCTTGTGTGAATGAGCCCTGGAAAACCGCGCTTTACAAACCCAGCTCCCTAACAGAGGCAGGCTCTGCTGTTAAAGGACTCTGCACAACACTTCAGCCAACCCAGCCGCCCAGAATTCGGCAGTTTTTAAAGGATCTGAGTGCATAAATTAACGGGGAACTTGTGGATAAAGGCACCAAACCCTCACAGACGTGTCAGGGCTCAAGTCGAAGCAGGTTTGCCATTGATTTTTCTTGCACAGTAACATTAAGCTGATTATTTGCATGGTTCAGTTATGCAATCCAGGTTAAGGTACCTGTATGGTCTGGAAAACTGCAAACAATCATTCTAAAACTGTGCAATAAATTACTTGAATTATTACTGCATCATACACTCTTGGTTATTCTTTGCCAACTCTTGGCCCATACAGACACACACAAACACTGTCCTCCCAATTATTAGTGCACATCCAGGTCACATTTTTCCCAGAAATTTCTGCATAAGGAGACACCATTGCAAACACTGACAGCCAGCCACCAAAAAAGTCTAACTGAATTAAATGTGAGCAATTTATCCCATTTGTGGGCAACCTGGATTTTTGCATAGCAAACCTATAACAACCTCACTGCCACTCAGGACCTGACTGCTCCCTCACCCTGGTGAGTCCAGCTTCCCATCCCTGGCGTTACCCATCCCTCCAAGGCTCCCTGCTTGGGGCTTGGGGGCCCCGGGCCCAGCCCAGTGGTCACCCACTTGCTCCCCTCCAGCTGCCCTCGGGTAGATCCAGTTGTGTTGGACTGAAGTGGAGCTGCCAAAGTCACAGATGGAGTTTTAAGATTTTGGAGTCCCCCCCTTTCCCGGGGAGCCTGACAAAGAGGTGGGACCCTGGGGCACCGGACGGGACCACAGGGGCTGCGGGAGGTCTCTTACCTGCACTTACCCCTCCTTCTCCCAACCCGGCAGGAGAGAGCCGGTGCTGAACCCGCTTCCCAGCACGTCTGGTGCCCAGAGCATCCCTGGGGCTGGGGAGCTGGGGGCGCTTGTCCTCGCCACCCCTTTCTGCCAGCCCACCCCTCCAGCACCTGGGGCTCACCTGGGGGGCTCCGCCTGCCTCTGGCCGGGGCAGCGCGGCCGTCACGGTTGGCTCTGCCGCTGCAGCAGCCGCTTCCCGGCCAAGAGGAGGAGAAGGAGGAGGAGGAAGAGCCCGAGCCTGAAGCGCCGGCAGGATGCCATAGCGCCGGGCTGCGCTGACAAAGGCGGCAGCAGGTTGGCATGGGAGGAGGGAGCGAGGGGAGGGAGGGGAGGAGAGAGCGAAGAGAAGGAGGGGAGACGGGAGAGAGGGAGGAGGGGGCTGCACAGGCCGATCCTCCCCGCACCGCCCCCCGCGCCCGCAGCCGCGGCGGGGCTGCCCCGATCAGCCCCGGACGCTGCGGCAGCGCCGGCCCCGGGCCCGCAGGGACGGGGCGCGGCGGGGGCCGGGGAGCCCTTGCCCCCGCTGTCTTAGACAGTTATCATTATTATTGTGATTATTAGTGTGAGTCCCGGCGCTCCGCGGGGCGGGGAGCAGCGCCCCGCTCCCCCTTCATTGCTATTTCCCGGTCGGGAAAGAGGGGAGCAGCCCCGCCACCCTCCTCCCGCACTTCCAGCCCCGCTGTCCTGCCTCCCGCAACCCAGTCCGGGAAGAGGGGACAGCGCCCGCAGGCTGATGCAAAGGCGTGCAGGGAAGGGGATGTCCAGTGGGAAAGGAGCCTCTTCCCAGCAGGGGACATTGAGAGCATCAGTCTGATCAGGAGCAGCTGAGGGAGCTAGGGGTATTCAGCCCGGAGAAAACGAGGGACAAGGGGGACCTCATCGATATTTACAAATACCTCAAAGGAGGTTGTAGCCAGGTGGGGGGTCGGTTTCTTCTCCCAGGTAACAAGTGACAGGACAAGAGGAAACGGCCTCAAGTTGCACCAGGAGAAGTTTAGACTAAATACTAGGAAAAATTTCTTCACTGAAAGGTGAAGGCTGGAACAGGCTGCCCAGGGAAGTGGTAGAGTCACCATCTCTGGAGGTACTTCATGTGGTACTTAGGGACATAGTTTAGTGGTGGACTTGGCAATGCTGGGTTAACAGTTGGACTCGATGATCTTAGAGGTCTTTTCCAAACTAAAGGATTCTACGATGGAACCCCAGTGCCCACCCTCGCATGCCCACAGCCCTCAGGGTGCAGTCCATATGCTGCACAGCTGCCCATGGTATCTGAACTTCCCCCAGGCAGGTAGGGGTGGTCCTCACAGGAATGGGGTCTAGTGGTGTAGGATGACAGCACAAGAGGCTGTGTGGGCTGCACAGCACAGCGTGGGAGTCCCCACCCCAGGTGTGCTGCGATGCACGTGCAGCACCGAGACACACACGCTCCCAGTCCAGACAGGCAAGAGCCTCCCTTACATCAGAGCACTGCTCCTTCCCTTGCTGCTGCCCTGCTTGTCATGCGTTCCAGAAATACTGCAGAGAGTTTTTAATAGAGGTGTTGCTGGGTGAATAAAGCAGCAAGATGTCAAAGGCTTTACTTTTCCTCTCATGGGGAGTGGACTACCAGATTTTCTTTCTTAGATGAACTAATTCGAAGGGTTGTATGCCCAAACATACCATGTCCATCAGACCACTACAGACAAACTAGCATAAAGCTATGTGTTTTACTTACCCTGACAACCTTGAGAACAGACCTCCCTCCTTTCCTGGAAGAAACAAGGGGTCAGGAGGGTATTTTTCTCTGAAACCAATTGATGTGCAAGTTCTTCCACTGACTTTGAAGAATATTGTGTGTATATATAGTATCTCTAAAGACACTCAGTGCATATAGCAACTAGGACAAAAAGAGAAGATAAACATACATCTTTGCAAATGAAACAAAAACACATTTATTCTTACCACTACTTAACAGCACCGAAAGATGTAGTGTCCTTGGGCCCCATTGTCAATGCTTTTTGTCAGATTTTTTTATACTATAAGTAACCATTTAGTTGCAAATTGCACGGCAGGATTCTTTAAAACCTACACCACTCCCTACACAACATGCCTTCAGGTCGTCAGAATGGGCAGAAGAGCTCTTTGTACCCTTCAGAATTGCACTCACCAGAGAATAAACAGAAAACATTTCTTAGCCCTAGCTCAGATCTAGCTGATCTTGGTTTCGTTCAGGTTCTGAGAGGTTTCCAGAGTTGGCTCCCATAGCTGCAGCCAGGGGAAAGTTTGGTGACTTCATCTTTTGCCTTCCTTGCTTCACCTCAACATGCAGAAATTACATTTAATTGATGGCAAGGGTTTCATTAGCTTTTTGTGGGCTGTGACTAGTAGCATATAATTAGGAATCACCTGCAAAAATTAGTTTGAAACAGTTAAACGTGGTGCAGATTCATAAAGACAAGACATTGATTTTACACTGGCTGGTGTTTCCCAGGGTGAAGATGATGCTCAGGGCGTGTTGGGGGGTGAAATAGTGCCTGGGGACAGCAGGGCTGGCACCTTCTGGGGCCAGGGAAATACTCTCTGAGCAGCTTGGGGTGCTACAGATCTGCAGTGACCCCTCATCTTTTCCAGTTTTCCTCCCTCCCCAGGCCAGATCTGACAGCAGCTTCAGTGGGAATTTCGTCCAAAGGGAGAGCACCAGATCAGCTCTCCCTGTCCCCATTCCCCATCTAATTTTAGTGCCATCATTTCCCGTTTCCCCTCCCCACCTTTCCTTGACATTTCTGCTTTGTTCTTCACTCTTCTTTTCCCTTTCATCTCCCCTTTCCTCCAGCAGCTGGCACATTTACCTTGTCTGGCTCCCCCATAGCTTCCACCTTCCCCCCAGGGATCCCATCTTCCTTTGCCTCTGCTTCAGTGACTCCTTCCCCATAAAGCAGGTGACCCACCAGACATAGGATGTGTCTCCTTAAGCCAGGGCTTAAGTTCAGAACAATGCACACTACCTTTCCTATCTTGTCTGGCATCACGGTGCTGCAGAAATGCTGCCCTGCTCCTCATAGTCTATGTAACACAGCCCTAATATAAAGATATTTCTGCCCAATTTGCTTTGCCAGGCCAGAGCATGTTCTCCATTCATGTGTGATGCTAATTCCAGCCACACAAAAGTGAACATGTCACCACTGTCCCCTCACAGCAGCAACAGTGCTGTTTGTTTGTGTGCACAGGAGTAACTCCACAGTGCTCATAACACTGAAGCTGGTGGATACTGAAGAAGATAATATTCAGGATAAGGTCTAGGAAAGAAAATCTGATTTTCATCACTGCAACACTCTCCAGGTATTTCTCTGAAACTTTCTCATTTGCTCTCCGTGTGGATAACTCCCTATGGAGGGCAGGTTTTTTCCACTCATGTCTTATCCAGGGTCTCTTACAAAATTTTCTATCTATAGAGCAATCCAACAAATGGGCACAAACCTCGGCAAGCCTGGCCTGAGGGCTCTGGCTGTGCCTTCTCTCCTACTATGTTGCTGTAGCACCACACAGCTGCTACACACTCTACCTTACAAAGACCTGTGTGAGTGTTTATAACTTAAACCAAACTGCTTGTCCTATTGACAGAAAAGGGACTGCTCCAAGGGCTCCTTTCAAAGCACTGAAAAAGTCTTTATGCACCAAGTCTGTTCTTCACCTTCCGTATTGAAACCTCTGGGCAAATTTCTGCCATTAGAAAAGCAAGAGCTCAACATACCAAAAAACCCTTCAGCTAACTTGGTGTTTTAGCTGCCCTCAGGAACCCCGAAACCATTTCCTGGTGTATCTCTTTTGCTGAGAGGTAAAAGAAAACAAATTTCGTCTTACCTGGGACATGACCTTATTTGCACAGACATTATTTGGCACAGACATTTCTTAAACAGCTAGTAGCAGTCTAACGGTATTAAAATGTAGAAAAACTAATCCTTCATCAGTATCACTTGTAGTACAGAGACTGGTTTACATTTTGAAGGTGCCAATAGCAAGTCCTCAGTCTCTTCTGGGTTTGCTTTTAAGAGAAAGAGGAAATCTAAAGCCCAAAGCAAAGCCTGTGCTGGGAGTACAGGTAGTTATACTCCAGACAGATAAGACTCTCTGAGTCTGTTGTGCTCCCTGAAGTGTTTAACCAGGATTTAGAGGAGCAAGGCAGCCTCTGGGAGAACAACTGGATGAACCAGGGCGCTGCTTTCTTCCCCTCTGTCACAGCCTGGGTGAAACATAAGATTCTCTCCCAGCTTAAAGGCAAATACCCAAACTTTCTGTGTTGTTAAATAGCACTTAGCGGTACAGAGCCTGCAGATTGCTATTTTTATCAAGTACTCCGTATTTGCACTTCCTCTGAAATCTCAGTAGGGTCTCAATATTGCTGAAGCTGGTTCCTGCAGCCAGCGTGCACACAGGCTGTGCCTGGAAAGATGCATCTTTGAGCTGGCAGCAGTTATCAGTGAGTGATTGATAATGGGCAAACTTCTAGTTCAGCTAAACGGGTTTTGGCACAGGATCACTTGAAATATAACAACCATCAAAAAAAAAAAAAAAATCAGTCTGTTGAAGAGCATCCACCCATACCAGATGTGCTGACTGGAGAATAATATGCCAAATTCTTCAAAGCAGTACACTTGACAGCAGTTCTAGGCAGAAGTGATATTTTTCCTCCGAAGTATTTACAAACAAAAATAAAAGTAACTGCGGAGTGGGATGAATAAGATAAAATATTTTTGTGAATATTGGTCTAAATTTTTTAATGAGTTTCCCTCTGCTACATTGAATTTCTTTCCAGTGGGCGTGGGAACAACTGGCTTTTACTGGCACAAACATCTATGAGAAATACACCCCCCCCACCACCACCATACTGCATTTTTGAGCATTTGTAAAATGCACTTTTAAGACCATGTAGAAAAACACTGGTGGTTAGAGTGGTTGCAGGCCAATCCATTAGAGAGAAGAAACATTACATTTAAGTTCCTTTAGCCAACTGACTCAAAAACATAACCATTTTAATTTTTATATTCATTACCAATATTTTTTTAAGTGAGCCTTCACTTTTCAGTTTGAGCCTTTGTGAATGCACTGCTAACCATGAGCAAAAGGGACAAGATTCAGACACTTCTGAGGTAGCGGCACGGACAAGCTCCCTTTCTGGAGTGAACATGCACAAAAGCACAAGTGCAACTGATTTTAGGTCAAAAGTGAGGAGGGAAAAAAAAATAACCAGGGTCTGCTTTTTGACTGCAGCTCCTAGGAGGGAATGAGCTTCTTGCAGAGTGCTGGAAGGCTGGGCAGATGGAGTCAGTGCGGCTCACGATTATCTGCGCTCAGCCATCGCTCCGGCTGTTTGGACACTGCTTCCTCTTGATCTCACAGGTGAAGGCAGTGGCAAGTGTGACAGGTAACCACCTGCTACTTTTCAAGGCTTCTGTGAGCACAGCTCCACAATGGGCTGTGTAGGGTGTCTCAGGTCAGGGCTGGAGACATATTTGTTCTGTGTGAGCTCTTGGGAAGGTGTTACCTTCCATACCGTGTTCCAGAGAGGTGAAGGTATTTCCAAGCTGTGCAAAGTATGTGCTGACTTCTTGCACGTTCAGATGAATTTTCTATGCAATCTGTCTCTCTGTTGGTTACTGGCTCATCCCCAAGTCCCCAAGCCCATCAAGATTTTCTAAAGGAAAATCAAAATAACCTTCCCATGAGAGTTAAAACCTGAAGGAAGATATCTCTCATCCAGCGGTGCTCTGTGATGGAGGGTGGCACGGCTCTGCCCCCCTGCTGGCTTTAGCCCTCGTGCCATTTCCACAGCTGTGACCTGACCAAATGTCCACTGAAGCCAGAGGAGACTTTCCAGTCATATCGATGATTGTGCTCACTGGCACTTAGGTAATATGTTGAACATTCTTCAGATTTCTTGTGGTCACCAAGGAATTCACAAATGCCTTAGCTTTTACCGCCATGAGTAATTATTTATTGGGATGGCCTTTTTATAGAATCCCCTTAAAACGCCCATCCAGATTTTAAGGCCAGCAGAGACTATTAGCTCATCAGTCTGCAGAATAATGTAGCCCATAGCATTTCACTCAATAACCACTGTGTTTAGCTCAGCAGTTAACATTTGATTAAAAGTATCTTCCAGAAAAGCCTGCAGTCTCCACTGAAGAAACGCTGGAATGAAGAAACTTTTGGTGGTTTGCCTGATGCTTGATCCCCTTGTTGGGTTAAAAGTGAAATACATGTAATGCAGAATATCCCCCCACCTTTAAACACCTCTGGACACTTGGCTGCAACATCTGCAGCCCAGAATCCTCTCAAGTTTGCATCCCCCACAGCATCAATACAGTATGTCTTGCGGAGAAATGTCTGGAAGTGTCCTATGGGATGGAGCTATTCATCCTAATTTCAGCTCTGCAGTCTGGAAAATAAAGGAAGAGTCTTTGCAAATCATTGCTGAGTGAAAGAACAAGTTCTCATTTCTGCCAGATGGGTTGGAGGAAAGCAACCATCGCTGTGATGGAGAGGCTTAATTCTGACTCCTTCTCCAGCTGATCAAATGTTGCACCTTTTTGCCATTTTCTCTCATTATTTCTGTCTTGCTTGTTCTAAGATCTAGTTTCCCATCTCCTCTGTCAGTTTTGCTCCAGGAAACAGTACCTCATTGTGGTAACAGTCCTAAGTCCAGCTTATTCCTCTCTGATGGTGGGCAGAAATGCTCCTCCACTTAACCTTGGCTTCATCAGCCCTGTTTTTATTTATATCCCTTTCCTAGATCTTCACTGTGGGAATACAGATCATGTAATAACCAGATGCTTCAAGGCTTTCAGGGATGGAGCAATATGTTCTGTCTGGGCCCGTGCAAAGTGAAGAGTCAAAGAGGAACTTTTGCAACATCAACTGCTGTGTGGAGGCCAAGGTCAGCTTCCCTGGGAGGGGACCTTCTCCTGACCTGCAACATACCAGGCCTGCTGGAGGAGATTTATGGAAGCTCTAAAGGAGCTCTTTCACATGTCTCGTCTCAAATCTCTAAACTGTTTACTGCTCCTAATATCCTTCCCTCTGAGTTGAGTTTGTCTGCTTTAAAATCCTTTGAAGCAACGTATGTTTTTTTGTGCTTCCAGACTGGAGAGTAGTTCAGAATGTCTCTATGGATAAGTCACTCCTTGCTGGCTTCTCTAAGCCACCCTGTACTTCAATCTGGTGCAAAATTCACTGGCTGCAATCTAAAAATCCAGGCAGCAGCACACATCAGGTTGTGTCTTCAGGCTTGTTTGGGGTTAAATCACTCCCTTCGTTTGAAATTGTCAGCAAAAAGCCTATTGATCTCAGCAGCCCTGGGATTTCTCCAGTATCTGGTAAGGCTGGAGCAGGCAGTTGACACCATCTGACTGCCACTAGAGAGTAAGGAAACAGCAAGGTCATGGATTCCCATTCTCTTGTATTCCTTCCCCCCTGTGCCACTGGATCATTCACATGAGGTACTGCATGATAACAAGATGTGTTTATAAGCCAGAGAGTCATGCTTCCCCATGCTGGGAAAAACAGCAGATGAATGACCCATATGGATCACAGTAACATTGTGAAGACAGTGAACTGCTTGTGACACTTCCTGTACAAGGCTCTTTAACCACAACAAATAGATTGAAGCCTTTCTAGCATTTAATCTTTTCTTCCATTGACCATGGACAGGTCATAGAGAAAAAGAATCTCTCTTCCTTCTATATCTCTATTGCATTTAATTAGGTTTGCAAGGTTTGCTCCCTGTGTGAGTTATTCTAAGTCCTTACTCTTTCCCTGTGATGTCTGGGGGATTATGCACATGCTGCAGCCCAGCTCTTCTGTAATTGCTTTAGCAATGGGGACCATGTAGAACCACATTTTACATGGCAGTTTTGACATAATTTGTTTAGCACCTGGGAAAGATTAAATACTTGAAGGGATTGCTCTTCTGCTCTGTACTCTGGGAGGACCCACGAGGTGTGTCCTATCTGACCTGCTTGTGTGCATCAAATCCAAGAGGACTCAGGAAAGCCTTGCCTGAAGGTACAGAGACGAGTCCAAGGAGCAGCATCCCAGGGAAGACACATCACTGCAGCATGTACCTCATGCTGAGAAGCTGCATCTATTCACAGCTGGGCAGGAGCTGAGCAGGATGGCTCAGTGCAAGAAGATACCAAGAACAAGTAGGTTTCAAGGTCAAGGATATACAGCTTCTCTGGATCCAAAGGACATACGTGCCCTGTGAGCTACACCTCACAGGCAGTGATGCCATGCATCCTGTTTTCACCTCCCAGCTGAAGCTGGGAAATGCAGCTGCTGCCTCCCACTTACATGCATAGGGAGAGAGCAGGGCTCACACTGCTTTTCCTTCTCACCCTCATCTGAGCTACCCTTGAGATGCTTTTTGAGATGATTTCTCCCTTTGTCACAGTTAAACACTTGTACCAAGCCCAGCCAGAACGTGCTCCTGAATTTGCAGGACAAAATTTTAAATTATCTGCATTGCATCCAACACTTCAGCAGAGACCAGAGAAGGTGGTATAGGAGACCTTTTTCTTTCAGTATTAGTACTGTAAACTTCATCACAACTGAGTATTCCAATGATTAGGAGCTAAAATGGTTTTTAAAGTCTCTTATAGACATTGATACTATCTAGACTTGGAGCGATAAGCATCAGAAGCATAGATGAGTTTTGGGAGGTGTCCATAGATAGGGGGGGCAGTGATGTACAAAAGCAGTGATGAGACAAGTTTAATTTCTGCTGGAAACTGGTTGGTCTGATTTTGCTCTTTCATGGCTTACTCTGACCTCACTTTGGAGGCACTATTATGTGCTGTTTTCTTAGATGAAAATTAAGCTATGACTATGCATTTCTGCAGTGCTCCCTAAACTGTCTGCTGCTGACCCTCCTGGTGACAAGGTCTTGCATTGGAGGGATTCTTTTGATCCAAATTGTCATGGCAGTGCCCCTGCTTCTGTGCTCCACCAGGGCATGCCAGACTCTGCATCCAAGGATCAGAAGGTAATTGATCCCACAGAGGAAAAGAAAGAGCCTGAGGCGAGAGACAGACACACAAACTGGAAGAATGCAACATTTATGCTTTTACCTAAATCAATAGCAACTATGAGAAGCTGCTATAGCTGCAGGCTCTTATTCAGGCTGTGGGTGAGTCTCAGATCTGGAAATGGGTTTGAAGATTCTCGAGTGCAAGAAAGTACCGGAAAACTGCACAAAACAGAGAGCAACCTGGAGAAAACCAAAGCCACCAGGAATTAGCTAACACTTACACATAGGCACAAGGGGTAGTGGGCAATCTTCCTGCACCAAGGACATGCTGGTTTGGAGGTGTTAGTATGTAGGCTGAGACTCATCAGTTCACTTGGCATGAGACAGTGAACAGATGTTTTTCAAGGCAAGCTTTCCTGACCTGGGCTGTATTTGAAGAGGCTGATCAGACATCCATCAGTACCCCACGCACCCTGTCCACTAGAGATCATTTATTTTGGCTCCAGTGGCAAGTAGCAATATGTGAATTCATCACGGTCAGATAAACACTAATAAAATGTCCCAGGTTAGAGCAATAGTGATTTTTCTGTCAAACCCAAACTGAATAAAAAGCAGGAAAATTTCATTTTCTGCGCTGGAGCTAGAAGGACCAGGGTGTAGAAACACGAGAACAAACCACATGAACTCTTTGAAAATAGCTTACTCTCTTCAAATTGCATTTCCTATCCAACTTCACTTCTGCTCTGGCTTGTGGAGGTAACAGCTATTGATCTACAACTATTTTGACAAGGAGAGGTGCTGCAGAAACAGCAGAAATCTCCTCAGGTCGTTGTCAGCTAATCTGGCCACTCAGTAAGGGAGCAAACAATTAACACAAAGCAGTAGCTGCTGGGCTTATCATTATCCAGCAAGTATGAGGTCCTTTGAGGACTTGAATTCACATTTGGGTCCAGCTCATAATATAAAAGCCACACCTGAGTAATATGTGCCAACAGAGCTGATTTCACGGAGTACAGGAATACGAGCACAGGAGCAGCAAACATGTTTTCCATTGACTGGAACGTGCAATGTCTTATTTATCACAAGTCAATTGATGGCTAAACTCACCCAGCAAAGTCATAAAAGCATTAGTTTGTATTTGTTGTTCACATTCAGAGACATTATACATCAAAAAGGTCAATGCTTCCCAACTAATTCAATTATAACACAGCCATCTATCATACTAGTTCAGTTACTACCACCTTAGCTTGCCATTTCTGAGGAATGATAGAAGTTGGAGTGTCTGTACAGGATATTCCACTTTAATGACAAACCTGTTAGAGATAACAGAGCTCATTGCAAACCTTTCTGCAGCCATTCTTTGCCAAATGCTTTGTATATCTGAACAAGTCTTTGCAGGTGGCAGGGTGTTTCAGTGTACCAAGAGACAGTGCTGCAGCCTGAAGCCATGCTACCCTATACAGAGCTTGAAAAATGAGAGTCTCCAAGGATGTTTTTTTGCCTGCATTTTTTATTAAATGCATGGTGACTGGGATTCATTTGTTGGTTTGTTTTCAAGAGATTTCATCAAAGAAAGAACCAGCGTCCTCCCTGCACAGGTTTGAAAATCTGGATGTAAGATAGCTACAAGGCAAGGATTTATTTAATAAATCTGTGCAATCAGATAAAATAAGAAAATATGATATTCCAATTTTTTTAGAAGTATAGACAAGCAATCTGGACAGCTACAGGTTCTTCAGTCTGATTTCACAAGCAAGTGAGGCTTTTTAATACATATTGAAGGAAAAGGTTCTGAAAGCAAATGGTGGCAGGAGAAAATGCACCAAGATAAATCACACTCAGACACCATTATCTTTCTCTGATAAAAATCCTCATTTTTTAAAGCAGCACATATAACCTATCAGGACTTCAGCAAAACAGCTGACATGGAAAATTAAGTTCACTAGAAATTGTTTGGATTAATTCACAACGGCTAGCTACTTCCCCATCCACCCAGTAGGATGCTGACATACTATTTCCAAAGGAGAACGAGCAGGCTGGGGGAGGTTACTAGAGAAATTCCTCCATGACTTGGACGCATTTCTACTACACATTTCATTAATTACCCCTGGACAGAGCAGAAAGGCACTAATGCCTTCAGTGGCATTAGACAAAAAGCTGGGACACATTCTTAGAGAAAACCTGAATACTCTACAGAATGAGAGGCCAAGGGATGGGTCAAACACAAAGACACTGATGATCCTGTACTGAAGGACCAGCAAGAATATCTGTGAGCACCTGGGAGCTCATCATTTGTGAGGAAGTGGAACAGCAAAGCATTAGTCTAGCACGGGATGTTTATGAGCATTTGACACACTGTGATCAGAGACAAGCAAAGGGAAATGATGAGTAGCTCTGTACTGTAGAAGGGTTTTGGCACATTTACAGGGCACAGATGAACATCATTGGAAGGATGACCACAACCTTGCTGGGAATACCCTTCCCTGCACAGTCTCCCATGCTCAGCAATGCCCAGTTCAGAACAAGAAGTAACTGGGACGAGCCGGTGCTGTAAGAGGATACTGGACAGGCTGCTTCATTTAGCTTTGCAAAATGAAGCCTGAGAGGGGCTGTGATTATTTTCTATAAATACATCAAGGGGGTAAACACAGGGGAGAGAGAAAAGCTATTTAAGCTGAAGAAGAATATTGGCACAAGAACAAATAGATGTAAATTGATGGAGAATAAATTTAGACTAAAAAAACTTCTTCAGAGAAATGAATTTTTGAAATAGCCACAGAGAATAAACTTCCCCTCTTTCCCCACAATCTTGCTCAGTTGCTGAGCACATCTGTATGGCATATTTTGGTGGAATGATGGCACACTGCTCCCAAGCCATCCTCATAGGTCTGGGTTCTCACACTCCTTGGACAGGCTATTTTGGTATTTCTGATACCACAGAGGTCTTCAAGCCTGCATTCAGCCCATATCATCTGCAGTGTTTCCAAGAGTATTATACTTTCTGCTATTTAGGTGGTGAGGTTTTCACCACAGCTGCATTTTCCCAGTCACAGGCCAGCGGCAGGAGAGGGCCAGGGAGCATCCTTCCCTGTGCACCAGCATCAGGCAGCCATGCAGAGGACTGGGACAGATGCAGCCAAAACCTGCTGACATCCACACAGACACCTGAGACCTTCTGTCACTTCAGGACCAACCTGCTGATTGCTGTCCTGTACCTGTGCTGACAGGCGTAGGCACCCAAGGGCAGCAAGAAGGATTCCTACAAAGAAGAGCTCAGAATGACGTGATTTTCAATATTAATGGGGATCAGAAACCATAATTCTGGACTCAGTCCTTATGCTAGTGGCAGAGGAGGTTTTTAAATCACAGAAAATAACCATTATCCATATTTACACAGTTGCATTATAAGCAGACTCATTATAAACATTATAATCAGAAACTACCATGCCTAATCATAGTGTACCACGATACCAACATATGGGAAACTGAGGCACAGAAAATCAATGTCCCAACCCATCAGTACTTTGATAATTTCATTTTGATCATAGTTTTCAGTTGAATTATCCTGCTCTAGCCATACAAGAGGCAAAAATTCACAGCTGTCGATGTCAGAGAGGAGATCTGCACCGACACCAGGGATGGCTTTGCCCAGCTCTGTAGCACCTTGCTCAAGCTACAGCCGTGACCTCAGAGGCACAGCACCTAATGAAGGCATTTTGTCAGGCTGAAGCTTTCAGTTCAGCACATTCACACTCATTGGCTGGATGGTGCTTGTCTGTCAGGTAATACATTTTAGCATCTTCTCCAAGCAGCTTTTTCTCAGGGCAAATACATCATCTTCTCGAGTACTTTTACATTATCACAGCAGATCTGATCTGATGACACACGACTAATGTGGGGCTTTGCTTTTACACTTTGTTGCAGTCTGCAATGAAATTAGGTGGAGGGCTCCTGAGACACACATTTCAAGCCCTTGCATATCACACTGGAGAGTGCCAACAGGTCTAGCAACAAACGAGCAAAATTCAGAAGCAGAGGCTTTAGTGTTTACTGGTATTTCAATGAGTGGGGCAATAGTACCGTAATTCTCATTGCTCTTTCTCTGAGTCATGCATGAGGACTCTCCTGCAGACCCAAATGAGCTCATATATCCCTCAAGTGCAAATAGGAAACGCAGTTCTCTTCTCTGGACATCAGCTACCAATTTGTGTGTTGCTTCATACTGTTCAGATCATATTGTGGGCTGATATTATCACTTTTACCATTAAGTTTATTGGTTTTATTTATACCAGTTGGAGCCATTTGTTTTAACATAGACTATCACTGTTCTTTATAAATCTTATCACAAGGATAAATCAAGAATAACATATATTCTTTGCTAGTCTATGAATCCATAATTGGCATTTGCTCTGATGTTTTATGCAGATGAGGATCTCTCTCAATACATTACTGCACATGCAAAAAAAAAAACCCCACATGCTTCTCTAGAAAAGTCAATGAATTTTAAATTGAAACCTTCCATGTTTTCTGTGCGTGAGGGTTGATTTTATTTGCACATTGAACCAACTCCTGGAGGAGAAACACATTCATTTTAATAGCTACTGCTGGATCTTAAAACACATTTTGTTTTCCATAAAGAAAACTTTCAGTAAAAAATATTAATAGAGTATTTGCTCAAAAGCTCTTCTGACCCTGGAGACTTTCTCTCTGAAACATGCAAGATGTTATGTGACAGGGGCACGGGGGGTCCCAGGACCTCAAGACCCACATTCTGCCTCCCTTTTCCAAGCATCAACTCAGAAACCCCAAAGGGGACACGAATCAGTGATGGCTCCAGCTGATGCAGTGGTCACCAAGAGTTATGAAAAATGGCAGCAAAGGCATTTGCACACACCCCAGCCCTTGCTTTTATTCCAGTGGACTGTAAATCTTCCAAACGTGCCAGGGCTTTAGGAGAAGAAAAAACTTCATGGACCTTATTTTAATCTGAATCCATAGCAGAGAAAACAAGGTGTCATGAGTGTGATACTGCTTGGGGGAATATTGTTGCTTCTTCCTCTTTCCCTAGCGTGATATAAAGGGTCTATTAAGAGGGAAAATACCAGTTTCTCATAGAAAATAAAAAACCCATGCCATTTCAAGAGAAATAGATGTCAGTCCAAACTGATGGCTTAAATTAAATATTAAAGATTAAAAAAAAAATAAACCTCCTGAACCAGAATTTGATTTATATAGTACTGTTCCTTTGGAGAGGATTTGTGGAAATGAGAACTCTCTCTCTGTTGTTCTTTGTAAAAGAAAAAGAACAAAATCAATTTCTATAAAGCAAGATTATTTTAGGAGTCAAGTTATCAGAAATGCTGGCTGTATCTGGGACATCTGTTTTTCTCTCATAAGGCAGTAACTGCAGAAAAAAACTGAAAAGGAGCCCAGAACCTGCCCAAAACTAGGTTATTACCACTTTTCTCAGTGTGATTAAACTTGTCTTTATTGCAATCTCACCCATTTTCAGCTAATGTGAGCAGCAGAAGAACAGGCCCATCTTTACTGCAGTCAGCAGCACCCCTGCTCTCCTCAGGTGGTCTTTCATGCTCTCCTCATGCCAGCAGGACACAACTTAGAGCACATGGGCACCCAATAACCAAAAATCACCACTTTCACGGCAGGACCCTCCTGTGTACAGGAATGCTTCTGGTAGTGTTTATTAACAAAGCCAAAACAATTTTCTCCAGCAAACCCTGGCCTCCTGAACGGGGTGATGTTTAATAGCAGTTACGAACCTTGTGCCCTATTCCCAAAACCAGAGACACGGCTCTTTAATCTCCCAGGTTCTTCTGGAAGGGATATTTACAGCATCTAGCACTGGTATCCAGACTTCTGCAAAGCATTCCCATCTTTCAGAAGCACGTGCCAGAACACAGCCCAGGAGACAGCAAATGTTAAGGGCCCCTCGTGCACAGTCAGTGTTTTACATCTTAAGGTTGGCCAGGCACCAAGTCCTCAGCTGCCTCAAAACAACCAGTCCCCTGGATCTGATGGACCAAATCCAGACCTAAACTATGTGAGGAGGTGACCCAGGTGCCTGGGAGGAGGAAGGAAAACATGAGAGAGAGGAGCTGGTGTGGGGCTGAAAAGGCAGCGTACTGTGTGGGAGAGCTTAAAAAAATGTGGTGGGCACAAGCTGTCCATGGTGGTGGGAGGGTAAATCACATGACAGCTCCCATGAGGACCTGTCACACAAAAGCTGTATTTCACAGGGAGAAAAAAATGAGAAAACATCTGCTAAAAGGAGAGAAAAGATGCTGTGGCTTTAGAGAACTCCTCTGGGCTTGCAATAAGTCACTGGAGCAAGTTTGTTTTTAAATGTGTCTGAAATGCCTCCAAGGGAAACACGTTATTTTGAAGAAGGATGTTTTTATATGGAGCATAAAAGAGATTAGTTGCCAACAGAAGAGCAGAGAAGAAGAAAATACTAAAAAAAAAAACCCTAGAGACTGTACTACTGGTTACCACACAGGTCAGCAGTCAATGTTAAACTAATGCTGCCATGCATTAATTTAAGCATATTAGAGACTCAAATGAACTAAGGAAACCTACATAAACATGGTGAAATCTGTTCATTCACCTGCCTCCAGCCAATTTAGAGAAGCAGTTTTCTCCCATCCCTCATCTGTGGTCACTTGTACAAGTGAAATGAGTTAGCATCAGAATTTCAAACAGTGGAAAACCCAGAAAAAAGTTCAAATCAAGTTGGATTTGGCTCCATGACTACAAATAGCAAATGCAAATCCTGTTATGTGGTACCCACTTGTGGCAGGGTAAAGATAGAGCAAGGGAACTGCTGGTACCTTTGGTAAAGCAACTGGAACAAAACTTGGTCTGGATTTCACCAAAAGAATAGAAAGGCTGTCCTTTCCGGTTACTGTTTTCTTCATGTTTGTTTTCTCCCCAGAAAATGCTAAAATATTTATCCAGCTGCTGATTTTTAATGCTGTCTATGCCAAAGGAACTGGAAATATTTTACAGCTCTTCTGGTAGTTTGGTTTTTATTTAAAAAAAAAAAAAAAAAAAAAAAAAAAAAAAAAAAAAAAAAAAAAAAAAAAAAAAAAAAAAAAAAAAAAAAAAAAAAAAAAAAAAAAAAAAAAAAAAAAAAAAAAAAAAAAAAAAAAAAAAAAAAAAAAAAAAAAAAAAGGAAAAAGAAAGAAAATTGAGGGTCCGGGTAACTGTGTAAACTTCAACTTGCAATTATCTGAAGTGCTGTTAGGCAAAACAACAGGATTTTATTAAACCAGAGATGTGCCTCTTGCCATATGCCTATATGCCTCCCTGAAGAAGATGCTTAAGGCTACAGGATGTTTATCAGACATCCAACCTCATCTATGCTACTGGGCAGTGGGTAAAACAGCCCTTAAAAACAAGCAATCAAAATCAAAAATCTCACCCAACCAAAACCCCTGAGTTTTCCCAGGCAAACCAGCTGTATCCAGCTGCCCTTCACCCGATTAACCCAAAACCTTTAAATCTTACAGCAAACTTGCCAACCTAAACTCACAGACTCTGAGAGACAAAGTTGACTGGCTTTTGAAGGTTGATTTCTAGCCCAATGGAAGATGCTTTATGTGTATGGCTCAGTTGGCTCTGTTATTAAATTAGCAGATTACAAAGCTGTTGGTACACCATGCTCTGTGCTGGGACATAAAGCTTTGGGAATTTTCCTCTCGACACTGGCATTTCATTATCTGCTTCTGCTGATTATTCAGATTGCATTAGATGTCAAGGCTTGCTAGATTCAAAGACCTCACCAAGACAAAGACAGTTATATCCATCACAGACAATGCTGAGGAAATGAGTACAAAAGCTACACCATCCCTCAGGATAGCAAGTGAACGGCATGATGTAAAATATACCACACCATGCTTTATTTAAAAGCCTCTTGAAATGTCATAATAGCTTAGATTTGATAGGGGGAGGTGAGGAGGAGGGGGAAATCCACCCAGTTTCAAGATCATGGTCTACAGACAGAGCTCAGTGAATGGCATTGGTTTTGGTTCTCACATCTGTAATTCATAACTAGCTCACTTCTGCAGTGCAGACACATTCCAACCCTGAAAAGTGGGAGGAATTTATACAACAGAGAAACAAACTAATTAAGAAATTACACTTGCATGTCCTCCTCCAAAAAGAGAGTTTGGTGTAAGAGCAGGTCCAGTCCCCCCCTGCCCCAGCAGCTTGAAATAACCTCTATGGACAAATAACAGCTGCACCTAAAAGATAAAGCAACCCCGTGGTCTGCAGCTCCAAGGTTGCCTCCTCCTTCCTGCCCCAAGGGAACCCTCCAGCAGCACCTCAGTGCTCCAACCCCTGCTGAGGCTCCCTCCTGCCTGCCACAGGCACTGTGAGACTCTCCAAATCAGAGATGTTCGATCACACACCCTCAGTCAGGCACAAACAGCGGAAAATAGCCTGCACAACCAGAAAATTGAATTTGCTTTTGTTTAAT
>NW_020955394.1:33019-34488 GCF_003031625.1 Empidonax traillii | reverse complement strand
TCTTCATGTTTGTTTTCTCCCCAGAAAATGCTAAAATATTTATCCAGCTGCTGATTTTTAATGCTGTCTATGCCAAAGGAACTGGAAATATTTTACAGCTCTTCTGGTAGTTTGGTTTTTATTTAAAAAAAAAAAAAAAAAAAAAAGAAAAAGAAAAGGAAAAAGAAAGAAAATTGAGGGTCCGGGTAACTGTGTAAACTTCAACTTGCAATTATCTGAAGTGCTGTTAGGCAAAACAACAGGATTTTATTAAACCAGAGACGTGCCTCTTGCCATATGCCTATATGCCTCCCTGAAGAAGATGCTTAAGGCTACAGGATGTTTATCAGACATCCAACCTCATCTATGCTACTGGGCAGTGGGTAAAACAGCCCTTAAAAACAAGCAATCAAAATCAAAAAAACCTCACCCAACCAAAACCCCTGAGTTTTCCCAGGCAAACCAGCTGTATCCAGCTGCCCTTCACCCGATTAACCCAAACCCTTTAAATCTTACAGCAAACTTGCCAACCTAAACTCACAGACTCTGAGAGACAAAGTTGACTGGCTTTTAAAGGTTGATTTCTAGCCCAATGGAAGATGCTTTATGTGTATGGCTCAGTTGGCTCTGTTATTAAATTAGCAGATTACAAAGCTGTTGGTACACCATGCTCTGTGCTGGGACATAAAGCTTTGGGAATTTTCCTCTTGACACTGGCATTTCATTATCTGCTTCTGCTGATTATTCAGATTGCATTAGATGGCAAGGCTTGCTAGATTCAAAGACCTCACCAAGACAAAGACAGTTATATCCATCACAGACAATGCTGCGGAAATGAGTACAAAAGCTACACCATCCCTCAGGATAGCAAGTGAACGGCATGATGTAAAATATACCACACCATGCTTTATTTAAAAGCCTCTTGAAATGTCATAATAGCTTAGATTTGATAGGGGGAGGTGAGGAGGAGGGGGAAATCCACCCAGTTTCAAGATCATGGTCTACAGACAGAGCTCAGTGAATGGCACTGGTTTTGGTTCTCCACATCTGTAATTCATAACTAGCTCACTTCTGCAGTGCAGACACATTCCAACCCTGAAAAGTGGGAGGAATTTATACAACAGAGAAACAAACTAATTAAGTAATTACACTTGCATGTCCTCCTCCAAAAAGAGAGTTTGGTGTAAGAGCAGGTCCATTCCCCCACTGCCCCAGCAGCTTGAAATAACCTCTATGGACAAATAACAGCTGCACCTAAAAGATAAAGCAACCCCGTGGTCTGCAGCTCCAAGGTTGCCTCATCCTTCCTGCCCCAAGGGAACCCTCCAGCAGCACCTCAGTGCTCCAACCCCTGCTGAGGCTCCCTCCTGCCTGCCACAGGCACTGTGAGACTCTCCAAATCAGAGATGTTCGATCACACACCCTCAGTCAGGCACAAACAGCGGAAAATAGCCTGCACAACCAGAAAATTGAATTTGCTTTTGTTTAAT
>NW_020955394.1:17924-32772 GCF_003031625.1 Empidonax traillii | reverse complement strand
CCCAAGGGAACCCTCCAGCAGCACCTCAGTGCTCCAACCCCTGCTGAGGCTCCCTCCTGCCTGCCACAGGCACTGTGAGACTCTCCAAATCAGAGATGTTCGATCACACACCCTCAGTCAGGCACAAACAGCGGAAAATAGCCTGCACAACCAGAAAATTGAATTTGCTTTTGTTTAATACTAACAAGAAAAGAAAAAAAAAGTGGAGATTGCCTAATTATTCTCTCAGCTAACCATTTTAACCTTGTTTCCTCCTACTAAGTGAATATCTTATGTGATTTCTGTGCTAAAAGCAGCTGAATGTCGGAGACATTGATCTTGGCTCCAGCTTCTGTTTTTATAGGGTTTGGATCTACTCTGGTTTGGCACCACGTAATTGGTTTCTGTCGGTGTCAAAGTGCCCCTTTCTGTTTTGTTTTTGCTTGCTCACAAACATCAGCCCTTTGGAGGGCAAGTACCAGCCCAGGCAACACCAGCACTTGGGGCAGTTAAACTGTCGTGGGAAGAAACACTGCTGGTGTCCCCAGAGCATCCTCTTGGTGCTTGCAGGGGCACTCAGATGTACCAATGGGATGGGAAAATTATTTCCACATTAATTCACTGCCTTGCTTTTATACCAAAATAACTATGGTCATCACTGCCATCAGGTACCCAACCACCAGCACAGTGAGATCAGGCAATGATGGTGTTGAAGCAACAGGACTTGCATCCCTGGTTTGGAACCACAATTTTAGTTTGGAAGATGACAGCTCCGTCAAATGAGAGGGAAAAACCCTCTACCATGGGCAAGTACAAGACTCATTAAACTTTTTTTCTTCAATAAAATCTTTCACCATTCACAGCATCCTCCTGGCTTTTATTTCTGTTACCTTCTCCCCAAATACTGGATGCTGTCTCCAGCTCCCTGCACACTCTCTAGAAAACAAGTACAAAGCCTTTTTCCCCCATTCTAGAGTGATTCACTGTAAATGCACATTAATCACAGAGCTCACATTCATTTATTCATGCCATTATAGACAAGAAATATTATTTGGTTTTAAAGGTTTCTTTCTCTAACAAATGAAGGCTGAAGTGCCAAAAGAGAAAAAGAAAGAAGGAAATGGAAATTAAAAAACCTACATCAAAATATTAAGCATGGGAGAATATCGAGCCAGTGCACGCACGGACTTCTTGCCAAAATCACTTGAAAGACTTTCACAACTGAAACCAGGACAGAATAAAAGGAATGACAATACTAAAAGAACATGCTAAACAATTGAAAACAAAAAAGGTGAATGGAATCTGACTGAAAAACTTAACTGTGCTCCAAAGGCATTCCCACTACCCACAAGAGCCCAAAAACCTCTCAGGGCCTGGAGTTACCCTTCCCTTGTCAGGCAGTGCCTGGACAAGGATCTTGTTGATGACACTACTCTGTCAGCATTTCATATCCAGCCACAAACTGTAACTCCGGGTGCCAGGTTCTGGAGGAACAGCTTCTGCAGGAACAGCTTCTGCAGATGGCTCAAAGCAGGGGAAGGGACAAGCAGAGTACACTAGTTGGGAAAACAAGCAAATGCAGACCAGTTCAGATTCAGGCTCAGGGGACCATCATCAATCCCTTCCCAAGGAGCAAGTGGGGATGAGAAGTGTGAAAGCAGAGAGGTATGGACAGGGCCAGTGTTGGATCTGGACCATCTGTCAGAGAAGGCTACTCATTTCCAGCTCAGCCTGCTTTGAAGAAGACTCAACACCATTTTTTGACTCAACAGTAAAGACAAGTAACAGATATGGGTTTTGGAGCAAACAGCAGAAACAGCCAAGATGGTGCAGGGAAACACAAGAGCTTCGTGTTGTCCACACTAAGAGCCTAAGGAGGCAGAGGGCCCTGTGAACATCTCCTGTGGGAAGACATTATCTGCAGGAACGGCGATGGCTCTTGAAACCTAATTAGGCCTTGTCTGCATCAAAATGTCAGAGGGAAATAAAGGTGTCTGATCCAAAATTGTCAAGTGCCTCCCAGCATTTCCATAGCAGATGGTGTAATTTTTGACAGAACTATGATGCGTGAAGTCAAGATTCATCTGCAAACTGCAGATGATGAAGACGTGGCTAAGGAATTAGGAATCAGTCTTGGAACTGGTGGTCTTAATCAATTAGTTTCCATTCCTTGAATGCTTGCCAGTGTGAAGTCTGTGCTATAGACTATTTGCAAATGACCAAGGACACCTAAGTTGCCAGTAGTTTCCTGTAACAGCCAGAAAACACAGTAACTGATAAAGCAAAAGGTGAATGCAAGTTATTGAGTCTTCCAAAACTCCTTGTTCAAATTCCAAGTTGGCCATTATTTTATAGTTAATCTTCTGTCTGTTTGTGGTGATGAGGGAGGCAGATGTTTAATTAGTTTTAACAAAAAATTCCATTAAAAATTGTCTTGCTCCTACTGAACTAGATTTATAACCTGTGTAGACAGAGACAATTGAAAAGCCAGAGAAAAATATTCCGTAGGGAATCCAAGAAAATCTGTATCTCAGAACGTTTTCTCCTACACTTGGGGACCTTCAAGGTCTGTAGACTCGGATAGAAAAAGCTCTTGCATTTTTCAGCTGTCACCACCACTTATTCGCTTAACAAAGGAAAAAGAAAAGCCTAATTACTCATGGGCCCCTTTTTAATTTGCAGGGTTAGCGAAGTTTGAGAGGAAAAAAAGAAAAAAAAGGAGAGAAAAACACACAGATGAATTATCCCTGCACTTAGAAGCAGTAAGAAGACAGCAATGTTTCCAAGCAGGTAGGTCCAGAGGGGCGTGCTCAGGAAGCATTACAACCCACGGTGCTATTCCAGCCTACCACTAACATTACAGTGTGGCAGCCAATTTGCAACCTTCTGCATTTTTTGTTTGCATGTTTTTAAGTATTATTTTGCTCAGGGACTTGTTTCAATGTTATTCTACCCAAACAATCTCTTCAAGGCAATTTGTATACCCACCCTCCTCATGCGCCACTTCCCCAGAATCCTCAATTCAGCAGGTCCAGCAAGCAGAGATTTTTTTTTTCCTCTAAAAAAAAAAATATAATAATAATAATAATAATATCTAAGTTAGATTAGAGTCACTTTATTTATTTATTTACCTAAAATAAAAGCTGTCTTTTCATCATGAGCCTCCCAGCTGTAACAGGAAAACCTTCCTCATGCAGACAAACTGATGTGAACAAACAGCTAAAAAGCAGTTCCAAGGTAATGTTTTGCAATCATATATTTTATTACCATTCTGTTGAGCACAGAAAAACTTACAGTTGTGGCTGTTTTGGCTCTTCAACGCCAAAGTGCCCCACACATACTTCTGTGACTGAGAACAGATCCATCCCCACGAGGCTGCTAACATGACTTTACACATGTTGCAATTTTATTTCCTGTTCTCCTAATTAACACTGCTGTGAAACTGGTTGCTCTCCCTCAGCCTAACAAATTTTAACATATGAAATAACATCAACAGACCCATCAATTAATTATTTGAAAACAGCAATAAAAACATGTTTTGGGGCACTGTACAGCCACCTCAATATAAATTGGGCTTAGATATGAAGCAGTTCCCTGCCTGAGCTGAAAGGACTTGTTTTTGATCACAGAAAAAGCCTGTAAGTATGATGAGATCTTGGTCTTTTTCAGGCTGCATTCTCATGTTTTCTAATATGAAAGGAGAAAAAAAACAACAACAACAAAAAAAACACGCAAGCACATCGCTTTCAGGGCAGATTTCAGCCTTACACAAAATTGAAATTTTTGTCTTAAATAACACTAACCTCTTTGCCATTGTGAGCAGCAAACTACATTAGTCAAGACCATTTTTTAAACTGCTGTTAAGAAAAATAGGTTTTTCTAGTAAACAGAATCCTGTGTCTAGATTGGGTCTGAAAAGCATCTGCTAAAACTATCCAAAGAGAAAGACATAGCAACAGCAGATTCTCCTTGGTGCAGGAAAAGGTCTTTCCTGTAGGTAAAATATCTCCCCAGGCTCAGCCCCCAGCCCTTTCCCAAGGTGTTCAGATGCATCTGACAGGAGATTTTGGACTCTTTCTCAGTGAGGTCAGGCCTCTGAAGTGTTTTTGCAACACCCACCGCCTTGGTCAATAATTGCCATAATTAGAGGTTGCATCCCTACCCTTCACCAGCAAATTTCCTCACTGGCACCAGGGACAGAGCCTCTGGAACCTCACTTCATGGGGAGCAAGAGCTGTGAATCAATGCACAGAAGCAAACCCCAGAAGAAAAGGGTCATATCAAGGAGAGGTCATGAAGGTCTTTGCATTTCCATCAGGACCAGGTTCCTCCGGTCCTTAGAGCAGGGAGAGCATGGGAGGTGGATACAGCCCCAGGGTTCAGCTCCTGCCTCTGGATACATCCCACTTCCACGGCTGGCCTGACCCAGCAAACCTCCACTGTCACCTCAAGGCCAGTCCCTCCTCAGAAAAAGCTCAGACGGTTTAGATTATCCTCCTCCCTTTCTAAAATGTGTCTTGTACTTGTGCCCAGGGCAGGAGCAGTTTAGATAGCATAAATAGAAATAAATGATAACTATAAAGCAAATAACAGCAGTGTGTAGGGAACGGCATCTCCCAGAGTGTGTTAAGGCAGTGTTAAGAAACACAGAACAAGCTGCACTGAATATCAGATCAAGAAGAATGTCTTTTTTCTCCCTCCTCTTCTCCCTGGTGAAACCCCAAGGCATTTCTTGCTCTGTTCTGAGGCACAGTGCCAGTGCCTCTTTTATCAGAAACTTGTTTTCTGGCCAAGCAGGGGGACTGGGAAACTCTGGAGAATCAGAAAATGTCCTGCTCTCAGTACTCCAGTGGGTGCTGGGATTTTCTAAAGCTCTTCTTTACCTCCCCTGACAGCAACCTACAGAAAGCATTGACAGGAGGATTCTGTTTTCTCTCCTTTTCCCCAGTTGAAGCCATCCCTCCCTCCTCCTCGACTCAGACACAGGCTCCCTTCCTTGCACATCCTATTTACCAGCCTTTCTCAGGGACATTTCCATTCTCTTACTCTTCTGAACTGATCACTCCCATCTGGCATCTCCCTCTTCATCATTCAGGGGATGGTTTGTAGGAAGGAGTATGGAAGCATGATGTGCGTGTGGTACAGGGGCCTAAGGAATCTGGTGAGAACTATTCATCAAAAGAATATATTTTACGACACCATGTCACCCATTTGGTCTGGTCAATGGATATGGGCAGAGGGCACTGTTTGCAAAGGCCCTGCATGGATAATAAGGCAGGACATCAAAATACAAGGAAGAAAATAAATGCCAGATGTAGAGTGATACTCATGTCACAGCAGACTTGGGAATTTCCCCCATCTCAAACAAGGGGAACCCAAAGAGGATTCCCAGAAAGCTGCTTTCCCCCACCCAAAGCAGGGCTAAGATCCCTGAGCACAGGGAGGGGAAGTGAAGAAACACCCTGGGGATGTTGCAAGCAGAATGTTCAAGGCAGTGATGGAGTTAATGAAACTTCAGCTTTTTGAGGGAATTGAATATGGAATTGAGTGTGGCAGGTGAGAAACAACCAAGGGATGTGTGTGACAATACAACACTGAGCAAGAGACTTCAGGATCTAGATGATCTGGCAGGATCCAGAGCCAGCCCCAGGGTAATAGAAACACTGCTGCCCAAAAAAACTAGAGCAAGCATGGAGATGCTGTTCAGCATATAAAACAGATGGCAAAAAGGCACAGGGCTCCTCCTGGCAGGTTCAAAGCAAATCACCAAGAACTAGAGGATTATACCAGGGAGGAGTCACTGCATGTCCTGCTTCTCATATAAGGCCACCATTTCAAACTGAGATCTCTTCAATACAGCATCATCAAGGGGAGCGAGGGGAGACTCTTGCATAGCCAGAATAGAATAAAAAAAATAAATATAACTTGGTATGGTTCCAAAACTAAATGAATACTTAACTTCATTTTGCACTCAAAAAAGTGGATTTTGAGTGCTGGGATACAAGTAGGATGACTAATACGAATGAGTTAATAGAAATGAAAATCACACCCATCTGAAGTGGAAGTAAAAGCCAGAGCTTAACGCACTCGAGTTAGGAGAATTGGGTAATTCCCTAGGATAATGATAATTAAAAAAAATAAATCTATCAAGGCATAAATGGCAGAGTGTGCTAGGAAACAGTAAATATAAAACTATGTTTAAGAGAAGCCCATTAATCTGACTGCAATAGTGTGCAAGATTTCCTGAACAAGTTATGAGGGGAACAATAATTAAAAGATATGGTATTTAATGGAAAGCTGTATAAAATGCATCACGGATGTACAAAGAGAAGCTCATGCCAGACTGAATCCAATATCTTTTTTTAGAAAGATAACTGGTTTTCAACGGGGAAAAATGTGGTTGCTCTAATCTATTTGGACATCTGTAAGAAACTTGGAAATAAAACTGCATGGGGAAATTGCTGGTTGGAACCAGAAAAAAGAAGAGGTACTACAAGAATTAATAGCAGACAAGGAACTCATGAACAGGGTGACCAGAGGGGATATCGGTCCTGAAGGAAGATCAGCTCTCATGGACTGAGCTCAAGGACAACCTTGTCTGGCACTGTTGGTTTTTTCGTGGCTCAGACAGGACAACTGCAAACTCTGATGGCAACCTGGGTGGAAGACACCAGCTCCAACAAGGTAGCCATGAAAAAGACAAATTTGGTCCTAAAATACACCAAAATCAGGCATTTCTTAGTAGAAGCTGCTCAAAACCTTCACATCATGTTAAAGAGAGGAGTGAGGTGCCCACTGGAGATAAATACAACATTTCATTGCTCACATTTTGGAAAGCTTGAGCAATGCCCATTATCCAGACGTGCACATGTCCTTTCAAACAATGGCTATAAAACTACCACCTTGAGGTCAGTAACATTGTTTAAAAAAAAAACCCAAATGTAAACCAAAAAACAAACCACACACACACAAAAAACCCCCCAGATAAACAAACAAAACCAATAAATAAAAAAAACCACACACACACACAAAAAAAACCAAACAAACAAAAAAACCCACAAAACAAACAAACAAAAAAAAACCACAAAAAATCCACCAACCAAAAATTCCCCTCAGGTTGTGTTTGTCTGAAAAGAAATAGCCAACAGATCCTTCCTGGTGATACACACAAGTCCCAGCTCAGCATTCCCTATCTGATAGCTGTATCCCACCTGGAATAGATAGCCAACAAAAAATTTTTTCCTTGCTATGTTCTTGCCCTCCCATTTTTTTATCTTAGACTAACCTTAAAAAATTAAGCTACTGCTGGGTTTCTATGGTTGGTAAAATTCAATTCTCACATCTTAGGTACTTAATAAACCTACACACCAAAAGAGCTTCTCCCACCCCCCCCAGGAATGTAGCAATTTATGGTCCTTTGAAGTAGATAAGGATAGTGGTGTATGTCCTCAGTCTTAGGAAAGTTCTGCAGAAATTTTATGTTTTAAACCATCCACTTTTCTTCCATTTGTCTCCACAGCTGCAGCACAGCTTTGTTTCTTCACACAGTTTCAGTCCATCCTTTGTCCCTCCTCTGCAAGCTCAGTCACATCATTGCACATTACACAATGTGAGGTTTGCTCTGTAGTGACAAAGAGGAGGTCCAGATAAACCATCCCCAACTTTATAGTATGGATATTGCTGAGGCACCAAAGACGGACATGTGGCAAATCACCTGCCCCATGAGGATCAGCAGCACTGACTTGTAGTTAACGAAAAATGCACCCCTTGGCAAAGGAGAGGACTGGGACCATTCTCCTGCCATCAGAGAGGGAAAACTCAGTGTCTATTTATGGCTGTTAATCAATGTAGTCCTGGCACCAGTCAAACCCAACCTATTGTGGAAAAGCCCAAAGCACAACTTCCCTGGGCCGCGCCGGGCAAGTCCAATAGCAAGAGGAATGACACTGGTCTGGACTGCAGTTGGCTGTGTTACCACTTGGGAGACCTTTCCACAAAGGCACCTTCTCTTTTCCTTGCAGGAGCACATTCCCACCCCGAGTTTTCCCCAGCCACAGTGACTCCTCAGCTCCAAGACCACGAGCACAATTCTCCCCATATCGGGAAAGTGGCAGATACTTCGTCAGCATGAAAATGTCTGTATGGCTATTAAAGAAATAAAATCCAGAAAGGCTGCACACACCAAGTGGTACTAAACTGGTATAAAATTGAAACTGAGCTGCATTACATTGCACAAACTGCCCCCAAACCCAGCCCAAGTAAGGTTATTAAATGGAAGTGACTCAAGTGCTGTAGAGAAAACACAATATGAAAATTCCTGAGAAGTCAATGCATAATTTTCCCATCTTAAGGCCATAATGTGGCAGTGCTGGGAAGGTTTCCTATTTTGGAAATATCAGGCAGGCACATTCTGTCTCCATCCCAGCATGCCCTAATCAAAAGCATCCTGATCTCAGGTTCAGCAGCTATTTGCAGGAACAGCCAGCAGCACACAAACGATCAGAGAGATATTACAGAAGGGATGAGTCCTGCACAAGCAGCCTTAGTAGGGTCTCCTACCATCCCAAAACACGTTTTATGCTTTAATATCTCTATACACTGCTGCAGGAACCAGACAGGAACAATATAACTAAGATGTGAGCTGTACAGTCAAACCAGGTTTTCCAGGGCATTGCTCAGTCAGGGATGCTAAAAATGATTTGGTTTAATTGTGCTTTCTGTGGCTACTCATGCTGCCTTTGGGTACAGTGACAAAAGCAGGGAGGAGGTTGGGAGCAGGGCAAGGAGGTGCTGAACCAGCCTAAGAAGCACCTGCAAAGAGCAACAGCACGTAAAATTAGAAGTTGGTTTTCTAATAGGAGATAGAAGAAGGTCCAGTCCTGATGTAACTTAAGGTTTAACTGTTTTAAAGAGGCTCAGCCATGCAGTGACTCATGGCTCTGCCCTCCCAGGAACCAGAAGTTCAGACATTGTGAAATGGAAATCAATGTTGATGAGCCAGACCTCACTTTTCATTACAGAAATAATGAATAAACAGCTACTCCTCACAGAGGGCAATAGAAAACTTTACAAGACCATCAACAATTTGAATCTTAACAAGTTTAAAATATATGAATACCACAGGCATTTGATCTTTTATGAGAGGGAGAAGAATATTAATTTACTGCTGAAAAATATTTTGTTTTTTCACCTCCTGTGATGAATATCTCAGTCAAGACAAAATCAAATCAGTTTGCATTACTACTTGTGTGTCATCAGATCATACCGAGGTATCATTCAGAAGGTAATTGAATAAAGTTTTTAATCTTAGATGACATTCAAACATAAGTAAACACTTTTCTCACTATTGGAAAAAAATAATCCTTACTTAACAGGCGGCAGACACAAAGATGGCTTTTAAAGAGATTGAAGTATTAAGCTGAACAAAGGGACAGAGTTGACAGTGGCTCTTCACTGGTCTGTTGAAAACAAAGTTTGCTTGCAAACATTTGAGTCACTGTCTCAAAAGCTCTCTGGGAAGATTAGCCATACATGGAGATATCCAGAAATTTATAGAAGACAAATTATATTTGCAGAATATTAAATACAAGATTTCAAAAATACACAAGAAAACTGGTACACTTTATAATCCAGTCTCTTACTATATCTCTTAATTATTTTCTTTCTGCTATCAGCTTTTGGGGGAAATATGAGCATTTTGTCCTAAGAGTTGATATTTAATTGAAATTATAATTGTGAGAAAAGAAAATACATAAGCTTAGTAATTAGTAATTTTTTTTTATTTCTATTCATCCCTATAAAGAAATACCTGGAAATACTGCCATTAAAAAACTGCAATAACTTTCACCAAAAGCCCTCTTTAAAGAAAAGAAAAAAGGGCTTTGTTTCTGCCACACGGGCAGCTTGCACAGCTGCTCCCTGCTCTCCCAGGTGCCCTCCCCACTGCCCAATCCAGATGGACCCTCACAGTTCTGCAGAGAGCACACAGCCACAGGAAAGCTTATGGGATCACTGAAAAAACACCCACCAGTACAGCTCCAGTTTTCTTTGTAACCTGCCTGCACTCAGTGGTTTGCTGCCCCCAGGCCCCCATGCAGGGGGAGCACAGGCTGCAGTGCTGGCACAGGGAGAGGATGCTCGTGCTGCTGAGCCACAGGGCAACACAGCCTGGGCAACCTCCCAGGGCTCTTCCACCACAGGCACACAGCAACCACCACAAAAGCAGTGCCAAATAAAAGCTGCTTAAGGGTGTTTTCCCCTCTTTTACTTCTGGTTGAGTCCCCTCAGGGGACAGTCATCATTTCTCCTGTGCCCATCCTGACAGCACTGGGGAAGCCAGTGCAGCTTAGGTACTGGTGTTCAACCCTGCCTCCACTCACTGTCTTTTTGGGCACTTATGCCCTTTGGAGGATTTAAGGAAATCAATATCCTCTGGTCTATAAATGAGACAAAGTACTTCTTCCTAGAAGCCTTATATTCTATTAAAACAGTGATGTAGTTAGAAAAAAAAAAAAGGAATAAAAAACAAAGTAGAAAGGAACACACTTGCCTGGAAGCCTTCCCCACTGCCTTCTTTTACCTTAATACAGATATTGCAAACCTCCTTCTCTACACATAAGAACTTTTAAAGAGCTTGCAGAGTTTGCTGAACACTGTGTAACTGGCTCCACCTTGACACAACAGTTTCCCACAGTATCTGCAATATTATCCACCTGAAAACATTCATTGCCATCAAAACCCAGCATGTCTGCTAAATTGAACGGTCCTGCACAGACTGCAAAATTCCCCCAAGATAAAGACAAAATAGTTCACAAGAAAACAATACCCTCCCGGTTAGCACTGAGTTCACTCGAGCCAAAATCCCCCAGGGATTTCTTCAGACATTCCAGAGAACCAGCCTCACCCTCGCTGCCCAATCTATACATCAAAATATCCCCTGTCCTGTTGCCCTGCAGCAGGCTTGGTCCTGCTTAACCTACATGGTGCCCACTATGTCCCCATACATTTGGGAAACCTCTGCAGTCAGAATTGCACTCTCTTGAGAATAGTTAACAATCCAATTAACTCAAAATTAGCTGGTTTTAAGGTGCAAGGCAAGAAGATGTTTAAGTCAGGAGGAATCCTCCTCTTTAATTAACTTTGGTGGAAAACAAGTTTGTCAGATCAGGTATGGATATGTTTGTTTTGGTTCACTAGATTTCTTAATAAACACATTAGGTGTAAGGCTCTAAGCTGAGCTTAATTGCACAGCTATAACAAAATTCAATAAAAGAACATAGTTAACAATTGCTAAACTGCAGCAGCTCCTGTTATTGCTGCTAGAGTTATTACAGATGGTGGTGGTCATCTGGTTCCTCTGGAGCCAAGCAGAGCAGGGACTGCGCCAACCCATAAAAGAGGCAGAGGAGGGGAGAGACTAATACACACTTAAATAATCGTGGAGTAGGGTACTGTGAATTCCAATTTCTGTTAACACTGCTTCCCATGGAGAACAAACAGCTTTGGCTGGCGTGGTCCATGCTTCTCCCACCCAGGAGCTGTTCTGCTCCCTTGCCGAGAGCTGAACTCAGTGTGAGCTTTGCTGCAGAGGTGCCCCAAGCAAAGGACCAGTCCTGCCAAGCTCTCCAGCAACACCCCAGGATGGAGGATCCTGGCATCAGTTGCTCCTGTAGTGCTCCCTTCACAGGCCAGGTAGGAATAATAAATTGCTTTTCTCTGTAAGTCAGTATGTGGCTTTAAGAATTTCTGTTCACAAGCTGGAAATTCTTGGAGGGAAGAGCAAAACAAAAAGACACCACTAGCACCTCCCAGCTGCCAGGGACATGCCCTCAAAGCTCCAAGGATTACGAAAGTTTGCCCAGTTTCCCCACCAGAAGGGCACAGCAAAGCAAAATGCAGTCTGTTGTTCAGTATCAGCATCATTGGAGCCTCACAGTTTTTTGGATATTTCTTAGCCATGTGCTGCACACACTTGACTGATGAGGAGCCCTCCTTTTGTAGCAAGAGAAGTCAATGCTTCCACACAAATGATCTTCCTCTGGCAGCAGAGGAAAGCTGGGTTGGGGCTGTTGGAGAGTCATCCCTGACTGCTGCTAGTGCAGAGTGACTGATGATGCAGGAGCATGGCAAGGGTAAATCAGGTGAGACCCTGTGAACCTCTGTACCACAAGCAGCACAGAGCAGCTCTGCACACTTTGGATGAGACAAATCCCACTCCAGGAAACCTTTGAGGCACAGACCCTTCACATCCCAGCTCATGCAAGTCCCACACTTGGTACAAGCTGACCCGGGCAAGGCAAGGAGCAGCAGTGACAGAGACACAAATAATTCTAGTTTTGTTTGACATGGCTTCAAATTTCTATTCCTCCTGATAAGCTGAGCAGCAGCAGTTGATCCCAATACATATATATATATAGAACACATTCCTGTGATGGATGTCTTCCTTTCCTACCATATCGCTCAGTCAGCACACAAATTAACCTCAGTCAATCAATCATTCTGCTATCAGCACCTATCACCATATATTAACTCCTGTGATAAGATGAAGTTTAGAAATAGACCTCTAACCTCTGGCTGGTGCAAACGAGTTTACACAGCCCATACTTTCACGATCCCATGAGAAGCAATAATACTTACCACCTCTGGTTTAATGATGAGCACAGACTGTCTATCCGTACTTTTACAGATACCCTGGAGAAAGGTGAGGGAAAATGCACTCCATAAGCATACTGATGAGTTATGTAGAAGCGCTCCCAGTACTCATTAGATCCTTTAATACGACGTACTCTATTAAGAGGAACGCAGACTGGACAAATCACTGCACTCTGTTATTTTGCAAGTGATAGGCAGAGAGGCTGTGGACATTTGGAAGTTCTCTGACCAAAATTTAATCAGACAGAAGACAGTGTACAGGGTTTTTGCTGCTCTTCTACCCATCATCCCTGAAGAGGAAAATAATGATCCTTGCTCAGCTGTGCTGGTGGAGAAGAATTACTGCCGTTCCGGGGGTGAGGGTTGAGGGCATTTTCTTCACAAAATCATCTCCTAGAGCTGTTCATTCTTTTTTTGCCTCTTCCCAAAAGCCAGTCATGTCCCAAGCCATCCATTGCACATACCCTCAAAGTGGTATAATTTGTTCCACTCCTTGGTAAAGTCCATTTTGGCCTAAAACAGGGGCAATTTAGAAAAGCAAAATATATTCAACTTCTTTTGGTAGATGAAGCATATCAGCCATGGAAAAGATCTGCAGTTTTCCTCCCTCTGCTTGGAATTGCAGGCTGTACTTGGCCTCAGGTGGTTCAGAGCATTTATGTTTGGAAATTCTGGTTGTCTGCAACTAAAATTGTGCATTGCCAATCAAGGGAAAATGCAAACATTGTCCCCAAAGGATCTGTGGGTGCCTGGCTGACATACACCTCTCCAGACCACTCAGCCTTCTGAGGTGGCATCAGTGACTCGTCATTCCCCCACTATTTAATGAATATTCTCTATTCAGAGGCAGTAAGGGCCAGAAGAAAGAAATAACCCATTTCAGCTGTGTCATAGCAGAAAGCCTGGAGAGCATCAGTTAAGGTCAAGGGAAAGAGTTAGGAGGACTAAGAGCACAGGAGCAGTCAGCAGCAAAATGTTGCCAATTAACATAAAAAGTGCACAAGTTGTTCATTCTATTTAAGCTAGTTAAGTATTTAAATTAATTGTTATGGACTATTAAATAAGATTAAAGTCAAAATTAACTGCCATGCATGCTATGCTTTGCCTTATAATGGCTTAGTAGTGGTGCTTGCCAAGGAGCATCACCCCCCACGCAGCACTAATGCTGCTCCCTCTGGGATCTGCCTGTGGATAGTTCCCGTGCATCAGGCAAGTGCTTGGCACTTGTGGATCAGGAGCCAACCTTGTCCAGACACATCTAGAGAGGCATTAGAACCAGCAACCACCTCCTGAACATTTCAAGTGACAGCACTCTTCTCAGAGCAGCTTTAAAATCCTCCTCTTCCACATGTTGGCTAATTAGTCTCTCCTAAAAATACATCGTTTGCCCTGGAGACCGAAAGGATTAAGTCACAGACTTCTTTTTTTTTTTTTTTTAAAGGCATGATATTTTTATAGGAAGAAAATTTGGTAAATACATGGAAATGAGCAAACTCTCCTAAAAGGTTCTCTGATTTTAAGTAAAGACTGTTCTGCATCACCAGCTGTTTATATGCACTGATTGAGGCCTTAATTGACAAGGGATAATTGCTTATTCTTTCTAATATATGACGAATTACATTTTTCTGACTCAGCACACCATGCTGATGAGAAGCCTGGCAAAACACTTGTGACAGAATCAGTTCAGAGAGCAGGAGCTACACACACTTTTCAACAGGAGGGGGTCACTTGTCTACCCTGACTGTGTGTGCCTTGTCCCAAGCTCTGAAGAGCCACGCTGAGCCTTGAAGGAAGTTGTGACACCACCCAGGAGGGCTGGGTCTCCCCAAGACTCTGAATTAGCTCTGTTGATAGTGCTGTAGCGGTGCCAGCGCATCATCCCTGGTATGAATCTGCCATCAAACATATTCCAAGTGTACAACAGGATCAGAGCTCAAAACTCTGAGAGGGCTTAAACACTGAGTAATCACTAATCAGGTGAATGTAAGATCTACTTAAGACTACAAGCATTTAATAATGCTGATAAAAATTAGCAAAGGCTGATAATTGCTTTGCAGAAAATACAGCCCAAGGAATGAGTGGGAGGAGGATTTAAACCCCTGTAGTATTTGAAAGTAAAAGATTTTTGTCCTTAAAATGCCTCCCAGTACTTTAAACTAGGCAAAGGGTTTTCAGAAAGGGTTTTATGGATTTGAGAAGTGCATGTGGAAATCTTTCC
>NW_020955394.1:14902-17712 GCF_003031625.1 Empidonax traillii | reverse complement strand
CTGATAATTGCTTTGCAGAAAATACAGCCCAAGGAATGAGTGGGAGGAGGATTTAAACCCCTGTAGTATTTGAAAGTAAAAGATTTTTGTCCTTAAAATGCCTCCCAGTACTTTAAACTAGGCAAAGGGTTTTCAGAAAGGGTTTTATGGATTTGAGAAGTGCATGTGGAAATCTTTCCAGAAGTCCTGACAATTAAGTTGGAAGAAGATATTACTGGATGACCTCAAGTCGAACCAATTCCTCAGGCTTAGCCCAAGAGCAGAAAATGCCTCGTTGGTTTAGCATTGCTGTCAGGCTGGTACAAGGCCTGGGTGGTGTTGACACAGAGGTCCTGTATGAGGCAGGATGACAATTCTTCCTTGCTCAAACACTAATTTCAGTGCAAATGCTTCAGACAAGTGAGGCAGGCCCTGGCAGTACTTTATGGATGCTCTCACAACCCACCCCAACCCTACTGACTTCAAAGGCTTTGGAAGAGGCATCATACTCCAGGAGTACCTCCAGCTCCATCTTATCAGATGAGAAGCTTTTTGAAATCTAAGCAAGGATATGCCAAGGCTCTTCCTTTACTACATATTCATCCTGTTTGTGTGGTAAGTTCTTTCACCTAATGCTTTTTAATTCTGGCTACAGAGTGTGATTGGCCAAGACTGGTAGATAAGCAGTTAAAATTTTCCAGTTCCTTTTTATATTAAGGCTTTCTTGAAAGTAACCTATATCATATATTTAATGAACTCAAAAATATTTAATGCTTATTCAGTAAGTTTCACTGGAATTAATTTTTGTTTTATATCCAAACAACACTCCTGATAGGTTGAAATACAGTATGTCTTAAAATTAAAATCTGCTGCTGGGAGACGTAATCTAATATTTCCTTCAGATAAAGGCCAACACTAGTGAAGACATTTCTTGAGCAACTCTACTGTTCCAAGGAGCTATTAAAGGATGGAAAATAAGTTACATATGCAGAGGCCAAGAGTTCATCTTCCATTGTGGGGCACCAAAAGGGATCCTTTTGCTTTCCCAAGTCTAAGTTGGGCAAGGAGGAATCAAAGTTGGACTATATCAGCAAGATCAGATCTTAAGATGGAGCTGTATTGTCCTAGAAAGTGCTGCTGAAGAGACTCAGCAAAAGGCAGAGGCACTAACAAGACACAGACTAATAGTCACTTTGGCTTTTCTGTCCTTGCCTGAGGGAGGGAAGAGTCTGTGACAGCAGCAGAAGTGGTCCCAAGCAGCAGCTGAAGCTCCAGGAAGCCTTCCAACCCCACCATGTCCCCAGGCCTCCGTACCCATACATTTTATTAGTGTGTCTGCCTGGTTGGAGGGGTGGAGCACATCCTCTTTGTCACACCAAGGACCAGCCCTTATTCAGTGCAATGACTTGCCACGTAGTGTTAAAGGCTTTGCAATGGGACACAGGAATAGAGCTCACGTAAAATCACTGTTACAGGCTTCTGCTGCTTAATTCAGGGAGACAACAAGGGAATGGTGGAAAGCTGTGAGGCTGGTTTGTGTCTTCGAGGCATTTTAGGGCTCCAGCAGTGATGCCCAATTAACACAAACAGCCAGTGCCAAGCACGCTCCGAAGCACAAGGTGCAGATTACAGAATAGACATCAGCTTACCACCTCCATGCAGTGTGTTTTCCAAAGGCTCTGCTGCATCCCACCAAGTAGAGTGGTTTTCTTAACCTACTGCTGTAGGCTACAGGTTAAGAATCAATACAACAGAAAAGAGGAAAAATGAGGACAGCACAAAGAAAATAAATCTGCAATTGCTCTCAAGGAAACTGCTGGCACACTCACCAAGCACAGCACAGCACCAAGACTGCCAGAGTTCAGTAAGTGTTTGGACAACACACTCAGGTATATGGAGTGATTCTTGGGGTGGTCCTGTGCAGGGCCAGTTGGACTTTATTGACCCTTGTGAGTTCCTTCCAGCTCAGGATATTCTCTGATTCAACAGCCAAGAATTAAATGGCAATGGCTCATCAGCTTGGGTTTTGCTGGCCCTGAGTATCTGCTACACAAGCATCAGGTGAGCTGTTAGGTGATAGGAAGCAGAAAGGGTTAAGAGGCCACTTCAAGGCAGGCAGGTTTGGCATTTCAATAGGGTACTTCTAATTAGGGACCACAGTCTGGGGACAAAGGAGGGACAGCCAGCCTAAGACCCAGCACAGCAGACAAGCTCACATCAAACTTGTGTTTTACAGGGACCACTGGTCTTACCCAGGGTCCTGGGAACATGCAGAGCAAAAGGCTCAAAGAAAGCTGAGAAAATGAGCAAGGAAAGTAAGTGTGCTAGAGATGCAGACCTTTTAATTACAGGCACAGAGAGAGACCTGGCTGGCTTAAAGACAGAGGAAAATGAACTTAAGTTCATTAAGGATCTAACACGAGACAGCCACTGACCTCAAGTGTCAGCACTAAATAGAGTGTAGGAAATTAGCTCTTCAGGTTCATCACTGGTTTTTTTTTTTGCATTTCAGGATCCCAACAGGGCAGCTTGAGCATATCTGGGAGTGAGAAGCAAGCAAGATTTTCCTCAAACTTATCTGGAAAGGACAACACAGGGAGACCTGGGAAAACCAGGAGATCAGCCAAGGCACTCAGAGCAGGGACTTCACAGTCACAAACCTCTGTCTTAGTTTTGCAGCAGCTGGGAAACGCCTCTCTCTAGGCAGCAGCTCTGGTTCATTATGACAGCCTTGTGCCACCAGCTCCACATTCAGACAGAAAATAGCTTTTTCAGCCTTAAGCTCACAGCACCCAAGAGGCCTCTGACTTTGTGCTGGCCAACCCCTACCT
>NW_020955394.1:11638-14881 GCF_003031625.1 Empidonax traillii | reverse complement strand
CTGATAATTGCTTTGCAGAAAATACAGCCCAAGGAATGAGTGGGAGGAGGATTTAAACCCCTGTAGTATTTGAAAGTAAAAGATTTTTGTCCTTAAAATGCCTCCCAGTACTTTAAACTAGGCAAAGGGTTTTCAGAAAGGGTTTTATGGATTTGAGAAGTGCATGTGGAAATCTTTCCAGAAGTCCTGGCAATTAAGTTGGAAGAAGGTATTACTGGATGACCTCAAGTCGAACCAATTCCTCAGGCTTAGCCCAAGAGCAGAAAATGCCTCATTGGTTTAGCATTGCTGTCAGGCTGGTACAAGGCCTGGGTGGTGTTGACACAGAGGTCCTGTATGAGGCAGGATGACAATTCTTCCTTGCTCAAACACTAATTTCAGTGCAAATGCTTCAGACAAGTGAGGCAGGCCCTGGCAGTACTTTATGGATGCTCTCACAACCCACCCCAACCCTACTGACTTCAAAGGCTTTGGAAGAGGCAGTCATACTCCAGGAGTACCTCCAGCTCCATCTTATCAGATGAGAAGCTTTTTGAAATCTAAGCAAGGATATGCCAAGGCTCTTCCTTTACTACATATTCATCCTGTTTTTGTGGTAAGTTCTTTTACCTAATGCTTTTTAATTCTGGCTACAGAGTGTGATTGGCCAAGACTGGTAGATAAGCAGTTAAAAGTTTCCAGTTCCTTTTTATATTAAGGCTTTCTTGAAAGTAACCTATATCATATATTTAATGAACTCAAAAATATTTAATGCTTATTCAGTAAGTTTCACTGGAATTAATTTTTGTTTTATATCCAAACAACACTCCTGATAGGTTGAAATACAGTATGTCTTAAAATTAAAATCTGCTGCTGGGAGACGTAATCTAATATTTCCTTCAGATAAAGGCCAACACTAGTGAAGACATTTCTTGAGCAACTTTACTGTTCCAAGGAGCTATTAAAGGATGGAAAATAAGTTACATATGCAGAGGCCAAGAGTTCATCTTCCATTGTGGGGCACCAAAAGGGATCCTTTTGCTTTCCCAAGTCTAAGTTGGTCAAGGAGGAATCAAAGTTGGACTATATCAGCCAGATCAGATCTTAAGATGGAGCTGTATTGTCCTAGAAAGTGCTGCTGAAGAGACTCAGCAAAAGGCAGAGGCACTAACAAGACACAGACTAATAGTCACTTTGGCTTTTCTGTCCTTCCCTGAGGGAGGGAAGAGTTTGTGACAGCAGGAGAAGTGGTCTCAAGCAGCAGCTGAAGCTCCAGGAAGCCTTCCAACCCCACCATGTCCCCAGGCCTCCATACCCATACATTTTATTAGTGTGTCTGCCTGGTTGGAGGGGTGGAGCACACCCTCTTTGTCACACCAAGGACCAGCCCTTATTCAGTGCAATGACTTGCCACGTAGTGTTAAAGGCTTTGCAATGGGACACAGGAATAGAGCTCATGTAAAATCACTGTTACAGGTTTCTGCTGCTTAATTCAGGGAGACAACAAGGGAATGGTGGAAAGCTGTGAGGCTGGTTTGTGTCTTCGAGGCATTTTAGGGCTCCAGCAGTGATGCCCAATTAACACAAACAGCCAGTGCCAAGCACGCTCCAAAGCACAAGGTGCAGATTACAGAGTAGACATCAGCTTACCACCTCCATGCAGTGTGTTTTCCAAAGGCTCTGCTGCATCCCACCAAGTAGAGTGGTTTTCTTAACCTACTGCTGTAGGCTACAGGTTAAGAATCAATACAACAGAAAAGAGGAAAAATGAGGACAGCACAAAGAAAATAAATCTGCAATTGCTCTCAAGGAAACTGCTGGCACACTCACCAAGCACAGCACCAAGACTGCCAGAGTTCAGTGAGTGTTTGGACAACGCACTCCGGCATATGGAGTGATTCTTGGGGTGGTCCTGTGCAGGGCCAGTTGGACTTTATTGACCCCTGTGAGTTCCTTCCAGCTCAGGATATTCTCTGATTCATCAGCCAAGAATTAAATGGCAATGGCTCTTTAGCTTGGGTTTTGCTGGCCCTGAGTATCTGCTACACAAGCATCAGGTGAGCTGTTAGGTGATAGGAAGCAGAAAGGGTTAAGAGGCCACTTCAAGGCAGGAAGGTTTGGCATTTCAATAGGGTACTTCTAATTAAGGACCACAGTCTGGGGACAAAGGAGGCACAGCCAGCCTAAGACCCAGCACAGCAGACAAGCTCACATCAAACTTGTGTTTTACAGGGACCACTGGTCTTACCCAGGATCCTGGGAACATGCAGAGCAAAAGGCTCAAAGAAAGCTGAGAAAATGAGCAAGGAAAGTAAGTGTGCTAGAGATGCAGACCTTTTAATTACAGGCACAGAGAGAGACCTGGCTGGCTTAAAGACAGAGGAAAATGAACTTAAGTTCATTTAAGTTCCTGGGAAGCAACCCTTAAAAACAAGGGGGTTCAGGAGGGATGGATGTGCTTCAAGCAGGAAGTTTTGAGAGCACAGGAAGAGGCTGTACCGGTGTGCCGAAAGGCAAGCCGGCGGGGAAGACAACCAGCTTGGTTAAACAAGGGGATTCTGAAGGAAATCAGGGATAAAAAGAGAGTTTACCAGCTATGGAAGAAAGGGCTGACTACTTATGAAGAATTCAGGAAGACAGCTAGATTATGCAGACAGAAAATCAGGGATGCAAAAGCGCAATTTGAAGTTAAATTGGCCACTTCTGTTAAGGATAACAAAAAGTGTTTCTATAAATACATTAATAACAGAAGGAGGGGCAAAGAAAACCTCCATTCTTTGATGGACTTGGAGGGAAACATAGTTAATAGAGATGAGGAGAAGGCTGAGGTACTTAACACCTACTTTGCCTCAGTTTTTACAAGTAAGACAGATGGCCCTCAAAGCAACTGGCCTCTGGAGCTGGTAGACAGAGATAGAAAGCCAAATAGCCCCCTTGTATTCCGGGAGGAAATAGTTGGTGACTTACTGAATCATCTGGATCCTCACAAGTCTATGGGACCAGATGGAATCCATCCTAGAGTGATGAGGGAGCTGGCAGAAGAGCTTGCCAAGCCGCTCTCCATCATCTTCCAACAGTCCTGGCTCACGGGGGAGGTCCCAGATGATTGGAAGTTGGCAAATATCACCCCAATCCATAAAAAAGGATGCAAGGCTGACCCTAGTAACTACAGGCCTGTCAGCCTGACCTCGGTGCCTGGCAGAGTTATGGAGCAGATCATCCTGTGTGCAATCACACAGCAGCTACAGGATGGACAAGGGATCA
>NW_020955394.1:0-8895 GCF_003031625.1 Empidonax traillii | reverse complement strand
TCACAAACCTCTGTCTTAGTTTTGCAGCAGCTGGGAAACGCCTCTCTCTAGGCAGCAGCTCTGGTTCATTATGACAGCCTTGTGCCACCAGCTCCACATTCAGACAGAAAATAGCTTTTTCAGCCTTAAGCTCACAGCACCCAAGAGGCCTCTGACTTTGTGCTGGCCAACCCCTACCTGATGTGTTAATGGGGACAGTACAAGGAACCCAGAGGGTCAGAAAGAAAAGGTTCAGAGAGGTTCTGAGCTCCAAAAACACACTGGGCTTCTAGAGCCTTCTTCATACTACACAGATGGGAAAAAACCTAGACCTAAGCATAGGCTACCAGGATTGCAGCAGCACTCTTTGCACCAACATACATTAGTCTATGCTGCCTTCTTGCTCTGTCCTTAGAGGCTTTTCAACCCAACCACCACCTAAAGAAAGACTGCAAGAAAGTGGGAAAAAATCCACTCTCCTAGACTGTATAAAAGCTGCGGGCAAAGAAAAGGAGAACCTGAGCTTCCTTCTTGCAGGAGGTGCTGAATGAACAGCAAGCTGTGCCCAGAGCAAGACCACTGAGGGCACCAGCTGCTTGGCAGATTTGGACACTGAGACATGTATTGCCACCCCCCTTCTGGTGGCAGTTTGTGTCCCAGACCCTGGTGGAAGCCACCCCCAGTGGCACAGGTGCTGCCTCACAGCAGCACAGGGATGCACACAGTGCTCCAGAAGAGAACAAGCTGCCTCAGACAAACAAGAGAACTTGAATTCCTGCCCAGCAAACCATCCCCTTGAAAAGGAACTTCCAGATCAGCGTTTGTTAATTCTGGAGCGTGATTTTTGTTTCCAAGAAACTTTCTCAGCTGAAACAATGAAAAAAATTGCTGGTTTGGCAAAGTTTCTGATTGAGAATTCAAGTGACAGCACGAGTGTTTTGCTGATAACAAAATCATATACATTTTTGTTTTTTAGCCACAGCTATTTGCTGCAGAATATTTATGGGATGTGAAAAAAAACTTACACACTCAGCACCACTCAAACTTCTTTCCCCAGCCAGGTCTTTACCCAATCAGAAGTTTTGTCTGGACAGAGTACAGATGTTAGTACAGATGTTACCTCCCAGCAGTCCAAACAGACACCTCAGCGGCACATACGGGCCAGCTCATCCTTCCGTGTAGGACCAGGACTGCCAAGAGCCATTAGAAGCAGCAGCTAGGAGCTGCACAAGACTCATCCATGTCCTTGAATTCCTGTTAACTGGGATGCAACAGCCCCTGCTGCTTCGAAGCCCCCAGACTCCCTCCTGTTCCTCATAGAGCCTCAACCCAGCCACACCAGCAACCAGCCAAAGCCCTCCAGCCACACCATTACTTTGTGCAGCATCCAACCAAGCCTTCACCAAGCAGATCTCACCTGGGAAACCACAGAGGTACACACAGTTGTCCTGCTCCTATGCACAAAGCACATAAAAGCACACTCCAACAGCTCTGTTTCCCTCCTATATTTTAATTTGAACCAAATCAACACGAGTACACATAGATGCTCTCATATAAGCTGTTTCTAGGCAGCCTGGCTTATGAATGTGGTTTTTTATGACTTCAAATATTTTTTTTCTTTTCTTTTTAAACACCTCTTGCAGTGAAGACTAGAATCGTAAGGCAGTTTCCAGCTCTGGCTCTTGCCTCGCTCAGTTTGCCTAATAGATCTTCAGGCAACGCTGCAGATTACTTGATTGTTGTAGATCTCACACTGCCACCTCTGAAAAACGGTGTTGACAGACACTGGTGACTGCAGGTCAGAGCAAGCAGCTGGCAAATGGCTACTAGTGCTGCTGTGGGGGAAGCAAGACTATCAAGCCTGGAGCATTTATCAGACTGTAGGAGAGCTGACTTGCCTGCTAAACAGGGTGGGTTGGGTTTTTTTCCTCCATTCAGATGAGGAGGAAGCTGGAATCTCATATGGCTATTTTTGCTGGAAAGGAACAGCTTTCCAGTCTAGCAATAGCAGCCCTGCCCGAATTACCACTGCCCTGACAGCCAGGATATATTGCCTTACTACCTTTTCTAAGAGCAAAATTCATGGATTTGCAAGCCACAACGCCTACCATTAATCATCTGTGCTCACAGATCACTTTTGTGCATCCCCAAAAGAGCCCTTTGATATGAAAAAGCTGTATTAGCCCCCCAGGTGATGGCTGTGACGTGGGGGGTCAAAGGCACAAATCAAGACCACGGGTTTTCATTTTGACAAAAGACCATGGCAGGAGTGGGGGACACTGCAAAGAGTCTCGAAACCATCCTTGATACCCATTTTCCTTAAGGACAGGCACATGCTGGAGATGTTGAAGTCCTTGACTCAGCTGAGAATTGCAGTCCATGTACATCAGGTCGGGACACCTTGCTGAACTGTTCAGGTCCACGTTTCCCAGGTGAAAGCGTCCCAGGTACGTGCAGGCAGGGCACCCCCTGGAAGTTGTGATGTATCTGCCATCATTACTGAACACAGCTGGTTTCCTTCATTTCTCAGCTGAGCTCATCAATCCATGGAGAGGCTATTACTGTTATTGATGTGCCTCAGACCTCAGGAGGCCTCAGACTTCCAACCCCAAGAGCTTTAAAATCATGAATTAAGCCCTAAGAGTCATTATTAAAAAAGCTGCAACCATTGCATTATTTTCGTCTGCCGTCTGTTTAAATGCTTTAGGCTATACTTAGCTCAAGGTTTCTCTCCACAAGAGCTAGAAATTTACTTGATCTTAATGAAAAAAAGTCCAATAGTCCTGGAGTTATGCAGTGATTTGAACTGAAGTTTTCATTATTGTGATACTTGCAGTTTAGGCAAAATGCTCCAGCGCTTCTAACTTGTCCTTGAGGACAAGCTCAAGGTGGGGAAGGATGAAAATCCAGAGTCTGAAAGAGCTCATATAACATCATGTGTTCCCACACCCCTTTGGAAGACAGAAGTGACACTGTGACATTAAGACAGTGATTTCCTCAGGTACTTACCTGCACTCCTCATAATTTATTTTAAACCACTAGATCAAGACTAACTTGGTTTGCCTTAACTTTTTCACTTGGATTAATTTTCAAGCCATCACAGGTGAATTGGAAAGTAAACCAGATTCAGTTTCCATCCACTCTGATGGATCCTACCCATTCCTCACAGACTTCATTCACCTGCTTTCACCAAGAGCAACACTGATGGCAGAGAATATAGGAATAAGAACATCTACCCTCAAAAATAATTTTTTTTAATTTTGATTTTCCTCTTTACTGAATTCCCATTTCCCCAAGTCCTAAAGAGGAGCAAAGCTCAATTAGAGCTGATTAAAAGATGTTAAAGTATCAGAAGTCCATAGACCCCAGCCAGAAATAGCCTCTTCAGATTTTAATTGCTTCAGGTCATGCAGTAGAAAGTTTGTGGTTACAAATTAGAACCCAGTGCTCCTTGAAATCAGTGAAAAAGTAGCACTGAGTTCAGACTCAGCCTTGCAAAGGAAGAGAAACCTTCTCTTTCTTTAAAAAGAGCTTTAATTTTTATATTCAGTAGGAATTCATGAAAAAAAATAACCAGTATATTTTTCAAGCTGGATAGTGCTTTGGTTTATTTTCTGCTTTATAAAATAATCCTCTTGGAAACATCTCTGTGCATACATTCGGTAACTCTATTCCAACAGAACAGGAAGCTCTACCCAATACCATAGATAGCTTTAACAAATATTGAAAGGATTGCTCTACAAATACCACAGCTCTGCATAGCATTGGAATCAAGAGCCTTGCTGGAAGGGGGATGCATCCTCCCCACACACGAGGCTCCCCCCTCTCCTCCCACACACCCTCGCTGTGCAATAGTCCCCTCTAAGTGGGTATCAGCTTAGTCAACAGCAATGTAAAGCAGATTTATAGCAAGACAGCCACCAAAGAAAACAGTGAGGAAACACACATTCCCATTGCTGGTAAAGTAATTGCTCCATTAAGGAATGAGACCGTTCCCTGAAGTCAGAGGAAAGAGTTTTTATTTGTAAATGAGTGTCCACAATCTCTGCCTTGTGCTGTGCCCTGAGCAGCTCCACGTCAGACAGATTGACTCCCTGGAAGTTGTGAACAGACTCAGACATATGTGGGTCCTCACAGCCTTGACAAGGACCAGGCCGTTTGCACAACCCCCATTGCATTTTTGGGTGGCTATATGCCAGTAGGAAAAACTAAAGGAGTGAATTTCTCTTAAGACCCTGAATAAACCCCAGTTAAAGTAATTTTCTGATTCAAAACACACCCCTCCTGCCTGAATCAATTAGTATTTCCTGCTGCTGATTCCAAGGTCTCCTTTCTGGGGAGCACCAAAAGCTCTAAAGGAGCTGAATCACTCACAAGGGCAATAACAAGTCCTTTAATATGTAATTTTTAAACCACCTACCACACTCAGCTATTCATGTCTTTGATACTCATCTGCTGCTTTACTGAGGCCCTTTGTTAAGTCACAACATGATAGACCTGAAGCTCTCTAGGGTGAGCCAATTTTCACAGAATATGGCTTTAACAAATTCTATGTAGCCAACTGGAAAATTAAGAACTGTTCTTTTTTTCCTCTGGAATTTATTAAGGTTGAAGTGGTCTTTGTAAGTGTTTTCTCAACATGTCAGTGCTACCTAATCAATTGAAGATGAATTAAGGGTTTGATCAGACTTTCTTTCACAGGAATTGACCTGATGATTAGAGACAATACCTTGAGTGTTGCTTCATCCAGTGCAAGAAAAAAAAAATTAAAAATTAATCAACTGAACCTTGCTACAAGTGGCCAATTTTGGGTACTTGTGTCTACCTGACCTATGAAGCACCACTCAGTACTACTGTTGCCTGTACAACACTCTTGCTTTGCACTTGACTTTGCAGGAGAATAGCCATAATTATTGATTAAATAGCTTAAAATTGGGACAATGAAGTGCAAAGGGGCAGATTGGACCATGCAAATCCAAGCAGCACCACGCAACACCCTGAGGTCACAACAATGACCTCCTCTAAAGCCTTCCTGAGAGAAGAGACAGAAACACCTGATTTTTCTTGTCAAAAAGACAACAGCACAGTCTCCAAGCAGTCAAGGGTGGTTAACAGAGGTAAAACATAGATCTACATTAAAATATAGAATCAGTAAGGTTAGAAAAGACCTCTAAGATCAAGTCCAATCATTAACCCAGCACCACCATGTTCACCAATAAACCACATCCCCAAGTGCCACATGCCTTTGGAATTCTTCCAGGAGTGGTGATTCCACCACTTCCCCTGGGCAGCCTGTTCTAATGCCTGACCACCCTTTCAGGGAAGAAATTTTTCATAATGTCTATTCTAAACCTCCCCTAGTGCAACTTGAGGCCATTTCTTCTCATCCTTCAGACATTCAAATTCCCACATCAGGTAACCAGCCATTTCCTAAATCAGGTAAAGAAAAGGAAACCCACACCAGCCTTCCCTCTGGCCACCTGCATAGTCTGTAGAAATACCCCCACAAGGAGAGAAAAAAACATCACCATGGAGGCATCTTCCCAGCATCCACAGTGTAGTCCTTCCATCTCTTAACACACAGAGCAGCCAGAGACAAACCTTAACACAGCTGCTCTGACTTGCTGTGAAGGAGTCAGAACTGCAGGGCAATATTGACAGATTTGGCCTGTTCTCCTCCTCCATCCTGAGATGCTTCTCAGACACACAGTCTGAGATGTCTGCCATAGATCCCAAAATTTAACATTTCAGCTAAATTGTTGAAAGAGGAACAGAAAAAAAATATAACCCGCAGGAAAAAACAGTTTCTATTTCAGTGTAATGCATGCCCCTGGGAAGTCAACCTTTGTGTATTTGTTGATAGAACAAGCTGGGGATGTGACTGGGCCACAGGAGCGGCTAATGAGTTTCTGCAATTATTTCAGAAGGTCTGCTCAGGAGAAGCTGGAGATTAGTGTCATTGCTCAGGCATTCCAGTTCAGGAAAGATCTCATTCAGACTGTAACAGGTACAGAGAACCATAGATGTTTAGTTAATCTCACAAAAGGAGGTTAAAAATAACTCATTTCAGTTTGCAAATGAAAGTCTAGTGGTACAATTTCAGTCTTTGAATAGATCAGGGCGATTACCAGCATCAGACTCTGCCTACTTTTACACTGAGATCCCCCAGAGTTCCAGTGACCCCTGCCTCCACCAACAACATGCAGGACAAAAAGCAGATAGGGAAAAAAAAAATTTTGCATTTAGTTTCCAGCACAAACTCATTGGCTAGTTAAATGTCTAAGTGTTACATAAGGGCAAGTCTGGAAAAGCTTTCCCGTAGGAGAAGAGGGATAAATAGGCACCCCTTATTGAAAGGATCCTACCTGCTCACAAATCCCTGAACAGGACTGGGATCCTTCCTTGAGACAAGAAACTCAGTTAAACTTTCAGATACTTCCCTTTTTCCCTGACTCCACACAACAATTTGTGTGGATAACCACAGCCTCCGTAGCATCTGCAAAAGCTCTTCCTATTTTTCAGTCTCCCCATCACTGAATATTTCTGTGAAGCAATTGCAATTTTTTTCAGAAGAGGGAGGGAGAAAGCAAGCAAGTTTAACATACCGAGAAATTAAAAATTAAAAATTTAGGGCCAGGATAAAACTAATTGAATCTTATGTTAAATTATACAACTGCAGAAATGCCAGTGCAATTTTATCATTCATACTTAGTCTAATAAAACCCTCAGGCCTTTAATTTATCTCCATTCCAGCTCCATCCTACATCACAAAAGGGTTTTGCCACAGAGCAGAGGTCAGGCTGCAGAGCACCACAAGCTGTAAATACAGCAACTGGCTTCAGCTGCTTCCCCTGTGGGAATGACATCAGGATGCTCTTTCCTAAGGATAAATCAGAGATAAGCACAGCACCTGAGAGCTTATTTGCTCTCATGTTCTGTACAACTGCTTTGCTCTCAGAAGTGGGCATAAGCTTATGCAAAGCAAGGGTGGGTAAGTCTCAGCTGGGCTGGGCATCCTGCACAGTGTCCCCACCGCACAGGGATAATTCAGAGCTTCTGCAGCTGCTGCCCATCAAGAGGACAGGAGAACTGTTTTCCTTTTTCCAATGCCATGGTCCATTCCCTCACTCTGCTAGGTATTTAAGGCATCCTCAGGATTCAGCCAGCTTCCTCAGACCAGTCCCAAATCCATTGTAAAAGGGCAGGGCTGTGTACCAAGCAGTGGGCGCATCTGACCCTTGGAGACAGAAGAGCTATAATGCTGGAACTTGAATAACCTGCAAGACCTGATGTACTTTAGTCCCCAGACCTGTAGAGATAAGTGACGTATTTTGTGCATCTTCTGGACTAGAGATTTATTGCACAGTTACCTGAGCTCAATGTGCCACCTGTTCCCCATTAGCCCCATGCCCTTGAAGCCCTGTTTTGATTTGATTGTCTCAAGATAGGAACTCAACATATTCTGAAAGATCCACGTGGCTCCACCGGCCTGAGATCTATGCAGATTTTGATTTCACACACGAAGTTGCTCAGGGAAACCTTCCTACTCCATGTCTATTTCCAGCAGGATTCCCAGGACTTCGCACTTGAAGGAGTACTGAACCCTGCCAGTCACTCAGCCCACTCAAGCTCAGTCTGTGCACCAGTCACCCCAAAATGGGCAGAGTGTAATTTCCACAGTGCCTTTTAAGAAAACTGTGACTTTAAAAAGCCAACAAGAAAATGAACAGCTGACTAAACTGTTGCATGGTTTTGAGGAATTATTAACTTCCCTTATTGGTACAAGCTATGCATTTGTAAGCAGCTCAGTGCCTCACCAGACTCCTGCCAGACTGAATCATTTTAGTTGGAACATGAGACACTGCAAAGTTCAAGGTTGCCACAACTGCAATCAGGCTTTATGTCTGGAAATAACTATAGACAAGTAAGCAAAGTATCTCCCAGCCTCAGGACACTGTTAGATGGAATTGAGTCCCCAGAGCCGAGCACGTGCAATTCACTGGAGGTGATGATGGGGCTGTGTGAGCTCCCCGGTTACCCCATCCCAAAAATGGCACAGGAGCACAGGTCTTTAGCACACATGGGGTGGAGGGGCTCATCAGGTACCAAAGGGTACCCTAGAGACATCAGTATTTCTTTACTGCAAAGATGCCCTTCAGGTAGTTCTTACAAGTTTTAACCTACCCCAGGATGAAAAGGACCATCAGAGCATCTCTCCCAGACTGAGAAAGGCAGCGTGACTGTGCTGTCCTGCTGCCTCCACAGGGACATCTCGGACAGCAACGTGTAGAGCTGCACTAAGTAGGTACATATGGTCAGGGACCACCTTCAAAACACGACAGTTTTAATTATTCTTGCTCCTGTGCCAGACATATGGCATTTTACCTTCACTTTAAATGCCATCAGCTTCTATTCCCATACTGTTTCTTTTCAAAACTTGTTCTTTCTCCCCACTTTAATATTTTAAGCTGGAACTGAACTAGATTTTTTCAAAGGAAAAGTTTATAGCCAAACAAATATGTCCATGTCATAAGATGAATGATTGTGCAGTTAAAGCACAATCAGGATGTTTTCAGGATTAATCTTACCTAAATATTTCATTTCTTCATTTTGAATTATGAACATCTTTTTACATAAGTACTGATAGAGTTTATAGATCATTCCTGAAAGGAAAGTTTGATTAAAAAACTAGAAAACCACTTGAGGAAGAGGACTTCAGTCTTATCTAAAGGACAGTTTTTGCTACTGCCCATGGTAAGATGATAGATAGGTCATTTGGTTTTGATAGTGTTTTTATTTTGGCAAAAAGGACTATCATAAGTCTTGTGCTACTTTTGCCATTGTTGGATTAATATAATGAAACACTTACTTGAGTATAAAACCATTAGACACTGTCAGGGACTATCTGGGACTGAG
>NW_020955393.1:905946-922619 GCF_003031625.1 Empidonax traillii | reverse complement strand
TTTCTTCTTCATGAAAGGAGGTAGGGGAATCAGAAATGAAGTAGTGAAGTTGAGCATGGGAAGAAGGGAAGGTGGGGGAAGTTTTTAGTTTCTATCTCTGTTTCTCACTATCTATTTTAATTGGCAACAAATCAAATTACCTTTTTGCCAGGTTGAGTCTGTTTTGCCCATGATGATAGTTCGTAAGAGTTTACCCTGTTTTTATCCGAGTTCTTTCTCATTTTATTTTCTCTCTCTGTCCTGTTGAAGGCTGGGAGTGAGTGAGCAGCTGGGTGTGCATCTGGCAGCTGCCAAGATCAACCAACTACAGCATTAAAACAACGGATTTTTTTTTATTCCAAATTTTCCTTTAATGTTTTTTAAAAATCATTAAAATATAAATAGGCAAATATACCAGCTCTGATTGTTTGTGAGGATGGTAGGAATTGTTGAGTTTCTCAGTCTGCTAACAGAATAAGTAAAAACTGAGAGATAACTGAAGTTAAAATGTAGATTTTTTCTTTTCGATGATTTTAATTTCTTTAATACTCAATACCCACTTTTCCCCAGAAAAGCTATTTCTATGATGCTACCTGAATGTAATAAAACATTAGAGTAGAATTATTTGTTCTGTTTAACAGCATTATTACACTTTGCAATGAGTGAACTCACAGTATCATCAGAGTATCTCAAAGGCAAGACAGAAAAAAATCCCTCTCTGCTGTTTTTACAAGACAAAATTCTTAGTAAAACCAGAGAAAGAAATCCAGGCTCAGTTTGGGAGGAGTAATCCCTTGACTCAGCAATGAGCACCATCTTGCAGTGTTACAGAGGAAAGTGGAAGAAAATAAGAGACAGAGCAGTACTGTTTAAGACACCCCAATCTGAAGGCATGAATGCTTGATTTCTGCTCACACCACTCCACTATGCCATGGAAAGGCAGGCCTGGCTGACTGGAAAAGGAGATTTTCAAGAAAGTTATGGAATTCTGCTGTGGTGCTTAGAGCTGCCAAGTTTACATGAGCAAGGCAAGACAGAAAGTTGACCAAGGCAACTGGCAAGGATACCAGTATGGTTGTTTCCTGAGTAGATGTCACTGTAAGATTCTCACCAGATTCAAGCACCAAAGAAAACTGCTGCCATTGGTAGAAACACAGAAGGGGAAGGCTTGGCTGCCTTTCTATTAATGAAAGTTTCTTGCTCTTGTTTCATGATAAAGTTTTATACTTTCAGACATGAAGATATTCTAGAAAGACAGAGGAGTGCCAAGGAAGAAATGAGTGAGTGATTTGAAGAAAATATGAAAGACATGAAGCAGGAATCCTAGTAGGAAAAAACAGGAAACTAAATTTTATGTTATCTGGGCACATATACATACTGCAAAAAAGTTGACTTTGCTCCCATTAATGCTGAGATTATTGCATAAATGTAGTGGGCTGCATGTATGGAAGTACAATTAAATTTTTAGTGAAATGAAAAGAATTTTAGATTATTTCCTTCTTCCTGCCTGTACTAAGTTGTGCATATTTACATTTGTAATTAAATATTTTCATTAATCCACTGTGTTCTGCATGCTGCAATCTAAATTCCTACAGGTAGCAGCAGCACAGAAATTCTGAGATCAATATAGTCCCCTATAGTGCATGCTACATCTGGGTCACACTGGGGTATAAGTAGTTTTCTAGAATACTTAACAGTGGGAGATTACTTTCTTGAATGGTAATTACAAATATACCAGTAAAGATACTGGTAAACCTAAATTACTGGTGAAGTGGTTTTATATTTTCCACCAAAAAATTGTAATTTGAAAGAGAATCTGTGAATAGGACAGTCTGCTGAATAAGGCTGAAGAAAATGGAAAAGGATCATGTCTTCACAATATGTTATGTTGTCATAAAAATTATATTAGTAATGTGCCTGACAGATCGATGTTTTACAGATGAATGCTATTTTTAACTAGAGCAGGCTAAATAGATGTCCCATGAAATCTATCTTTTCCTTTTGAAGGTTCCTATGTGTTTTTTTCTTTTTTGAAAACCCTATAATTCTTACTAGCAGTACTAAAATGCTTTATTTCTACACCTTCAGAGGCAACAATTTTTAAACTGTTGCCTTTTGCATATTTCAAAGAGTTGAAGTCCCCAAAGCAGAAAGAAATTGAGAATAAAATCTGACAATAGGCTATGATCTTTATAAATGCCAACATTGCAATTCAAAGAAACAGGTATTTAAATGCTATTTCTGCAGTAATTCATGACATTATTTTATAGGAATTTAAAATGTGTGGTACTGAGGGGCAGAAAAGGCCTTGACACTGCACAGGAACAAAGAAAATATCCTTGTGATATAATAGAATCATAAAATATGCTGAATTGGAAGGGACTCATCAGGATCATTGAGGCCAACTCCTGGCTCTGCACAGGACATCCCAAAAATCCTACCATGTGCCTGAAAAAAATTGTCAAAATACTTCTTGCAGTCAGGTAGATTTAGTCCTGTGACCTCTTCCATGGGGAGCCTGTTCCAGTGCTTTTCCTGATATCTAACCGAAACTACCCCAAGACTCAGCTTCATGCTGTTTCCTCAAGTCCTGTCTCCCTGTTGGAGGCACAAATCCAAAACATAGCCCCATAATAGCTACTGTGAACAAAATTAACTCTATCACAGTCAAAATCAACACAATTTCTTTATCAGTCATTCAGATCTGGCAACTTTATACAGCTTAGGCTATGTAAAAGGATCTATAAATTATCCGTCTGCAAACAATCAGCTAAAAGTATGGGGTCCCAGGAGCATCTCTGCCAGCCCAAATCAAGCTCAGCCCAGCTCACCTCAACCTTGGTCTTTGCCAGCTTCCTTCCTTTTCCTCTGTGAGCCTCTACCATGAGCAGCTCAGAGTTGGTACTCCACCACAAGAGATTGAAGCTTGCCCTGACTTTGCTCTTCCATCTCACTGCCACGATTTTTATAATTACCTTTCAAATACAGAAATTTTCTCAGAGTGATTTGTGTGTGTGTGTGTGTATGTGCTTATTTTTGATTTGGTTTAGGTTTTATGGCAGTTTTATGGTATATTAAATTCTTCTGAATCAGAAGGTTCAATATGTATACTTCCACCCACTTTCCCAAGACTCACTTCTGCTTTGTGAGTGTTGTATGCGATTTTGTTTTTTTTTTTTTTCTTACAACCTTAAGACATTGCTGTAAAAGAAGGAGAGTAAGATCTGAATGTGAGATTCTGTTGTTTTTTCGTGTTAACTTATGATAAAGATGATTACAGTTGTGGGTTCTTTCAAGCAATCTTGAATGATGCATTTATGAGTAATACAAGTGTGTGTTAGAAAAAAATGACATTGATTTTACTGCAAAGCTATTGGTTTCACTGGCATGCGCTAATTCCTTTCCTACAAAGTTAACTAGATAGTATTTTCTATTTAACCAATTGATAACATTTCTGTGTTGTAAAGAATACAGTGCAAATAAGTGTCATGCAAAACAAAACATACTATGTAATATCACACAGAAATACAGTTTTAATGTCTCATTTCACTGTGAAAATTATTAGGGAAAAATACACATTATTCATTCTACCAAAAAAAAATTTAAATTCTTTAAATGTTTAGTGTAGGAAACTGTTGTATGCAACACAACATGAACAAAAAGTTGTTAATAGAAAAATAGACAGTATTAGGAATAGCATCACCATATTCTGTTCTTGGGAAGAAACTGAGCCCAAAGTTCGGCATGTATAGCAGCAAATTGTTGTCATATAAACTTGTCCAATTTCTGAAAGTGAATTGCAATGCTGGTAGCTGTTATTTAGTACAGGAAGGCATCATTCTTTTTGTATCTGTTTGCGTATTAGGATTTTGTCTGTGAGTGTTTCTGTTTGTTGATTTCTTTGTTGCAGCTTTTTTCTTTGCTTCCCCTCACTGTCTCTGCACAACTAGCTGTAAGTGTTTGCTAACTGTGTTCTTGTCACTCCTTGGCAATTTGCAATACTTTTTTTTTTCCTTCTGTTTCTCATTTCTGTTCCTTTCTTCAGCTATTTCCTACCATAGATAAAAAACATTAACAGGGCTTTTAATTAGATAGAATTACTGTTAATGATGCAAAGCTTGTAGTTAATATTTACCATTCCCATAAGAAGGCCAAAGCACAATTAAGGAACAGCATGTTTTCCTTTTTCTAGTTTAACATTATTGTTCTTCCAAGTTATGACAGATGCTGAATACTAATGAAGTAACAGCCAGTCCAGTGAAAGGCATTGGAGAGTCACCAGTCTGAGCATCACACACTTGACTTACCTTTTCAGTTGTCAGATGAAACAGGCTGCTTATGAATATTTGGGCACCTGCAAGTATAATTTTTTTTTCAGCTCTCGACTATTTGTGGGTTTTTTGCTAGCACAATTTATATGCAAAAGGTGTATTGTATAACTTTCCAGTGGAACTTAGGCAGAAATTGAGCATAAATGGAGCATAAGTTATTCATGAATAGAAATTGTAAGATTGTTGACAAAAGTGGATCTATTCATTTTACAGTTGTTGTCATCCATATGGATGCATTTCAGTCTAAATACATTTATATTTTACTTTATTTCTTAAAATATTTTCATAAGAATGAGATGTCTGAACTTTTTGGTATTAACAGAGGCTTGGAACATAAGAAAATTCAGCTTAAATTAGAAATTTATTTCCTAAGTCTGTTAATTATTATATTCAGAATAAAGAAAGAAAGAAAGAAAGAAAGAAAGAAAGAAAGAAAGAAAGAAAGAAAGAAAGAAAGAAAGAAAGAAAGAAAGAAAGAAAGAAAGAAAGAAAGAAAGAAAAGCTTTCTTTGCCAGTTCTCATTACATGTTTCTAAGATGACACCTTATTTTTTTCATAAATGTACTTAAGAAATTTTTAATGGCAATGTAACAATTATGTTGAGACACTTAAAAAAATATGTTATCACAATATTTCATATGAGCAAGTTATTATGTCAGTGTATTACATTGTCTTATTAGAAAAACTAGGTGTTAGCCAGTGAGGACAGGAACACAAGAAGGTCCAAATCTGTTATCAGAGCTGGTAATCCACAAAGTTTGAAAGGGATGTTCCAGGTTTTGTTCTGAGCCACCTATAAATGTCTGTTGTTATTACTGTTATTATCACACATTATTAATATTTGTCTGTCTAGCTGCAGAGTTCAGTGCAGACCTCGTCAACTTTTACCTGATACCTTTACAGAATCAAGTGTATGTGCGAAACAAGCATTTTGACTCATACAACTCACTAACACATTCCAACATAATCACATGTTAATCTCCATCAAATCACTTCATATTGAGAAATAACTCTTTCTTGTTAGCATGTGACATTAAAGAGCCCTGGATCCTAGGCTAAATGTTGTAAGTTATGCACAACCAAAAATAGAACTGTGGTCAATATAAATTCAAATTATGTTCAGAATAGTTATGCTGGCTATATCACCTTCAATTTTCAGGAAGTGAGAGATTCTAAGAGTGAAGCATAAAAAAAATATAATATAGAAACAAGTAGAAGCACAAAAATTGTAGATCCATCTGTATATCCCACAGAATATTCTGAGTTGGAAGGGTCCCACAAAGATCATTGAGTCCAACTGTAAAGTGAATGGCCTGCACAGGCATCTTTTTCATACTCTGTTCTTTCAGGTATAGCTTCTGGTATGTTTGGACAAAAAGGCAAAAGAGATAATTTTATCTGAACTCATGGGATGGGAGCAACAACGAAACATTTTCCCTGCATCTGAGAAAAACCCTTCATTTCATCTGAAATAAATATGCATCAAATTTCTGACATCCTTGAAAAAGGAAGGAAGGTTTTTTTTCATTTTCTCTTTCAATTGTATATCCCCCATTTTGACATATTTAGAAACAGGACAAAACCTAGTAGTAAATGGAAAAGTGTGGAAAAGTACGCACGTTTATTTAGTGTATCTGTGTAAAGACTGGATAGTGATTATACCTCCAAGTAATTTGCTGTAAGATGTAAGACATGACAGAGAGGGAACCAGCATACTCTGCTGTTTGAGGCTATGTGGTACTCATGGCATGAAGATGACTGTCAGAATCCCAACATCTAAAAGGAAGGCCAAGTCTTATAACATCTTGCCTAGCCACAGCCTTCAGCCAGATAAAGACAGAGATGTGTCCAACTTCTTCTTCAGAAACAGCCTCATATAAGGTTTAAATTGACGGACAGGAAGATGATTTATACACACAGGTAAGAAATTCACTTGTTCGTGCCAAATACAGAGGTTTGTGTTAGCATCTTGTTATGGTTACAGGGTAGGGGATGGAGCTAAAGTGATGAATATTCATACCATCATGACATCAGAAGGGGCCACTCCCCCAACTGGCAAGAGGAATTGGAAAGAGGGGTTTGCTGCAGGTCGGAGCTGTTCCACGAGTTCCGGTTGCTGCAGGTAACTGCTTTTCATCACTGGAACTGTAGCAAAGTTGGGAGTAGCTTCTTTGCTGCTGTTTCTTGCTTTCGGGACTGCAGCAAAGCTGGGAGTTGCTACTGCTTTGTTTCTTCTTGCCACCAGCACCACAACAACTTTAAGGACTGTGATAACTCCTTCCCTGCCAGTCAGCGTTTTCTGTAAGCATAACTCATCTCAGGCAAAATAGTTTTCCAGGTTTTGCTTTCCACCATCTTTCTATTGTGTTCTGGCTGCAGGGAGGGCATAGGACCACAAAAACTACTTTACCATATTGTTTCCTTTGTTCTCCTCAGCTGCATGGTTCAGTGCTAGGACCTGGCCACTGCCTGCCGAATGCTGCTCAGTATGGTACAGCAGCTTCAGGAGGAAATGAAAGGCAATAAAAAAAACAGACGCCATGGTAACTCAGGTTGAAGTTAAGCCAGAAGGGTAACCTAAGCCAGTAGAAGTTACCCCTGTCCAAAAGAGGAAATGCAAGATCAAATCAGTTCGCCTGGTGACAATGGGGAGGTGGGACCCTCACCGTTGTTGGACTGAGAGCCAGAAATAACCACCAAATCCCTGTTGTTCAATAATCTATGCAATCTGCCAAAAGACATCACCCAAGAACAGGTAAGCCCATATGGACCTGATTGATCTGAATCTGGGATCTTGTGGGCAAAGGTACACAGCTTGATGGTACTGAAGTAAAGTTTTTAGGATCCCTGTCCCAGGATGTGGCATTGATCAGGGGTTTGTAAGGAAATCTGAACCTCAGTCTCTGGATGTGACTTCTAAACACAAAGAGCAACATAAACTAATAAACCTATGAAATCCTTTTACAGGAGACCTGGATATCTATTAAACCCAACTGTTTGGCAGAATGTATGAGACTCATTACATGCACAGATTAGAATATTTGTAATCTCTTAATATAGGATCCAGAATTTATCATGAATCCTATTTCCTTGAATCAGAAGATACTGGATTTCAACATGAGAAACAAAGGCACTGCACAAAAACATCTAAGTTCTGACATCTAAAACTGTCAGTTTCTCTCTTGTCACTGGGCAGAGATACTTCTGAGAGTTGGTTCTAAGGTCTAGATATAAGATACCTACTTCCTTTCACTAATGCAAAAGAATTTAGAATAATGGTGCTCAAATTATTTGCACACTTATTTGAAATAAATGCACCCTTTCAGGTGGGGTAAATCTTCACTATAATTGAATTAGAACCAAAATTGCATAACCAAGACTAAGGTTTAAATATTCACTTCTTGCAGTGTACACTAGTGTATACTAGTTCAGACTAGTATTGACAACTTTACAGAAAACAATAAAAGCAATAATACTCAGATAACGTTTGAAATCTAGATACTTGTAAAGAAAATTGTACCTGTTTTTCTGGTTCTTATTTAAATTGATCCGCAATACATTGTGTTTAACTCAGAAGATGAAATACATTCAGCATAATAAACATTTAAACAAAATGCTGTCATTCAAAGAAAAAAAATAGTACAATAGGCAGGATGAACTGGCAAAACCAGCTTTTTACATGAACCATGAGAAAATGCATGGTTACTTTTAAAATGAATAGACTTTCATGCTTTGAGGTATGTACCTGAAATGAGAAAAAATTTCTGCATGGCGAGATTTTTCCATTACAGGTTTCCTTGTATTTTCTTCCAAGACATCCTTGGGCAGATAGATGAGCAACATGTCACATTTTGCACTACATCAACTATTACTCTGATATGATATTATTCTATGTAGGTGTGAATAAATACATCTTAGAGACTTTTCACTTTCGCAATGTGCACCATTGGGAAGAAAAAAAAAAAAAAGAGTGACTTCCTTTCCACAAAATACACAAGCTCCAAATACTGTTATGAATTCAGATAAGTATATAGAAAATAATACAAAAGTGCTTTGCTGAATAAATGCCTCAGGGCAAACTGCGGCTATTACTGTTGTTGCTACTCTAGTAATTGTTAAAGACCTTACAAAAAGAATTTGCAAGCTTCAGGACCAAAACCAGCTAAACCAATGTACTTATATATCAAGTTTTAGGCAAAGTGCTTGCCAAAATTTGAAAGCTCTAAGACAGGGAATTTAGGAATTGAGGTGGTGAGACCAACTATTAAATCCTTTGAAATGTGCTGTCTTGGGAGACGTCTTTGTGAGGACAAAGTGGAGGGAAATACTGAATAATAAGGATTTGTGCTGGGTAAATAGTGAACAGTTGGGCATGTATGCTACCATGATCCGCTGTGACACTGAGAGAAGAGATTGTGAATCCTGCAGGCTGTTAGGAACTCTTCATTTAAGTCATTATCTTTGCAGGGATTTTGCATAGCATCCAGAAGTTAATTTCTTTTTCCTTAGCAAATAGTTTTAAATTAACCACATAGCATATACCCTTGTGCGTAAATTATGTGTTTGGGCTTAGTTAATGCACTAAACGTATAAGTTTCTAGACCAAGCTGTTTTTGAGATAAGCAGAGGAAACAGAGGTAGAAAAGACAAACTCCTCTTACACAGACTTTGTGTGTCTAAGTACAAGTTAGGGCGGCAGGCAGGTATTAGAAGGGAAAATTCTGTGCCTTATCTATCATAGAAGATTAGACTGGATGAGCATAACCTCAAACTAAAACGAGGATCTTTCTGTTTGCTAGACCAGTGAATATTATCCTTCTAGCCAGACTTGAAACTTGTATCTGAACTGGGTACCAAACCTCAAGGTAATGTGTTAAATGTTATAAAGAATTCTGCATTCACAGGGAAAAAAAAAAAAAAGGAAGAAAATTTTCTTGCATTAAAACTACCTTAGTGACCTTTTTTCTATTGAACCAGCTTTTACCTAATCAAAACCAGGTAGTGGAGTACACAATGAAAAGATGTAAAAGACTACTCACTGGAAATAATAACTTAATTATAATATTATATAATATCGTCTTTGCCAGTGTCTGGGATGCCATTCAAATTAGTAATCTTTGGAGGTTTTTTTGGACGGGAAGATCACCTCAGATTGATGATGATGAGGTGGATGGAATTACTGAGGAAATTCATTTAGATTAGTTATCTAAGAATGAGATTTGGAGGGAAAAAAATAGTCCTCAGTGTGTAGTTAAAAATTGTACTAAGTGATTATAATAACAATAATTACATCATGTTACTCATTCACCCATATGACCAGTCTGTTAATGGGAATGTGATCTGCCCTTTTCTGATCTGTTGTTTTCTGGGTTGGTAGGACCTGAGGAACTGTACACAGCTCCTGGGATAAAGAGCATGTCTTGTTCACTCAGCAATGAACATTCTGGCCAATATATCAGTGTTGACAGTCTCTCAAGAATACATGTGTGGACCTTTATCTAAAGCATGGTTAGCTGAAAGTTATAGGTCGGAAAGCTTTAGGATATTTTACTTCAATTACACAGGTGTTCTGCCAGAGGTAAGGAATGGATCACATTCTCATAGAAAAGGAGTAATGAGGCATAAAAATAAACAATGTCCTGACGACACCTTGTCCTAAATAATCCATGTGCCTGGTTACAGAGGCTGAGATAGATGATAGCTGCTCTGCTGTATCCCTGGAGGAGGTTGTCAGTGAATGGTGTGGGTGAGGAGGTGATGTCAGTCATGTCCCACATGTGATGCTGAGAATGATGAGCTGAGATGGTGACCAAGCCATTCTATCCACGGGCACAGAGCAAACAACAGAAAGTAAGAAAAATAAGCCTAAAAGTATGCTTTTGAGAGGCAATGCCTTTCCACACAAAGTCAAATCTTCGCCAAAAGGGTTGTGAAGCATTAGAAGTGTTAAGAAAATTATCCAATCTAACTATTCATGAGACTCTTTGTCAGTCACACTCCCAGGGCCAGAGACTCTCACTGCTTGTGCCAAAGCCCTTTCACAGCTCTGGCGGGATGACAGTGCCCAGCTTGACTCCCACAGACCCCACGCACGCAGCCAGACCAGGTTACATTACAGGTTTGACCCCAGGTTTCCCATGACAGAGTCTCAGATATATTGTTCCATTAAGTCATTTATTCATGTCACAATAACATAGAAACAGCCCAAGCTGGTGCCTCCAAGGAGGATCTCCAGCCAAGAAACCCTGGGGCTTTTATACCATCATAGTCCATCTGCGCACAAGTCTTGCTCTTCCTCCCAAGTCTTCAGCTTCTGCCCTCCTCTCCATGTCCCTCCACCTCACTGGCATCACCGGTCTTCATCTCTGTTGTATCCAAACAGTTAGTGATTCCCAGCATCTGCTGTGTCTTTTGTTATCCCACAGGTTGGCAGCTCATAGCCTCTTGTCATGGGCATCCATCAAGAGCACAATCTAGCTCATTTCAATCTGCAGCTCAGTCTGCACCTTACAAGCTGAGCTACCTGGACCAGATGTATTCCTCAACAACAGGATGCTCAGGAAAGTGCTTGAGTCACCAATCCTTAGAGGTATTTAAAAGACCTGTAAATATGGTTCTCAGGGACATGGTTTAGTGGTGAACTTGACAGCATTGGGTTAATAATTAGACTTGATGATCGTACAGATCTTTTCCAACTTAAATGATTTCCTGATTCTATGGCGTGTCCAACACCTAGGTTCAGAATTCAAACCTACCTTTAAATCAGATTGCTTCTTTGTAAAGGATATTTTATACATAAGATGCTTTTAAGGTATGGGCATTTAATGTTTTTTTTTCAATTGATTCAGGTTTTATATTGACAATGGCTAATACATTAGGCCAGCTTAGCAGGTGAGTTTCCTCTGCTTTCAAGTTTCACATTATCACCAGGACATTAGTAGGTGTTGAAGGGTGATCAATCAATATTTCTACCTGGTAAACTGAATGATTATGTAAATGTTTTGCTATCACAGCCTAAAAACTGCATCTGAAAGTTTTCTTTGTTAACATTAGTTTGTTAACATTAGGGCAACTAAATAATGCAAGATAAAACATGGCTGCAAAAAAAACAGAGAAATAAATCCTTTCTGACATGACTTATTTTCTCTCCTCATTTATAATTTTAAGATATCTGTCAGCATTATTTTTGTATAAACAGCTGATTTTCACTTTATTTTTCATAATGTAGATGTTCAAAACCTGATCATTATCACTAATATTATTTCTGTATTATTATTATTTATTATTATTATAATTACAATTTAACTACCTAAAAACCATTTTGGTTTTGCAGTTTCAAAATAGCTTGTAGGCAATGTCCCTGTGCTACCAACACACTGACAACTTACATCTTCATGCCTTGCCTTGTGACATCTCTAACAGCAAAAATATACTAATTCTAGTTTCACTCATAAGATCAGCAATCAGGTACAGTCTCCAGGGGAAGGAGATCAGCTACTCAATTAGTCAAATACTGCAATCAGCACAAAGTTTAATTGTAGGAAAGGTGTTCTTTGGCTACCATCTTTAAGCCATCTTCAAGTCATCTTCTTAAAAGAGTGACAATTTTGTTCTGTTTTGCTGCTTATTTTATATAGTGTACATTTACAGGGAAATGTCCTTCTTTACCATCTTCACCTAATCCCACTCTCTGTCAAATGCTGTCACAAAACTTAACCTTTTGTTATGAGTAACAGTGAATCACTTCTTCAAAACTGAATTTTAGTTCTCAAATTCACAGTCTGGCTGAGGAGATATAGCTGTCACACCTCTATTATACATTCAGCCTCATAGCAGCTGAAATAAATAGCTTTGTAACTGATACTCCATTTTCATGTTAAGTTTGACAATTCACTCGTATATGAGAAAGTCTACAGGACATTTTACGCATTCACTCCGAATGTTTCCAGCAAATCAATGCACCATAAAATATCTAAAGTAGTTCTAAGCTTACTCTACTAGTCATTAACTTAATCAACTGCTGTTCAGACATGACACAGATAGTATATAACACCAAACCCGCTCACTTAGATTGTCGATATTTGGCCTTATTTTTGTATCTTAATAGGACACCAGTCTGATTACCAGTAGATTTATTTGTATTGGTTAGTAAATGAAGTTGTTTTCCCCTTAACAAGAGAGTCAGTGGAATCACAGCTGGCATTTCCATTATTTCATTTTCTAATTCCAAAAGCAACTGATGAAACCTTAATGAGGTGGATGCTTTCAAACTGTCATTAATCTCTGCCTAAAGTTCTTTAATAGGATTATTAGTCTCAGAAAACAACAACCCAACAGAACAACCCAAACCCTCCAAACCAACCAAATGAACACCCACTCCCTCAAGTAGACAATCAATTATCAATTTGTGTGCTTCCTTTATGAATTATATGAGGCACCCTTACTCTTTTCTAAACAAAATTTAAAGACCTGTAGGAAATATCCCTTTAACAGAATAACTAAATGGATCCAAAGTGAGTGGATATCAGTTGGGAGGAAAGTCTGTGTTTGCTTATGTTTTATGTAGCTGTTTTAAAGGGAATATCAGTCAGGAATGATACTGTAAAAGTGACGTTTCATGTATTTCTGCAGCAATATATGCAGTGACAATAAAATTTCCAAGATGTAAAACTTGAGCTGCTTTATAGAACTTGATGAAAGTCTGATGTTGGGCTGGGCAAGCCAGAGAGACAGATGAAGACTTCTATGCATTGTAATTTTACATATGAGCATATTCCCTTACTGCATTTCTTATGTTCTGATGAACAGTTCTAAATAATTTGCATAATATATGTTCTGTTGCTTTTGATGCAATGAAAATACACAGTAGACACTAGTTTTAAACTTGCATGTAATCAGCTTGCTACAGGGTTGAATTTATTTGTTTATTTATTTTATTTATTTATCATTTCTTTGAAAAAAATTACGTCAAAAGCTGATTGCTGCCAGCTATTGAATTTATAAAACATCACTTGTAGAAATGAACTTGAACAAGTGCTAAATTTTAAATCAAGATTGCGCATGTAAAATTTGTAAATATGAAAGTATAAGAGATGGTGGTATCCTTAAAAAAAATTATTTTTAAAAAATGCAAGAATTTTTTTTTCTTTGCATGCCCATATCCATTAAGAAAGTTTCATAATGGAGGTTTCTGTTGAGGATCTGATTCATGTGTTTACTTATATTTCTGAAAGGTGCACATTTTTCTGCATCAACTTTAAAAATTAATACAGTTGTACATAAGAAAAAATCAATGCTACATGTCAGCATAGATATATTTTGCCTGAGTTTACTGCGGAATGAAAGATATCCTGTACAAGTTTGTGCACTGTTTGAAATCTGAAATCTTTCAAATACTTTGTAATCCAAACTACAATACTGTATGCAATATTTATGCTGTGTTGAAATAGGTCTTAGTTCTTGTTTTTTGTTTTGTTTCGTTTTTTTTAGGCTAGCCAGCAAGTGACATTCTATTTAAAATCTGGGCCATATTGACTTTTAGTTCTATTTGAGTTGTGATTACATGTGGAAAACTCACAGTGTTTTCTAGTCAAAATTGCGTAGACATCATGTTCTTTATAAAATTAACAAGCTACATGATTTTTTGTTTTATCCACATAATAGCAAAACTGGATTTTGAATGTCAGTAACTGCATATGGTCATTTTTACAAGTATAGACTTTGGCTACAAATATGACTTTAATATGCAACAAATTTTTCCTTTCCTATGGTGGTTGTCTGGGAGAAGGTTGCAACCTTTTTTCTGTTGAAATCTGATATTTATTCCTAGAAGCATTATTTTTTCCATATCCTCATAACTGCAAGATTGTTTTCAATTTTCTTTCATAATTTTTTTATTTTCTTTCCTTTTTTTCTTACTCCCCTCCACTTTCCTGAAAGTGATTAAATTTCCATTCATGATCTTTCAACTGTTGTCTGAGATCTTTGGGATCTGCTACCTGGACAAACAAAACCAAACCACAAAACCTCAAGGAAAGAAATATAAAACCCCACCTTTTATCACTCTTCCCTACATGTATTATTTCCAGCTCTGACTCAAAGCCATGCACTAGCCCAAATTCAAGAAAATGCTATATAATTAAGCAAAATCAAAAATAAAATCACTAATATTAAGTCTTGTGCAATCGTCAGATCACTTTCCCCTTTAGAGTCATGAGGCGCACCCTGGGTTGGGCTCTGCAGGTGTTTCTGTACAGCTGGATGATGGATATCAGCAGCAGTCAGGTCCTATGTAATAGGCAGTTTTGCAATACCACACCACCAGCATCTAGACAAAGGCTTTGGTTTGTTCACCTAAGGCGACACAAATATTTGAATTTCTTAGTTTGTAACATTCCTCTTTCAACCTGACAGGAACTTGTATCTAGTAATAGGATTAGTATGTCAGTGCTGCGACACTTAACCTCTGCTTCTAGTGTACAAAGTGTGATGACATTTTGTTCGTTTGAATATGCAATAAATGCCACTGAGTCTTGACTGTCAGTCAAGGGAATTATGAATGTTTACGTAGTAAGCCATGAAAGAATTCTTTAAAAATTATTCTTTTAGATTTCCAGGTAAAAAAAATGTTTGATTTTAAACCCTCAAACATACAAATGTTTTTTGTATGTTTGTATACAATTTGTATACATAAAAGTTGTAATTTTTCCATCTCATGGACACACAAAATATCAGCTAGCTGGAGGGCATGAATTTGTTTAGAAGTGGTACTGGAATATTTACCAAAATCCCTGGTTAACAAGTGTGTTCTTGAATGGCTTTGGAGTTCTGTTAACATGTTGACTAAGGAAAGGGAGGAAAAATGGCAATCAGAGGGATCAAACCTTTAAGTCTGAAGTAAGACTGTGAGTATGCATTGGATCTAATCAGCAGAGTAAGCAAATATGGCCATTGGAGCTTGTGACTCATCAGGTCCGCAGGAAGGGATGCACTAGAAAGTGGCAGCTGCTTCAGTATGCCTGACCTCCATGTTTCCAGAGCAGAAGGTCTTTCTTAAGAGACGTGAAAAAACTAATATCTCATGGGACATAGAATACTGCCAAAGCTATATACAGGTGAAATAATGAAAAACTGAGAAAGCAAGAAAAACCCCAAACTTTTCTGAAGTTTCAGAAAGGTTTATTTTCACTCAAAAACCAAAACTCTTCCTTACAATACTTACAAACAGGACTATGAAACTGTTCTTGGGCGCTAAACTATTCCTCCCCTCTGGTAAAGCCCCTCTCTGTGTTTAATAAAATGAAACGTGGTCTTCCCTTCATTGGTTTTTAACAAATTCTTCATCTTTGCCTGAAGGTTTTCTGTGTCTGGCCTGCTGACCTGCCCCTCACCTCCTGACATAGCAAGTGGATTTAGCAACACCACTGAAGAATATTTTCAATCTGAAGTAATGCTCAGGCTACCGTGTGATCCAAATCCCACAGGGTACCATGCAATTCTTAGTTCCTCTTGGGTGAGCAGAACCTTCCGTCTTTCACTGTGAACAGCTCATTTAACACATTAGAAGGTATCATCTTGCCTTGTAAAGTTCAGGGGAAAAAAATCCCAAGAAAAAAATGAAAGCATTATTATAGCTCAAGGGTGTCTTACCCGTACAGAAGAGACCACTGGGCTATTCATCTTGATCAGAAAAAGTGATGGTTCCAGGAAAAGACACTGAGAACACTGTCTTCTCCCTGTAATAGTATGAAAACAAGACAGGTATGATCTTGCAGCTCAGTCCATAGCTCAGGAACAGAGAATGTTGTCCCTGGCTGTGTTACAGGCTTCCCCTGGGATCTTTTGCAGTCATTTCTGTCCAGACTGGTTACATGCTCAAATCTTTACCTGCGAAGGAACATCTGTGAATCTGTGCTGTAGATTGTAGATTCACATGTAAAATGTGAATGACAAAGTCTGTCTACTCTCTGCCACATTATAGTTTTCATCAGTATTAAAAGAAGAAGCTGCTGTTACTGAGATGATTCATGTAAATCTGTATGTTGTGTGTTTGCGTGGAAAGCTAACTCTGTGGGGGAGAGAGGAGAAAACAAACAACTAATGTATTTGCATCATCTGGGCAGGATATTTTATTCTTTTCTCATTTTTCAGTTTTGAAAGTGTGCATTCATTTAATTGTAATGTAATTGTAATGGAAATCTACTTTAACATTGCAAAGCCTAAGAATTTTGGGTTTATCACACTAACCTGAAGAATTTTGACTTTTCTTCTTTTTCTTTTCCTTTTCCATTTTTCTTTTTCTTCTTTTTCTTCTTTTCCTTTTTTTTTTTTTTTTTTTTTTTTTTTTTTTTTTTTTTTTTTTTT
>NW_020955393.1:898573-905072 GCF_003031625.1 Empidonax traillii | reverse complement strand
AAGAAGGATCCTTTCCAAGGTAGCCACTGCTTTGACGCTGCCTGGCCATAGGTCTGCTGGTGAGAGGTGAAGTCATTGTCTTTGCACCACCTGTTTTGATTGTGGGTAGTTTTTTCCCTGCACTTGCTAAACTAGAACTTTATCATGATCCATGAGCTTTTCTTGCTTTTACCCTTCCCATTCTGTCCCCCATTCTGCTGTCAGGAAAGTGAACAAGCAGCTGATGGGTGCTTAGTTTCTGGCTGTGGTCAAACCGTCACACTTGGTGTTTACTCTGCCGTTCAACTGCCTGACTCAAAGATGTTTCCGATTCTCACAAGGGTTTTCATTTTCAGGACTCATGGAGTTATCTTTATGTATATCACAAAAATCTGACAGGAACATATTTAACTGTTGGTGGGGTTTTTTTTGTTTGTTTGTTTGGTTGGTTTTTTTTTTTTTTTTGTAGCGTGATATAAATATTTTACAGGGGCTTAATTCAGGTCTAAATCATTGTAACATTGATTCCAATCTGGTGAATTAATTCTGCCCAGGACCATTTTTTTTTAATTATTATTGGAACATGAACATCAATTTTACATTAATGTTTTCCAGAAATAAGTAAATAATTAAATCAGTGCATGCAAATATGCTTCCCCTAAATCCTTCAACACTATGTACTATTTACTCTTTTGGAATGCATGTCTGAAGAAATGATGTTTAAAGTATGAATGAGTAAAAATATTGCTAAGCATTTTGTCATCATCATGGCTAGGCTTCACGAAAGAAGATTTGAGAAGGGCTCTACCCACGCTTGCTACAAGTGCGCTGATAAGCGTTTTGTAGATTTATGTTATTATTAGCATTCAGATCTAATCCTTAGAAATACATTCCTATTAGCATTCAGGCTTGATCAACTTGTTAATAAGACTATAGGAACCAAAAAAAAGTCCCGACAAGATAATACTCATCATATGATGTTTAAGTAACTTATTTGTTGGTTTAGCATACACAAGATGACTAAGAAGTAAAATCAACACAATAGGCCTATAATGTAATTGAAAATCTGTGTATAGGTCCCATTGTTGAAAGTATGCATTAATTTGAAAACCTAAATTAAGCTTGTAATGTGGAATAACAGATAAAACACAGTCAGTTTTCCTGAGATGAAATGTCTTGCATCTTCAGTACGAATTACTTAAGCCTGGATAGGATGTACACTACAGTTGTTCACGTCTTTCTGAAAGAAATCAACTTCCATCAAGCAAGGAGATATAAACTACTCGTAACAAAGCTCTCAAATTTTAATTGAGATTCTTAGAATTCCTTTCAGTGTAATTTCTGTGTATTTTCATTGATACTGTTTCTGCTAGTTTAGACTGTTAAAGTTCATTCAGCCACACCTGTGTGAACTGTTTCTTTAATGAAATATGGGGCTTTGAAAAAGTCATAAGGGAGTTATTAAAGTAGAATTAAAAGATAGATTTCACTCACTGTTTGCAAGTCAGAGGATTCATCTACCAGACTTTTCTTTTTCTCTCTCTACAGACTTTTGGCTTTTAATCCTTCAGAAAGATTATTTGATCAGAATCATATCAAAAACTATAAGCATTTATTCTAACAACATGCTTGGAAAATGTATTAAAGCTCTTATCAAGCTGGCTAACTGATGGGGAAAATCCTTCTTCAATCCAGTAAGGAGTGAGTTTCATCACAGTTTAGTTTTATGATGAAGGATGAAGAGAGCATAGAAAAATTACCAGGAGTAAATAAGGTAGCTGGTTTGAAAAGATTTTAGGAAAAAGAAATTTTAAATTTCCAATAACACAGAAAAAGTTTTAAGCTTTAAAACTAGAAGGTTAATGATACTCAGCTACCTATAAAAGCAATGAATTTTAAAAATACAGGCAGCAAGAGCAAAGTAGCTTTAAAAGATCAAAAATTACAGTGCTGTGATGAAAACACATAGTATTAGAGGAGACAAAAATATATCTAGTAAGCAATAAAATTAGAATAGGTTGGAAAGCAATCTAGGTTTATTTTTTCTTTGTTTGAGTGGTTTTCTATGAAGGCAAAATGTGAAAATGTGTAGGGAAGATAGTCTACACACGTAGTCGGATAACAAGTTGCTGTGCCATGCTATCATACTAAAACAGATCAATGATCTAGCTACTCCAGAAAAAAATCTCAAACACTGATATGGACTGCAAACTGCAGAGATGGGATGCAGTATAACAAGGAACAACAAAGAAAAACACCATTACTGTTCATATCATCAGTTTGGTGATTCCTGCCCTGACATGCAAATCTTTATATTCTCTTAGATTTTTAAATGGACATAAATGTAACTGGGAAATGTTTGAAAAGGGACAGTGGATATGTACACCATTTGCTAATACAGGCTAAAATGCTCGAATCTTGGATATAGTAATTTATAGCTGAAGGGACATTTTTAAGTCACTCATAATATAAAGGAGTAAGACTCATAAGTGATAGACCTATAGCATGAAATTCAAACATGGCCTTAAATTTTAAGAAGTACTAAGACTTTTACATTTTTGTAGTTGTGACAAGACCATTTTTTCTTCTCTTTGAACTGCTTAATATTTTTGAAGATAAAACCTTCAAAAATAGTTTTAGCAAAAATAGTATTGTCGTTGGAAAAATTTGAAGGGGAATCAATTAGTCTGTCAACAGAAAAGACAAAAACAGTGTAAGAAAATGTAAAGATACAGGATGTCAAAACGCATTTTATGATTTATTTGAAGGCAGATAAACATGCAAAAAATGTCACATGTATTGGAAAGTAAACCCTGCAGTTAACATGTACTGAAGCTGGAAGCATTACACCCCAGTAAAATGCTTGTCCTATACCTCTGATGCTTTTTTTTTCATAAAGTTCAGGCAATAAATTGCTTCTTTGATACCAATATGTACATAAGTCCCTAAAGAGATGAATGAAATCACAAACCAGTCTAAGGTTTTAACATCATATCTTTACATCCCTAATTGGCTTTTCCAACTTAAAGTTCGGCATGGAGACCTGGGGAATAAGAAAAGAGAAAGGATTTTAGGATTCACACCATTAGGTCTGAGTAAAACAAGAATTTGTGTCTCTGTTACAAGAGAAAAGGAATAATGTACCTAGTAGACTGGAGAAACTGGAAACCTTAAAAGAATAACTCTCTTAATAGAGACAAGATCAGTGCCTGCATATGTCATTTGCCATATTATCGACTGTCTTTATTGCAAATTTTCTCAGTGTTTTGCTGATGAGCTGGTACACAGCAAGGTCCATGCCAGACTGGCCCCTTTCTCTCCACTCCATTTGGCACTTACTCAACCCCAGAAAGTACTAGCTAAATGTGCCATTAACCTGCAAGTAACGGCTGTTGATTAAAATCTGTTTTGTATGAGGGAATGGGATAAAAAATGTTTTTTGTTCCAAGTTCATCTTCAATAATATCAGTTCTTATTTAAGACCGTTTTTATCTAGGCTTCTGGGTCTGTCTTCTGCTGCAGTACTAAAAGGCAGCTATCATTGTCATGCTTCTGAAAAGAGTTCCTGCCTTATATTAAATATATTTTTTTATGATATGGAGATGAAATGTGAGTGAATGGACTAAAATAGGATTGACCTGAAAATATGAAACAAACTTTTTAAGAGAGAAATTATTCCCTTTTTTTTCCCCCATAAAAACAATCTGAAAGTTCACATGGAGAAGAACTTTACAACTTACTGGCTTTGAACTGTATTTCAAACTGAGGTTTTGTGGTTTTTTAAACTGACATTTCTGAGCTAACTGCTTGCAGTAATCATCTTAAAAATTATGTCATATCCCTGCAACACTAACATAATATGAATGAAAGAAGTGATAAAGCTGATCTTTATCCAGTCATTATGTAAATTTACAATAAAAATAGGAATTTTAATGTTTAAAAATTAAATAACTCATTTAAAATTTTAAAAAAATCTGATTATTTTTAAACTAGTTAGCAGTCTTTTCTTTCTGAATTCTAAAGATATTAAGATATTATTACCACATGTGATGTCACTTTCAGCCAGGCAATTCTGAGTAGCAATTGTCTCAGAAACATCCCTTGCAATTTGCATTATACTTAGTTTCTTCACTATAAGCAATATTTCTCACATTTAAACTCACGGAAAATCAAGTTAAGGAAAGAAACAAAGATGCTTCTGAATCTGGTGTGAAATCAGAACTCAAAGTTCAGATACAAATTTGGAGAAAGCTCAGGCTAGTATTCAGGTAAATCTGTGAAGGAGTTTATGTTTTCCACAGTGGAAAGAGACCATAATTATCAGTAAGACATTCCTGCAAGATTTAATAAAGAATCTTCCTTGTCCAACCATCCAGGAGCCCCGTGCAGTCACACTCAAACCACCTGAGCTGGGACTGAGGCCACTTGGCAGCTTCACAGCCCACACTCACACAGTCAGACCAGGTTCCCTTACCTGCTCGACCCCAGGCTTCCCATAGCAGAGTCTCAGATTCCCAGATCCTCAAAATAATTTAATCCTGATGCAATAACAAAAGAACAGCTTGAGCTGGATGCTCCATGCCCTTTGTTGTGCAAAAAGATACTTCCTGGCCTCTTGCTGGGGGCTCCCACCACCCAGAGGTCAGCCTGCAGCTCTGCAGCTCCACACCGAGTTACCTGCGCCATACGGATTCCTCAACAGGTTTTTTGTTCAGTCTGAAGTGGTATCAGAATACAGTCTTTCTCAAGTTAATATTTGATCTGGGGATAAAATAAGATGGTGTCAAATTTTATATAGAAAACCCCTTAGAACTCAGAGAGTTTAGATTTCCAGGGGTGTCCTTTGAGTCAGATCTAGTAGCATCTTTCAGAGATTTCTAGTGCCATTTGAGATTCCCTAGATTATCCCAAGTAGCCTCCTACTGACGGTCCAGAGGGGAATATGGACCATGCATAGGTTTTGTGTCATATTTGACAACTTCTTGCAGATAACTTGGATACCTCAGGACTTCTCAGATGCCACTAAGTGTTTTCGCATCTGGGGACCTAAGATGATCTGTACTGCTTTTCTCTTTCTAGTCAGTTTTGAAAGAGGAAGCAAAACACATTTAAGCAATAAGCAGCTGTAGCAATATAGAAGGCTTTTACCACCACTCTTTTTCCTTTCAGTTCAGACTTTATGCAATATACCTATGTTAAAAATCTTAAGGGGAAAGAGGAAAAAATAACTTCTGTAGAAAAAAAATAATTTATTGTTAGTCTAGCAGTTATTTTACAATCTAATCCAGGAAGTATTACAAGTTCAGGTCAAATTAGTACAGAAAAGGAAAGAATGCTTCTCTGCAGAAAAAAAAGTCTCAGTGATAGCAGTGATACAGTTAAAACAGTTATAGACACAGTTTTCATGCTTTTTCTGGTGTTATCCCTTTCCCTGCTCCTCTGAGTCTTAGGATCGATTTAGTTCTGATGCTGTTGTAAGGTGAATTTTCAGCAGCAGGAATCTTTCACCAGGAGGAATATTGTTGTTGTTAATGTTGAGGTTCTCTTCTTCCTCTCTCAGAGATTAACTGAGAATAATTTTAATATATTTGTTAAAACGATTTTACAACTTTCTCTTTTTTCATTGGTCTACAACTGCATCTAATATCTGAATATAATATCTGTTATATATATCTTTTAGCTGTGTTAGATACTCATTCTTTTTTCTTTGTTACCCCTAAAACCAATTTTGTCCCACTCCAGACATGCAGTTCTGTAACTGAGATATTTACAGTTATGAGGTCTCCAGTGCCTTCCTGTATTCCAGCCCTTAACATCCCACTCCTGTGTTTTTCTGTGCTGCATCCCCACTTCTCAAAGATTCTGCTATCAGAACAGGGCTGTATTTTTCTACATCGTTATCTTAGATCCATAAATATCTCATTCTGCATAGAAGAAAAACTATTTGTCACTACTATATCTATAAAACTGTGATTGCACCATATAATGATAAGCAAAAAAATTAGCCACAGCCACCTGATCAGAAGAAAAATTGTTCTTACAACAAAAACAAATAAAACAAAGCTGCAGGCAGGTCAAGTAAAGTTCAGACAAAGGAATCCTGATAAACCACAGTCCTAAGACCTTGCAAGCTTATTACAAAGCCTGTGACCTTTACTAGCTCTGAGTATATTATATCATAGGTTACAGGATTACAGTACTTGTAGAGAAGGAAGTATTATCTCATATCTTGCATTAAATTTAGATGCATGAAATTTCATCTAGTACAAATAAAATTCAAATTTTAATTTCTTTACTTTTAAAGTACAGCAGTGAATTTCTCATTTATGACTGGACTTGAAACCATTCCTTAAAGAGAAACATATATCCAGACTATGGAACTTGAAGCACCTGAACTGTTTTCTGAATCTGGAAGGTGGAAAAACAAGTGAGACTACTGCTATCCCGGGCTGTATCTACTTCCCAAACAGAAGAGACTTGAGATGGCTACTGCAGCTGCCTTCTAGTTTTCTTTGGTTGG
>NW_020955393.1:874920-897996 GCF_003031625.1 Empidonax traillii | reverse complement strand
ACCATTCCTTAAAGAGAAACATATATCCAGACTATGGAACTTGAAGCACCTGAACTGTTTTCTGAATCTGGAAGGTGGAAAAACAAGTGAGACTACTGCTATCCCGGGCTGTATCTACTTCCCAAACAGAAGAGACTTGAGATGGCTACTGCAGCTGCCTTCTAGTTTTCTTTGGTTGGTTGGTTTGGTTGATTGATTGATTGGTTTCCTCGGATGTATGTATCTGGCAAGCTGTGAATCCAGTCTGTATAGCTTATTTGAAACTAAGCATAGTAAGTAATACCTTTTAAGCTTTAAGAGATTGAGTTCAGTAAAGATGTCATGGTATGAGGTTAGAATATGGCTCAAAGTAGTGGTTTTCTTATTTCTGATGTATGTAAAAAGCTTTCACATAAAAAAAAAACCTATATCGTAGTTTGGTTTTTTTTTTTCTCCTAATGTGTATCATTTAACAGGAAATCTTGTGCTGTTTTTTTCTATGTATTTTTTGATGCCTTAAGCAACAAACAGAAAACAGTACTGTGTTAAGACTACTGAATCTGGTATGGTGGATGTTGGACAGCTCGGGAGCAATTTCTTTATTGAATTTCCCCTGAATTGTCTCGAGGTAAATGGCTTAGTGGATGTGGGATAAATCTATCAAAGCTCACTGCTATGAAAGGAAAGCAGGCATGGGTTTGTGTTATTCTTGTCTACCTTTTTAATCCTCTTGTCACAAGTAAGCAACAAAAGAAGTGTGTATCGAGCATTCCATTAACAGAAGGAATTCTGGCAAAACCTTGTATAAATGTGTATGAGGACAGATGACGTTGTATCTCCAGATTTCTCCAGTTCTACCTATAATACGAAGCCTGAAGTAGACTTCAGAACTGGTTTAAAATTATTACATTTTTGCTCTGTTTAAGTTAATATATAAAGGCCCTGAAGTCATCTGGAGAATACATTTTATAAACCCATATTGACCCAACAGATTTTTCTTGGAGAGATCTAGCTGGAGCAAACCAAGTCTGAGATACGGACCAAAATAATAATTAAGCAGAGTGAACAACAGCACTTCAGATACTGCATGACTGTGTGCCAGGGGCTAGTTTTTGGCCCTAAGCCTGAGAAGCATGGCATGACTTACAGACACCAACCTAACTCTCCCACTGTCCCAAACAGGCTTTCCATAATGCATTGCCTATTGCAAACAATCCTTATCACATGTGAATGACCAAATCATAGTCAGCCACTGTTGAATAGTGGTGGCTAGCACAAACGTAATGATGGGATGTGCTTTCCTAACACTTTAACACTGTGGGCTTAATAACTTCTCCTTCCCCTTCTTTCATTTAGTAATATAGATATTCAGAGACCCATGCAATTTTTACCTGATTGCTTTTTGTTGAGTTGTTTGTAGCTTTGCCTAAAGCATTCACAGTATGCTTACAAAAATACAAACTGACATACTGCTGTGTATGACAGTCAAATTTTTTTTTACTGACCTAGCAGACTGTAAGACTGAGCATTGGATGCATATTAAATCAGCAAATATGGTGAGAATCTACCTTCTAGAAGGGATCAGATCTCAACCTTATGCCCTAAAGAGAGCCCATGCTTACAGATAAACAATGCAGAAAGTAATCATGCTTTAGACTCATACATGACTCACAGAATGACAAGCTTTCTATATTTAATCTTTGCATAACACAGAAAAGTTTTCAACATTATGATTATAACTGCAACATGAAGCAACCATGAGCAGAATATTCATTTGCTTGAAATGGATGACTGATGATGCTGTTGTGGCCTCTCCCCTTTCATAGATGTTTGTCTGCATCGTAAAGGCACCATGTGGCTTTTCAGACATCTGGTAACAGCTGATCATATTCAGGACAAGGACAGTAGGACTTCTGTTTGCCCAGATTGCAACACAGCACTAAAACAATGAGGAATCTTGAATTTTACTTGACTCTATCGAGTATTATCAGCTTCCTCCTTTCAGAGGCATTCAAGTATTAAATGAAAACCAGAGCCCATTTATGAATACATTGTTCTGATTCTGTATATGCTGTAAAATTAAGGAGCTATTACACCAATAACTGATTACCAAGAATGAGTGCAGCCAGATGTAAGGGAACACAAAAAACTGTGTTCACCATTTGTTGATTTAAAAAATAATAATAAAATAAAAAGAAGTCAAAACAAGTCTAAGGGTGAATAGAAGGACAAATTTCAGTGGATTTTATTGATAGATTTTGTTAACTGCTCTGGGGCACATTCTTACAAAATGTGTTATACAGAAAAAGAATTAAACCAAGCTAGAATGGCTCAGGGGCCTCCCAGGGCTTTTAAAGCAATGTTTTAAAATTATGTCTGGAAAGGGTAGCTTGGGATTCAGCATACACCTGTAGGCTGTGGCAAATTTAGGCCTAATAGCTCTAAAACAATGTAAGCAAGCTAGTGCAGATAATTAATCTGCCTTCTGAACATGTGTTAGCAGCAGATTTTCTAATGTATAGATAATGGAAATATATATGTAAGGTTAATAAAAAGAATAGAATTAAGAGAATGAACATAACTATTACCAACATATCAGGTGACATTAAGTACCATCTGTCTATTCAAGAGAAAATATTTTCTGGTTGTTGTATTGCTTATATATATAGAGTAAGGGCTAAAACTTTCATAGCATTTAAACAAATAAGACAGTAATTCTCCACTATTCCCAAGTACATTTCGTACGAATGTAAAACAAATTGCAGCATTTTAATAAACTAGAACTCTGTAACCACTGTAAGAACCTCTGGTTCAGTGCCCAGTCTTAAATAAATTTAAAATTCTATTATTGACTTCTACACATTCGACTACAAAATAGAGATATAAGTATTGCATCTGATATAAATGTGTAAAAGACTAGAAAACTAATTTTATTAATTACAAAACCACAAGGCTGAATTTCAAGTGAGGTATGTTTTCACTAAGTACGAAACTGTATTTGTGTGAAAACTTGAGTGACCCTCTGAATTCTAAGTAACTTTGGGAGTTAATCCTCTCAGATTCAAGTTTAAACAGTTCTAACCTTTTTCCATTAGTATGGAGAATTCTGCTGAAACACTTTGGATCTGGGTTTTGTTGTGTTGTTTTGCTTTTGTTTTGTTTTGTTTTGTTTTGTTTTAATTTACCCATAGGTATAGAAAATTACACTTATTGAGTGTACAAGTGATTCAGGGACTAGTCCAATCCTCAGTTAAGCCAATGAAAGCTTTGCCATAGCTTTCAGAAGTGCAGGATCAGGGATATTGCATTTAATGTGCAATGGGAATTAAAATGTGGACTTAGCATTTCCCTACAAGCTCCAGCTGTGAAAGTCTGGATGCTGGATTACAGCATCCATTAGGTCCCCTTAAGTTCTCCGAATAAAATATACATTCATCTTTGTTGCCCAGCAATTCAACATAAGACACTAAGAGTAGATTTGGATCTCAGTTAAAAAAAGGCACTGCTGATATAAACTTTTCTTTATTTCTGGTAGTTTTAATTAAAAGAAAGAAAACCTTTGCTGCCTGCCCTCAAAATTACTTTCAACCACATGAGTTTGTATTCAACTGTCAGAGCGCTCATGGAAAAAGGTAAACTTATTGAAATACCTGCATACATCATCACTAGGCTAAAATAACAACTTATTGTATAATGGCATTCTATTTTAAGTACAATGAGCTAAGGATACCGTCAGGACAAAATTTTTAAGGAGATGGACCATCTTCCATTAGTCATGTGGAATTAACAAAAAGATTAGAGAATTTCTTGGGCATGCAAACCCAACTGCAAACCTGGTCTTATCCTTGTAACAAGGAATAATTTGTCCTAAAGGCTTTAAAAAATACATATAGAGATACAAAAACATTACCTTAGTGTCTAAGAAGTTAGTAATTTTTTTTATCCTTTTGAGACCCACAATATGTTCTTTTTCTCATGCTGCATAGACATTAATATCAATAATGTATTCTGTCCAAGTACTTGTCTGCTTGATATAATTTTTTTTTCTTAAAGGTAATTGAGCTAAATGAGAAAAGAATAAAAAGGGTTAGTCCACTGTGAATATTTTAGGAAATATTTTTGGAATCTTACATGTTAATAATGTCCAGAGGTTGTTAGCTTCCTTTTTGAAAATAATTCCTACTACCTCAAATAAATCCAAGTCATAGAATAAATATGGAAAAGTAAACAATAATATTTCTCAGGCTTCTAATGTCCCCTCTTGCTCAGTCTCAACAAATCAGCCTATAAAGTTTTAACATGAAATGAAAACCAGAGACTGTTTTGCAGATATGAAGAAATGTTTTCCAGAAATAAAACTACAACTCATTTTAATTTTCTCCAAAAAGTATTCTTTTTGCTATACTGTATTTTGAATATGAAATACAGAAATTTGTAGGAGATGATCCTTGATCTTCAATTTTTTGTTTTCATTTTATTTAATTTTAAATAGACATGAGAAACAAGAGGTTAGAAGGGAATCAAGTTATACAATAAAGTAACTCACCTGAGTTCATAAGGCCACAACAACTGTGACAATGTACTACATATTGCATTGTTATGTACCTGTATTGTCTCCAAGTCCAGGACCTTTAAATAGTTGCTGTCTCACTATCCAATAAAAAAATGTGTGTATAATGTGCATATAAAATCCATATATATATAAATTTACATGCAATTTTATTTAAGCTCATTTACCTGAATTTGGGATTAGGATAGAATAAAAAATGTTTTGAAATGCACTATATATTTTGCACATTTCTCATAAATTAATGGGGAACTATTTAAGACATCTTAAATATTTTAGTGAAACAGATTTTCCTTTTCTTTTTTCTCCATCTGTTAAGCCAGGTTATAGGAGCCACAGTTTCTGTTAACCCAGATGTCCACAGCTCAGAAGAACCTGTAAAATTTCTGATAATGTGCCAAAACAGTGACTATTTGCACTAAAATCCAAGTCTTTAATACAGTGACAACTGTATTGCTTCATAAATTTACAGCATACATAAATGCATTTAATGTATTGATGGAGTAAAATCTAGGTTTTTTGCATCATAATTAAACATACATTAATAGTATATGTTATTGAATGCCGTTTTATTAGGTCTAGATTATTACCCGTTTTTTTTTTTGATGGCAAGCTGTTTGATCAGTTTACTCTGTTGTGTTCTAACAACAGCATACAGCAGTTTTACCTGAAAAAGTAAGTTCTCATTTACAAGTGTAAATATATATGGGAGCATGTATGTATTTATAAATCTGTGTGTGTGTGTGTGTATGTGTGTGTGCGCGTATGTATCTCTATGTACTTGTAAACTTCTGTAAACATATGTATATATATGTAAGAAATTTATAAATAATACATTTCAAATATTCTAGACCTACAGTGAACATGATCTTTTAAAATATGCTATATTGCTCTGTGGCTCATACAAAAATAGTTATTGTTCTTGATCTGTTATGCACTGAAGCAGTGTCCATAACTTGCACACTCAAAAAAGCAACAGTATTGACACCCTTGTTAGTAGTCTTATAAAAAAAAATACTTGTTCAAAAAGAATTACAAACTGAATCTAGCCTGTGTAACCTTAGGCCACTGAGACATGAGCCTGGGGCACTTACCTGTCATGTATCCCTTTACACCTCTAATTCTCCACAGTAACAGACCATCTGCACCCGTAATCAGGTGGCTGGACTTTAGAGCAATACACCTTGTTTATAAAGGGCAATTCTAATTTACAACCAACTCTATTTTGGGAGGTACTTTGGGAGCAAACCTCTGATGCTTTCAGATCAGCCATCTGTCTCCACTGTTGCCAAGTTACCTCTAGGTTATGCTCTTTCCCCTCCTCAGCATATTATCCTGTCTATTGCACATTCACATAGAGGGAATATCAAGAAAAAGAGCATTTTTGCAGTTAAGGTAAGCAAAAATAGTCCTACAGTATATGTTTAGATACTCTTCTGAGCAGATATGATTTTAACAATGGGATGAGGCAGCTTTAGGAACTTTCAGCTGTGGTATTTGCTATTTCTTGTGGCCCCAGTTTCCAAGGGGAGACGTGAGAGGCGGTGTTATAAGTATAGACCCTTTGCACAGTCTAAAAGTATCTACTCTACCCACTTAGGTCTGCACTGTGGCATCCCTAAGGGCTGGAACATCCCTGTGAGTCACTGGGCTACTCTGTCCAAACACACCACATTACCTGCAAGGAGCTCTCCAGCAGAAATCATCTTTCTCCCTTTGCAAGTTGCTGCTACACTCACCTCTTGAAGAATGGTCTACCAGAGAAGTTTCATGCCAGCTTTACCCACCTGCAAAGTTGCTTTTCCTAAAGATAAACTCTGTTTACAGCAACCTAATTGGTACACAGAAGTGTAGTCATTAGGCAAATCCAGCATTTTGGAATACACTTGTGCTTCCTTAAAGGTGTTCGTCTGTAAAGTGCCCAAGCCCAGGTGCAGGCTCTTTGCTGTCCATGCTGCCTTTATGTGTGTTGAAATGATGCAGAAGTGCAACAAATTTTGAATAGATAGCACAGGATAAATTAATTTCTGGAAGAACATGAAGTGGAATTGAGGATTCAGGAAAACTCTGAACAGCATGACATATGACTGCTCTGAGGGCATACCCCATCCATAAGTGACAGCATCCACAAGCACAGGAACCTCTGCTACACTAGGAAGGATGTTAGCACTCACATTTCTGGAAATTAAAACGGGACCACAGAAATAAATACAGAGGAATAGGGAAAAGATGGCTAGTTTAAGTATTTTGATATTTCTAAAGAGGCATGAAATAATTTTTGCTGCCTTCCTTCAGCAGATTGATAGACCATGACTGTTGTAAAAGGAGCTCCAATACAGTTCACACAGCTATGATGAAAGTCTACAGAGAAACACAGTTAGAAAATTTCCTGTCTGATAAATTCACATTTGTATCAGCTGCATAACGTAACAACCTTAGAAAAAAATTTTGAAAAATATCTTTAAGAAGAACTACAGTGGGTAGATTTAGCAGTCTGAATACTATTGATAGAATGTTGTAAAAATAGAAGTCAGCATAATCATGTCAGCTCTGGGAATATCTAACACTTTGTTTAAATAGGCATTAAATCTCTGTAGACAAATTCTGTGAAATGGTACTAGGGCAATGTAAAATTTGTTTTGAATGAAATATTACACGTGTTTTTGAGGAAATAACTAAATATTTATAGATAAGTTATTATTCACTATGTACTTGAAATATTCAGATGAGTTTGGTTTTACTTCACGTAATCCTTGCATCATCCATCAATTTAAAACACTGTCTTCTTTACTATGGTGTCAGAGTTTGCTGAAAAGAGTGACATCTGAATTGCTCTGTTAGCATCACTCTTACATTATTGTCTAGAGAAATCTGTCTAGTCCTGGCATGACTAAGGCCTCATGAATTCATACCCTTTATATCAACATTGCTACTTTGATTATAGGTATGATTTCCTGTGATTGGCCACTATTCTACCCCCCAGTGATATTGTTATAGAAATATAACTGCCAGTGAAGACAAAATTATTGTTGATAGAGCTTATTTTTGGATAAGGAAATAGATCTTCATTCTAGGAACAACTGCACATCTAGATGAAACTACTAGATTTGCTTCCCCCTCCTAGGTTACAGCTCATACCTTCCTAGAACATGATGTGTATTAATATTTCTCTAATGTTTCTGTCTCACCATTGTTTGTTGCTTTTTTAAACATTCTAAAATTGAGAAGGTGATATATTTTCAAAATGAGAGTAGAGAAAATCAGTTGATTGTTGTTGTTTTGGTTTTGGTTTTGACAAATACAGATTCAGTTCCTGTCTCTGCTGTTTCTGAGTGCTCCAAGGTAATCCTCTGAAGTGTCTTTCTTTTTGGTATCAGTGAACCAGCTGAGTCAGAAAAGAGACTTCTCTAACCTTTGTCACTTCCAGCGTCACATTCTGTTTAAATCTTCCTGAGATGCTTGAACACTTAGATTAATTTTCTACCATTTTCAGGAAGCTCAAATTGGAAGTGCCAAAATATTTTGATATAAGTTGTTCTTTGGCTTAAAAGGATTTTGGCTTAAAATCGCTACTGGCATTTTGGCTTAAAAAGGATTTTGGCTTAAAATTGCTACTGGCAAAGTAAAAGACACCTGAAAATCTGTTTTCTTGTGGTTTTCTCTAGAATTTCAGTGGTCAGAGATTCAGAAATTAAGGCACTTCAGATAAATTTCATATCAGTATTTAATTTGGAATATTTTTAGAACCTTGAAAATAGTGTTTTCTGTTTGTCCCTTTCTTTTTTTTAAATTTGCTCATTGTTTCATTACACAAATGCTCTCCTATACAAGAGCACACTGACCAATATGTGTTGCACGTTCAAGTACCATAAATAAGTTAGTAATAGATATGCAAAAGGTGACACAAAATGCCAAGTATTATAATCTTCTGTGGTAAATAATGACTGTACAAGTGTTTGTGCCTGAATCATAAACTCTTGCTGTAATATTCTATATTGAAAAAGTTGGAAAGTTTCAGTTTTTGAGAGGCAATGGCATATGTATGAGAACATACATCCTTTATCATTTGAATTACTAATTAGGATTTTTTTTCACATGAATTGCAATTTTGTCAAACCTTAGGGTTCTTAAGCAATGATTCATCACCCTGAAATATTTAGATTAGTTCTAGCTCCACATACCTAAAATATTGAATGGAGGAATACAATTTGCCTTCATGTGGGTGAACCTTTATTAACATAACTATCAAGTTTTTCCCTCTAACATTAGAACATAAGTTCTTTATGATTTTAAGAGAATGCTGAGATACCTTACTCTTGTGAAGCTGTAAATAGAAAGACAAAAATATCTTATTCATTCTGGAAGTGACCAGAGCGGGATCTGAAACATAAAAAGCCCACTGTAGACCTCCCCCCTTGCTTCCTGAGTAAAAACAACAGGATTCATCCACACTGATTAGTTCAAGGAAATAAAAAAATCAGTCAACTTTCCATGGTGGGCACTGAACTCAGACTTACAGGCATCTCTCTGATTAAAGCAGGAGACAGCTAACAGCCTTAGCAGGCGTAGGCTGAATTGCTCATTGACTTAAGTCAACAATGTGAGAAGCTGAATGCTTTATCTTGCTAACAGCTGTAGGTCGTCTTGTTCCTTGCATCTATAGTTTTCATCATTTTCGGTAACTTTTATTTCCTGGAAAAGCCCAGATTTTATTTCTCTCACATACTATGCATACTAATTCAGTAATAAAGACTGAGTTCCTCCTGAACACATGCAAACTGCAATTTTTTGAGTTTTGTAGCTTAGCTGAGTTTCACAGAGCTTTCTAAGAGATAGCAAAAAGGGGTATTCCAGAGAGCAGGGCAAGCATGCTGCCAAATTTAAAATTGTTTCCCCAAGGTATGGACAAGCTACAGCTTTCTGCCAAATGACTGTATGATTAACACAAAGCAAGCAATGTGTTTTTTCTCTAGACTCATTCTGAAATTTATCCTTTTCTGTCTGTCAAAGCACAAATCCAAACAGCTTAAAATAGCATTAGGACAGACATGCAAAAAATGCATAAGAAAAAAAGACTTCAACATTTGGCCAAATTTTATAGAAAGTCCTCAAAATAAAGATTTGCAAAATCTCTAATAATGTGAGTATGGACTGTTCTGTCATCCATCTCCTTCTCATGAAAATTTGAATTTTAGTGGAATTATTTTCTTTCATATTTTCTTTCTCTAAAATATTAGAACATTTTTCTAGGGAAAGGAGGAAGGTAAGGAAGAAATAGAAAATAGAAAAATATGTTATTTTTTGCATTTTTACACATAATAGAAAGAAGAGAATATTATGACAAATTTTATTCTCATCACAGCCATTTTCCCATGCAGATGTGTCCATCCTTGCAAGATAATCCGTACAATCAAAATTTTTTAAAAAGAAAGTAAATATCCATGAAAATCTGTATATAATTTTTATCATAGAACCATAGAATCATGGAATCATACATTGGTTTCAGTTAGAAGGGACCTTAAAGATCATCTAGTTCCAACCCTCCTGCTGTGGGCAGGGAGACATCTCACTAGACCAGGTTGCTCAGAGCCCCATTCAACCTGACCTGAATGCTTCCAGGGATGGGGCATCCGCAATTTCTTTGGGCAATCTGTACCCCTTCACCCTCACAGTAAAGAATTTCTTCCAAATACCTAATTTACTTCTATAATTTTTCATATTAGAGCCGTTCTCCCTTGTCCTGTCACTTGATGCTCTTGTAAGTATTCTCTCTCCATCTCTTGTAGGCTCTGTTCAGGCACTGGAAGGCCGCAGTTAGGTCACCTTGAAGCCTTCTCTTTTCCAGGTTGAACAAACCCAGTTCTCTCAGCCTTTCCTCATAGAAGAGGTGCTTCAGCCCTCTAGGCATCTTGGTGGCTCTCCTCTGGACTCACTCCAACAGTTTGATATCCTTTCTGTGCTGGGGACCCCAGGCCTGGACACAGCACTCAAGGTTTATGCTTAAGCTGAATTTTCTTCATATACTTCATCTAATACTAAAAAAATATTACAAAGAAAATGTGAGTCATTTTCATGAAAGAATGACTATTTTATTTGATATGATTAATTAAAAAGTAGTTAAAAAGTAGCCCATCCCCGATTTAGGAGAATAAATCTCTGGTTCATTAAAAAAAAAAAAAAAAAAAAAAAAAAAAAAAAAAAAAAAAAAAAAAAAAAAAAAAAAAAAAAAAAAAAAAAAAAAAAAAAAAAAAAAAAAAAAAAAAAAAAAAAAAAAAAAAAAAAAAAAAAAAAAGAGGAGAAATAAAAAGAAAAAAAAAAGATAACAAAAAGGAACTCCTGCTGTTATCAAGGAGGTAAGAAAATAAACCAGACTGAAAATATTTGGAGTTTTTAAAAGGTATTCATTCTTTTCTGATTTATTTCCCATAAGTTGTGTTCAGGTCTAATACAATTTTTGCTATTGTTTTAATAAATCAGAACTATCAGTTCATGTCAACTCTGATTTACCAAAACTCACAAGCTTTTCAGGTTTGAACCCAATGACTATGTTATTATCAGTAAAATAAGTAGAACTGTGACACAGATTTAAACCCTGGACATTTTCTTCACTCTTTAATAGTGAGCTGTAGCCTCTGGCATTGTTTTGGCTTGTGTGAACTAGCGCTCTTCCAGGTAATGTTTAGGCCACTGATGGTTCCCAGCAGGCAGGATAGAAAAAGTCACAATATCCTGGAGTTGTGATGTGCCAGTAGTCCTTAATGGTGGGGAATGAACCTATTTTATTTGATAATATAAACTTATTCGTTGAAACTCTGGATGCTCGCAGTAACCCTGTCTCTAGTTCTTTACCACCCTGGACATAAATCTAAAAGCAAACTAGTTTTTATTTCTCACCCTACCAGAAATACTGTGGAGGTCATAATTTTTACTGAACATTCATGTCCTTATGGGTCCTTAGCTTTCCTATATGCAGTTTTCCTGGTACTTAAGGAACCAAAGAGCCAAGAAGAAATCATAAACATAACATTTGCCATAATCCACTCATACCTTTTCCACACAGGAGCCTCAGGCAGTCTCTGTTTATGAGTGCCTAGTGGTAAACTACCCATCTAATTGCACTCTGGTGCCCTATAGGGCCTCCACAAAAGCCATCTGAAGCAGCTGTGGCCTTCGATCATGCCCAGGTTCTTGGTTCTCATCTTGTGCTTTGATTTAAAAGCAAGTCTCAGAGCTGAGAGTTGACAGAGTGTTCTGTTGGAAGAATCAACTGGATATATCCAAATTTCTCTGTATTTAATAGGATATAAACCCCCAACAACTTTAAAATTGATTATTAAAGCTTACCAAAATAATTAATTTGTCAATTACTATTGACAACATCAAAAGAACAAAAACTGAAGTTGTCGTAGTTTTGAAAGGTCATATTTAGTGGATATAATAATAACTTAAAACTCCTACTTAAAGGGCAATAACTTCCCTTCACGCCTTTATTTCTGTTCAATTTTCAGACAAATTAGTATTCTTCTGTTTGCAGTATTTTTAATCTACACCTTTGGGAAAAAAAAAAAAACCTTTAACATCAGTCAGGACTATAACTTTCCAAGCTGTAAAAAATCGCCCACATCATAGTCAATTTATTCCTAGGAGAGTCAGCATAAATACCAAACAAGGCTTTTTTTTAATGTATTCCTGACTGTCTTTTTGCTGCCAGCTGACTCTACAGGTATCACATGTATTGTTTTCATTTCTTTACATTGTAACCCACCTGAGAGTTCATAAAAACCTGTGTATGTTTCTTGTGGTTCGGCAAACTCAGTAAATGGTACAAATATATTAAGTTTGCACATCCCTAGTAGAACTATTAGGGAATAAGAAACAATGACCCCTACAAGAAGTCAGAATTCAACAGGGATGTAAAGTACATTGATCATAGTAAAAGAAATATATCAGAAGAAAATAATACAACTCTTTCAGGTCTCGAGGTAGCTGTCTAGGCAGATGAAACAGCCACAGCTACTTTTTATCATTTTTGTTTAAATATAAATTTAAATATACCTTGTGACACAACTTTTTTTCTAATGAACAGTATGAGTCGCAACAAACTTTTTTCCAAATATTTGCTAGGGACTAGACAAATCCATCTCATGTGTGAAATGAACTTTGGAATTATCCAAGTGTCTACATGGGGAATATAGATTTAGGAAAATATTCTCATAAATTAGAGGACTGAAGCTGCATAAAGTTAAGTGAAATGGACTTGGTCTATAAAAGCACTTTGCCTTTTTCCAGATGAGGCTGAAGAGATAAAAATCAACATTGATGACTTCTTTTCATCCTTTCCCCAACATGTAGCAGAGTAAATAGCCATTGCCAAGGTATAAAGTCAGATCCCTTCCTACAGTATATATATAGATTCTTTAATTACCTGTTGCTTTGTTCTGCGCTTACTTCTACATGGAAGAATTTGCTATATCTGAAAAAACATTTAAAATACATAATAACATTTTCTTCCCTGCAGTATTCTTCCATTAAAAAAGAATACTGACAAGATTTTCATATAACCCTGTGACCAATAATTCTTTCTGTGTTCTTAGATCTTTAAAGGTATCTATCTACCTAGAAGAAAACTCCCACTGTGGGGATGTAGGGGATTATTAGGTGGCTGAATCTCAGTCTGCAAAGTCTAATCTTAGATTTTTGTATCCAGAGTAACACTAATTTTCAGAAGAGCTGAGTTCCAAACAGTCCCTAATGAATTTGGTGGATAATTGATATGGTGAAGCACCACTTAAACCAATCAAATAAGACATTAATGTGTTAAATCCATAGAGAATTACTGTCCCTGAACACATGCAGACACAACTCCCCCCCCACACACCAGAAAAAAAACCAACAACAAAAACATATCCATCAAGCAAACAAACAAATAGAATCTGTGGTATTGAACTGAGTTATATATTTAATAAATAGTCTGGAATTATTTTGCTCTATATGCACTAATACCTCTCAAATTTCTTTCCATCACTGCTGATATATTCCCATACCTCTTTAAGTACATGAAATTCGTCATCAATTGTAACTTCAAGAACTTATTCAGATCCAGGTGTTTAATTATCATTTGGGCTTATAAGATTTTATGAAACTCTCACATAAAAATACTCAACCTGTCAGCATACAGATAAGTAGTTATTTATTGCCTTTTTCAAATGACTTTAGGAAGAAGTAAACATCATTATATGCTTTGACAAACAGGTAGAATGACTGGCTGAACAACAACCAACAAGTTCAAATTCAGCGTCTTCCAAAACAAAGGTAGTACTCAGTCTAGAAGATGACAGCAATGTTGTTCCCATCTGCCTAGAAGGAGCTGTTATTTATATGCAAATTAAAATTTGACCCAGTAATTCTGGTCCAGAAGCAAGTTGGAGAGAAAGTATAAAGTTTGGTATATTCACCACTCTTGTCCAACCCTATTGCTGGGATCATATTGCCTGGGTCCCACCAGATACATCTGTGTTGTTGAAGAAGAGAGTTCTGAAGCAAGCTTGACCCCTTAAGTCCACAGTACTTGTTGCCAGATCACTGCATAAGTCGTTTGGGACTGCTCCAACTTACATTCCTTAAGAAAATATCTCAACATTGTCAAAGAATAGTTTGCCTTCAAAACTTCTCCAAAGGCAGTGAAGTGGACACTGTGCCATTTTTGTTATGCTTCAACCTCTGCACTGATCTGGCACTCCTTCGGAAAACAATCTCTGCTGCCTCAGTCCTCCAGTGTTCTTTCATGTACATTCCAGGGCATGTAGCACATGTTTCCAATTTCTTTCTGCCACTGCTAAGGAAGCAGCATAAACCTTTTTTTTTTTTTTTAATTGCAAACATAGAGGCCATGAAATAGCATAAACAGCTAGGGATAGGAAAATCCCATTAGATTTAGAGCACCTTGGACAAAAAGACAAGGCCAATCCATTTTAGGAAGAGCTTGATCAAAGTGTCGAGCTTTAGACTCTGGTCTTTAACAGCATATACATAGCCACAGACTCCAAAACTAAAACTGCTGGTCACAGAGATGCTAATGAAGATACAGAGGAAATTTTAACTCTCTTACTAGGATGAATAACAAAAACTATAATATCAGGTTTTATCAAATATCAATAATCCTGCATTATTCATTTACTTACCAAATTTATAATGGACAATTATACTTTGAAAGTGCTGCTGCTTAAGCTTAGCAAAAGCTATCTCATGTAGTTATCTTGTTATACACTTTATATGGGAAAGAAGGACACTTCCTCCTTTAATGACTTTTTACTATAAAAAATGTTAAGATAATGATAATATTTTTACCACCTTCCAATCCAATGTTTAAAGAATCAGTTTTTGCGTCTCCTCTCAATGTCAGCACGAAGGTCCTACCTCCCCATTTCTCTGGATTTTAAATTCTACATTGACTCTCTAAATGCCTTGTCATCTAGTCTGTAGGATATTGGACTGTTGTAGCCCTAAATGAATAATCAATTAATTAATTACTTGGAAGTTGAAGAGTGTGGTCCAAAATATTTGGTGGTTTTGCTGTACTACCGTATTAGAGGCCTGATACTGTATTGCACAATGAGGAACTTGGTCTTTACTCTTCATTTTTCTGCAATGGTGTGACTTATTGTCTATATTGTGCCATTTAGTTTGTTGAGTGGTTGTTTTTTTTTCCTACTAGTCAAACCCTCAGGGCAAAATATTTAACAGACATGTGCATGCAAATCTGTACACTCCTTTGAAAATTTATATATCATGAGAGACTAACATAAAGCAGCCTGTATTTTACCATGCGTGAGGACAGATAAAGTTGATGTTATAGTGGGTGCCTGCTATGGGCTGTCTGACCAGGAAGAATGAGTGGATCAGGCTGTCTGCCTAACATTCATGGGCCATGGGGTACATCAACCACTCCGATATCTTTCAGAGTGACAGCACAGCAGGGCACAAGCAATCCAGGAGTTTCCTGCAGTGCATTGATGATAATTTCCTCCTCTTCAAAAGTCTGCTTGGAAGAGTCCCTTGAGATAAGCTTCTGGAGGGAAGAAAGGCCCAAGAATGCTGATTAGTATTCAAGGATCCCTCACTCCATGCTTAAGAGTGGTTCACTGCAACAAATATGAAGTCAGGTAAAAAATGGAAGAAGACCTGTTTCAATGAACAAGGAAATCCTGGCAAAACTTAACCACAAAAAGAAAGTATAATGAGTGTGGAAGCAAAGACAGGTAACTTGGGAGGAATATATAAACACAGTTTGAGATCCTAGGGATGAATTAGGAAAGCTAAAGCCCAAATGAAATTCACTGTCCAGGGGCGTTATAATGAGAAGGATTTCAATAGCAAGAAGACAGCAGGGGAAAATGCGGGCCCATTGCTCAACAAGATGGGGGAGCTGGTTACACAGAACATGAAAAAGGCTGAGGTACTGCATGTTGCCTTTGCCTCAACCTTTACTAGTCATCCTGACCGTCAGAAACACAAGGTCCTAGAAGGAAAATTTGGAATAAAAAACCCATACTTTTGGTATAGTAGGATAAGGTTAGATAATACTTAAGCATAAAGGATATCCATAGGTCCTTAACATGATCAGATGCACCCATGAGAACAGAGGGATCAGTCTGATGCCACTACAATATATTTTGAACAAACATGTTGACTATGAGTGGTGCCTGAGAACTGGAGGAATGGCTGGGCCCAGAGAGTGGTGATCAGTTGTACAAAGTCTGGTTGTACAATGTTCCCCAGGGGTCATACTGAGTTCAGTTTGGCATCTTCAGAAATAATCAGGATGATAGGGCAGAGTGTATCCTCATCAGTTTTGAGGAGGATGGCAAACTGGGAGGTTTGACATATGCCTTCATGTCTTGCTACCACCAAGAAGAAACTTGACAAGCTGGAGAAGTGTTCTGGTGGAGATCTCATGAAGATGAACATGAGAATTGTAAAGTCCTGCAGCTGTGGAGAAACAACCTCATGTAAATTCTGGGGCTTCCCAGCTGGAAAGCAGCACCTGAGAGTCCTTGTGGACCCAAAGTTGGATGAGAGCCAGAAATGTGCTGTTGCATTGAAGAAGGATAATGGTATCCCGGACTGCAATAGGACTGTCACCTGTAGGTTAAAAGGAGTGATCCTGCCTCTTTGTTCAGCTCTGGTGAAGCCGCACCTGCTGTACTGTGTCCAATTCTGGGCTTCCCAGTACAAGAGAGACATAGACATACTGTAGAGAGTCCAAAGAAGGGTCACAAAGGTGATAGAGTGAATGAAGCAGCTCACATATGAAGAAAGACTGAGGAGGCTGGGCCTGTTAAGGCTGGACAAGAGAAGGCTCAGGGGGAGAGCTTATCGATGTACATGAATACCTGCAGAGATACATGGAGCAGGGAAGATGGAGCAAAGAAGATGGAGCCAAGAAGATGGACCCAGGCTGTTTTCAGCAGTGCCCAATGACAGGAGCAGAGACAATGAGCACAGATTGAAACAGGATGTTCCATCTAAATGTCAGGAAACACTGTGAGGGTGACTGATCACTGACACAGGTTGTCCAAAGAGGTTGTGGAATCCCTGGAATCTCTGTGGAATATGTGTGGATATTCAAAATCTCTTTGGACAGTTCTAGATGGTGCTGCTTGAGCAGGGAGGTTAGACAAAATCACTTACAGAGTTACCCTTCTAAAATCAACCATTCTATGATTCTTTAAATCTCAACCTTAAGCACAGAACGTATAATCTGTTGTTTACTCATCATATTAGAGAATGAATATCTTTCAACAAACCCACATTTTGAATGGTTATAGCTTTGCAGTTTCACCTGCCTTGGTAAAAAAATATTTTACTTAGTGTCAGATCTCTTTCATTCATATAAGAGGGCAGAAGATTATTGATAGACAGAACTCTAAAAATTTGCACTGTGTTGAAGTAATGTTCTACAGTTACTTATAAATATTTTTCTCTGTTCTTCCAAGATGCATGTTTCACTGTTTGCATCCACTAACATTTATCAGAATTTAATAAATAATTTGCATAGAGTGATCCTTAGGAGGGTCAAATCTTAGCAGAGTGGGACACCAGATTACTGTAATACTATTACACTAGTTAAATGTGTGCACTTCATTTAGTGTTGCCTGTAGTTTCAGTGTTGGTACAGATATGAACTGTACAATATGCTAGGCAATTCTTGACCAAGATTCTTTAATAGGGCACTGAATGATCTCTGTTACAAAGTTTGCAGAACTAACCCAAATTTCCAGGATGACCATATGTTACAAAATCAGAGATACTTAAATCAAAAAAAGTTTTGAGGTACTAGATGGAGTGTGGAGAATAAATTTGACCAGTCTAGTATTTGCTCAGTTTCCTCTCTGAAAATCCTTGGTCAATACCACTGCAATTAGCTTTAAACCGGGGAAGGGTGAAGGGAGGAAGGGATATAAAGGAAAATCCTCTCTTTTTAAAATATTTATTTATATATTTTATGTGCTGTCTTCTGATAGGAATGTTCTTAGCATCAAGTTTAAGAGTATGTTTTCACTAGTGATGATAAATATGTGAAGCACTTAATGACTGTTTTGAACTTTGCAATTGAGAGAGACATTCCTTTTCCTCCATTTGACACAGAACGCCTCTTATTCCCTTTGAAGAAAGAATCAGTTAGATCTTTCCTGGCTTGCAATGATGTGCTGAACAGTTTTACTGACTATTAAATCTTCTACATCAGCTCACTGAGTCATAAAACATTTGATACGAGGTAATACTCAACTTTTGCTTCTCCCTATTCTTCTCTTTCTTACCATCTTACGACACATTTTTTATGAATCCTCATCATTACTTTTTCTCCAAGTGATATGAATTAATAGTTTGTGTCTTATTTCTTTTTCTTACTATTTCTAAAAAAAAAAAAAAAAGAAGAAACATAAAATACTGAAAACTCCATAAGAATAAAGGAATACAAAGAGAGATGAAAACTGAATAACCATCACTATTCATGGCATAGTGTCATGGCTTAACTACAGCTGGTAAATAATCTACCATTTCCAGGAAAGCAGGGCTCTATTCCATGTAATGGTGACTTGGAAAGACAAATGCCATCACTCCAAATGTCCCCCTCTTCCTTCTTCTTCTTCTAGTTTTAAATGCTGAGCATGATGCCATATGGTCTGTGATATCCCTTTGGTCAGTTGGGGTCAGCAGTCCTAGCTGTGGCCCCTCTCAAATTCCTGTACACCCCCAGTCTCCTCAATGACAGGGCAGTACAAGAAAGAAAACGGGCCTTGATTCTGTGTCAGCACTGCTCAGCAATATCTGAAACATCCCAGAATTGTCAGCACTGTTTTCAGCACAAATCCAAAACACAGTCCCGTAACAGCTACTATAAAGAATATTAACTCTATTCCAGACAAAACCAGCACACATAGTAGAAGATGGATCAAAGCTGATTATTCTTCTCTATCCTAAAATTCTTGGAGTAATGAAAATCATTAAAAAGCACTCTCAACTTTTTTAATTTCCATCGAATTGTTACGGGTTTTTTTATTATTTTTTTAGGGAGAACCCATTCTCAGGTTTAAAAAACCTTGGAAGGTATGTGTTTCTTTTGTTTTATTTGGGTTTTTTCCCTACCAACTCATGCAATTTTACTATTTTTTCTTTTTTTTTTTGGCTAATGGAAATTTGAGAAGACAAACAGAAGAGCAAAATTTTGTGCATAATTATTACTTCTTTTTGCAGGATTTCTAAGTGCATTTAGAAGAAAACTGATATAAATAGTGAATTCGGCTGTCAAAGCAGTTAGGTTTGTCTGACTGAAAACTGATTCCATTAAGTCTTCTTACTCTTTTCTTTATGTACATCTGCCACTAAGAAAATAAACTTTTGCTTGTTTTATAGATGAAAAAAATATAATAGGAAGAAATAAATCAAGAATAAATTAGAATAAATGCCTGTTGAGCACAAAGGAATCAGTGATAGGGTGTGTCATATATTCCTACATTTGAAGAATATTGAAAGCATATCCCGATTCAGAATACCCATGTCATTCTTAGATACTGATTTTCCAATGTGCATGTTTATTATTGGTGAAACAATCTGAAATCAAAATATATGTTTTTTTGAACAATTAGATGAGTCAAACTTAAAAGAAGATCCAATTTTTAGAGGCATTAGCCGATAACGTTTGAGATAACATTTAAGATACAGAAACAAGTCTGGATTTCTTAATTCAAAATAATTACAAATTAGAAAAGAATAGCTATAATGAAATTATTTTCTTAAGTTTATCCTAGCTACTCACCACGTAATTTAGAAATTGTCTTAAAATACACAGTAATTTGTCCTTAAAGGCATATAAGGGCTGAAAACTAGATTTCATTTTGAATTTGGGTTAAAGCACTTCGATATTTAACTCAAGAAAATAATCTTTTTCTTATTTTTACTCTTTTTTTCCCCTTCCCTCTCAGCCCTTCCTTTATATGTACACACTCACTCACACACCCACACATGCACCCATGTATCCAGAGTCAAGATTTATCTACAGCCAATAATTCTGTGCATTTATTTTGAATGCTGTGGATCAGTTTCCACAAAAACTGATCAAAATAGTGACATACAGTTTTCCTCTTCAGAACACATTCCTTTTAAAATCACTGAAATCTTTTTTTCCATGATGGCAACTGCTAACTTTAGCAACATCAAAACACATAGAGAAAGAAAAATTCTTACATGTGCCTTTAAAATATTATGATGAAATATAATAATGATTAAATATAATAATGATTAAAAACGTTATCTAAAACCAGAAAGGTCAGGGCTTAATAATGTGTTGAATTTGGCTAATTGTTCCTGGGTAAATATAGAAGTTAAAACCAAGGCTGATGAAAATATTTTGGAGTTAAACTCAAAGATCCTTAAAAGTCCCTTCAAAATTTAGACCTATTCTATTCTATTCTATTCTATTCTATTCTATTCTATTCTATTCTATTCTATTCTATTCTATTCTATTCATGTATAGAGACAAAATATTTTTTAATGATTGAAGTGGAAATGAACTGTGACAAAATTGGAAGAAGTTAGTGTGAAGATCTAGGTACATAGCTTCAAAGTTAATTAATCATAACCTATTAAGTGGAGTTAGGGACTGCTTGGAAATGTTATTGCAGGTAATAAAGAAAATTAATGAATATAAAAAAAATAGGTTAGTTTGCTAAAAATTACATCTCATCTGAGAGACTACTGGTATTTTTAATTTATCTAGACGTATCATTTGACTAGAAATTTATCAAAAACAGTGCGTATTTCATGTGTACATGAAATTTATGATTGCTAATATTTGTTAAGCTGTTGATATTTTACGTTGGTCCCCTGAAAACATAAATGTAAATTTAAATTACATAGCAAATCTGCATATGGAAAATCCAACAAAAAACAAAATGTGAGCTACCTTTGTTGCTAGAATAATAATTAATTCAAAAATAAGGCAAGCATTCTCACACTTGCCATTCTACAAGACAAAAACAAGATGAATGTCAGTTCTTTTGACATCACCTTGAGAAAGAAGTCAAACAAGTAATTCTTTATAGGCCTTTTATCTTTAAATTGTCTAATTTTCATATTAATTAATTAAGTATAGATGGTGCATCTCCCCCACAATTAACTTATGATACCATGTTCCATTCGCTTAAGGTAGTTTTATTGGTATTTACACTAAAGTGACATTAAATTATAACAGCCTTCAACAAGCACACTTTAAAAAATTCTAATGCCTAAACAACTATCCTTATAAAACAACTTATGCATTCCAAGTATTGAAACAACCTTTTCATCTACTTAGTTTAAACACATTTCTGTCCTAAGAAATACATACATCGCATTTTTGTCCTACTACTCCTTTAACAAAAAACTCAAACACTTTCTGTGTCAGGAATAAAAGCACTTGCCATTGTGTTTGTCACCACTTAAAACATCTTTTCACCAAGTTACAAATGAAAATTCTTTACTCACTTTTGAGTTTACTTTCTTCAAGATATCAGTACACACAAAAGGATATATATGGTATGTGTATATATGGTATGTGTATCTTAGATATGGCATTTCCAAGCTGCATCATTTTTCTTGTCTCTGGAGTGGGACACAATGGAAAAGAAGAAAACTGTCACCTTCTAAGTTACCAGAGTCATTATTTCATATAAAAATTCTTCCTGAAGACCTTTTTGGGATACTTCTAATTTGAAACACGATGATTTTACTTGGCGGAATTCAATAAGAGTATAAACTTGTGTTATGGTTGAAGATGCAGAAATAAGGTCATTAGCATATAAATGCATTAAATTTTATATCAAGGGCAAATCAGCTTTCAGATGGCTGTTTTACCCTGTTAAAAAATTCTCTCCAGGATCCAGATTACTCAATATTCTTGACACTTAATCAAGGTTGGCCAGCATACAGCAAGCAAACCTAAGTGAAATATGTATCCCAGCAATATTTTAGCTTAACACTATCTTCTGCTACCTTCAGCTTTTCAATCTCTCAGCTTTTCCAGGTTAGAGGCCGTATTTGATCATTTCAGCATATTTCCATATCATATTCCTTTTTAAAAAATACTTTCGTAGAAAATTAAATAAAGTATAGCATTAGGTCCAACCAGAATATCAAAGATGCAGCACAACCTGTCAAGAAATAGCAATTTGAAAAAACAAAATTAAAGAAGAGGGGGGAAATTTTCATTGTTCTAGCAGTAGTTTGATCTAAAACATCAAAGAGGGACAGATGAGTCTATTGTTATTCATAGGCATTTTGACTTAAATTTAATGTCTCAATACTCCACATGGGAAATTCCTCCATATCAAAGTTTTAATGTGTTTCAAAAAAAAGTTTATACTCCAAAATATGTCTATAGAAGAAAAAAAAGTTAGCAAAAATTTTTTGCTATTTCTCAAAGCTAATAAAAATTATGACCAAAATTATTCTAAACTAAAATTTTAGACAGAAAAAATCAATGAAAAATTATATCTGTTCAATAAGTCAAGAAGATAGCTTAAAAACCTGAAGTTAAAAAGAAAATTACACCTATAGTTATAATTGCATTTAATTTCTTCCAAAGATAAAGGTGGTGCTTCTTCAACAAAACCACTTTTTGTTTTCACTTTTGCTCTTCAGTTCACATGTATTAGATCTATAGGATCCAGAACTTAACTTCCACTGAAAGAGTTTGATTTTATCTTAAATGTATCTTGCCTAAAATAAGTTGAAGATGATGCTCAGTGTTAATTATGTAAATTTACTTATTCCATTGCACTAATTCTTTCCAATACAGAGATCTATTGCAAGGCTTTTCAAATGTTTCATTTTTCAGCAAGCAGAACAAGGGTTCAGGTTAGGAATCAGGCATTTAAAATTCATGACATAAAAAGAAGTGCAGAAATGTTTGTATTGTTATATACCCCACACTATTAATTTCTATTTTAACATATTCTTGTAAGAATGTATGTCTTCATACTCTATAATCA